>NC_140586.1:952445307-952846366 GCF_964204655.1 Triturus cristatus | reverse complement strand
GTGTATATAATGACCTTGTTGTTTACAATAGTTGCATGTCCCTTTCGCCGGACCTGTGGAATCACCCTTTTTATGACCATCGGCTGGAACTGACTGAGCAACAAGCATTTTCATTTTCGTATCTTTCATACGTCTTTGTTCATGTTCTTGTTCTTCTCTAATTCTATTGTGGTGATATTGTAACATCTGTAACATCTGTGACGGGGTGTTACCTTGCCAGGTACTCTCAAATTTCAATACTCTATTCTTAACTTGCGGCAGGGAATTTTCAACTAATTTTGTCACAAACAGATGTGGATATGACTCGCTACTTGCTTTTATGCCACTATTTATACCAAAACATTTTTCAAATCGGGAATAGAAATCACTAGTGTCTTCATCTTGCTTTTGTTTACAGGCTGAGATTGCACCCCAGTCCTCCTTTTTCGTAGTTAATAAACGTGGCAGTACCTGCACTAGTAATCCTGGTAGTGCTGTAGTCTTTTCCCCAAGCCCTGATCCTCCAGCTCGGGCCTTTTCTTCGTTCTCTAATGCTGTCCAATCTATCTTTTGGTCTCCCACCTCCCATTCCTTTTCTTTGAGTTTCTCGTAAACACCGGCAGGTATTAACACTTTCAATATTTTCATAATGTCGGGGTAGGTATACTCTCCCATGAGTAACATGTCTTTTATCTCACGGTGGAAACCTGCTGGATCCTTGTCATGGCTGGGTACTACTTTCTTCATTTCTAATAATTCAATTTTAGTTATAGGCGTGTACACAAACACGCGTGTAAAGTTATTATCTTCACCTCTGATTGGGTGTACTTCGCGTAAGGGATTCTGTCTATCTATGTGATACATTTTTCTTCCCATAGTGGGAATTGGAACGTGTTCTGGGCATACGAAATCTATATACTTGTTTCGAAATTCTAGAATTTCTTTAATTAAATCAGTACCTGACCCTCTCCATTTATTCGTGAGTAATTCGGTCAATATGTTAGGTAAGGGTCCAGGATCGGAGTGTTGGCTTTTATATAATATAAGGAGGTGTTGAATCATGTATATACTAGCTAAACGCTGTTCGTCTGGGGCAAGATTCAGAAACGTGTGTGCTAGTGCCTCATCACTGTATGTGCTGGGACTGTCAGCCCATTGTACTGCTGACCTAGCTAATTCTTGTTCGTCCATGGAATCGAGCATATGGTACCCCCTTCGGTCTCGGAGTAATTTATCAGCGGCTTGGAATAGGTGTTCAGGAGACCTTGTATTTAACATAGGGGCTTGGAAATGTCTGTTACATTCTGGACGTATCGGATGTGTCGGATCATTAAAACCTCTAGTATTATTATGGGGTCTTCCTCTACCTACGTAAGCTATCGTTTCTAATTGTTCTGATTCTTGCTCCTCCTCTCCCTCTGATTCAATTCTGTCTGCTTCTCGTCTTTCTTTATGTATTCGTTCTACTTCCTTGCGGATCTTTCGGTACATGGCGACTATACACGCCTGTCTATCATGTTTCTCTTCTGATATGTTCTGACCCCATTTGGCAAGTTTTTGCATGGTATCATGATCTGCCTCAGGCCTGTCTTGGTTCCTGATCACGCAGTTTATGAAAAAACGTAACAGTTGTCTCTGTACATCCACTTTCTGGTATTCCATAGCTTCGTCAATACTTTCAGGGCCTCGCCCTGATTGGACAAAGTGGTATATATTGTCTAAATGTGTCACCATTCCTGGTAGCGTCGCTAAATACCTTGAGGTTCGTCGTATACGTAGTGATGACAGCAGCATACCGTCCCGTCTACCGGGCACAGGGTCATATCTACAATCCACTAGATGCTCTTTAAACAAGTCTGAAGTTGCTAGTTGGGGTGTACGTTCGTCTGCTAAATCTCTAAGGGATAGTTTATTTCCTCGAGGTGGTGTGGCAAAGATTTCTGTTGTACCTCCTGTCGTACCGTCTGAGGTGCTGGGCAAGAAAGGATTTGTTGGATGTAAAATAGAAATTGTAGATGCGGGAAAAACGGTAGAAACGGACGGACCTGTGGGAATGGGCGTAGGAGTTTGTTGTTGCGGGGATACAGACGGATGATCTTGACGTTGAACACCATCGTCATGCGGTGTGTGTGGTGTGGCATTAGCATACTCGGGAGCTACGTCATCTAAATAGGAAGAAAGGAAAATATCTTTTGCTGTTTTGGGATGTGCTTTTATCGGGAGCAATGGAGGTGTCAAGTTTTTCGGTATTTCCGGGGTGGCCTTAGGTAACCCTTCGGCCAGAAGAGGATACATACCATTCATAAGGGTGTTTCTTTGTCTATCTACTTGTCCTGATTTTACTCGGGTACCTTCCTCAATTAATAGATTTTCTCGGGCTTTATTTGAATTCTCCCTACCTTTCTCATCCTGTCTGAGCGTTTTTTCTGTACGTCTATATGATTCTTTACGCCATAATTCAATGGCATCTTTCTGTGACTGTCTGGCTTTCTTTTTCCATAATTCTTCTTCTACTCTCATGATGCAATCTGCATTCCAGGTCCCCGCTGCGGGCCATCTCTGACTCTCTGGTAAATCTTTGGTGTAGTCCACCCATAAATCAAGAAATAATACGGCATCTAGGCCATGTTTATGATACATAAAGTACCCTGGAGTGTCCCTAGGTGGAATGGGAACAGCTTCTTCGAGTACCCCTTTTCTAGTTTTGATCTGTCTTAATTTTGAAAAGAGCGGCATTTTTAGACCTTATTACTTGAACACACTTTATACAATAATCACAATAATGAACAATCATTCAAACCACAATATGTAGAACGTATTAAAACAATTAACATTTAACAGTTAACGAACGATAATAACTAATAGAAAACTAGTTACTGACATAATACTGACACTAGATAATACTGAATTATATGCAAGACATACTAGATATACTGCTAAACAGTACAGATACACTGCTGAAACAGTGCAGACCGGATTTGTATACCCAAACCCGTCTTGACCGGCACAGACTATGTGCACGTTTAAATGCCTCCCCGGCAATGGTACTCACCGGGTAGCTTCGGAACGGAAGGCCTCGGAACTGAACTGGACTGGACCGGACTGGACTCGACTCGACTGGACTCGGAACTTCGGAACCTGGTGGGCCTCTGTATACCTCGGATCTTGCTCTCTCAGCTAGGCTCTGGTCGGGATACTTCGCACTTCTCACCGCCTCGTCTCGGTGTTGATCGCAGCCTCAGTTGCCCCCGCTTGGCCGGAGGGAGATACAGGAAATCCTGCGGGTACGCGTTTTTGTCCGTTCAGCTGTGGCAGGAGACCGGGCCTGCAACGCACCTCCGGCGCGTGAGATGAGAAAGTGTCCCTATTCGGGCGCCAATTTATGTGGTAAATATTTAATTACCGGTACTATTTTTTATGCGGTAAAGTCTAGTAAGAATAACTCAGTAAAAATAAGAGGCAGAATCCGTGGTATTAGAGGTTCTGAAAGGCTTTATTCCTCTACAAAGGAATTACAGTTCGAACTGCAGGCTTCAAATTCCATCACCACGAAGGTTCAGGAAGGGAAGGCAATACATTATTGACAAGTAATGATATTTATATGAAAAGTATTACATTAAGACAGATGTAAGAGGCGTAACAGCTGATAATACAGATAATGATACACATACGTAATGAAAAAAGGCGTACATATAGGCGTAACTAGATACGTCATTAAACATGATGTCACAAGTGGGTGGATCCATAAGAGAATCCTGCAATGTCAGCAGAAATATTTGGCAGGGATGCGCGCGCAGCCGCATGACGTATGATTGACGTGCAACTAGATGGTGAAGGGGACTTGACATTTAGCTCTACATGTGGAGACAGAAGTCTGAGGGGTCATGTCAACCTAATCCCAAATCATATCTAATATCTTATGTTTAAAGAACTGTATTATCCAAAAGGAAAGGTCTCTCGGGCGGAATCTATTCTATACTGACTGTTAGTGCGTGTACAAGCGTCTGAGTGTCTACATGAGATGCGAGGGGGCAGGAATCTTCCATGGTAACAGGGGCTATGAATTACTTGCATGAGGACAGTGGGGCCTGGCCCTTTGCTCGGTAGCTGGAAGAATGTTTACCTCAACTACTAGACAGGAATGCATCGGATGAGGAGCGAAGCAGATAATCTTGAAGGTGAAATACAGTTTTTGGCAGGCAACGGCCGGATCAGGCACCGTTAGCCGCGCAGGGAGTAGGACAAAGTTCATGGGTACAGATGCGGGCTCGGACTGGAGCTTTCAGAGGCAGAAGGCAGGAAAAGGCTTGATGGCAGAATTCAGGGCCTACTCGCCTGAATCTGTAAAATGTGGAAAGTGAACCACATAAAGTCGGTGGCCTTTCATACTTAGGAATGGAATATCTGACCCATTCATGGCGGATCTGAAAGAGGACATGTTGACGGTGGACGCACATGTATTTGCGTCTTCATAACTGGAACTGGAGGGAACATACATGTACTTATAGCATGCACATGGAGCCGTTGGGATCTACGATAGGGGACATAACTGATCACAAAATTCATATTTCCTCAGCCTCATGGGAACAGTCCAGCGCGAACCGCCAAGCCATGTCTTCCCTGGACCGGAATCAAGCATCCTAGGACCGGTTTTGGGGTTTCACCCCTCTTCAGCCAGGATAGCTAGACTCCAGTGCCGTAGTGAGCACGGGACCCACGTCTGGGCATACCCTTCCCACATAGGGCGAACAGCAAAACACACAAGATGATGAACGGAATGTTGCACATTGGCAAAACATTCACCCCCAGTCACAGATCTGGGTTTAATCCATCGTTATTTTGCTCACCACACCACCCCAGTTCAGACATGGCCATATGCAAATCAGTCTTGACCCTGTGCCTCAAGGGAACAGTCCAGCCCGAACTGCCAAGCCATGTCTTCCCTGGACCGGAATCAAGCATCCTAGGACCGGTTTCGGGGTTTCACCCCTCTTCAGCCAGGATAGCTTGACTCCAGTGGCGTAGTGAGCACGGGACCCACGTCTGGGCATATCCTTCCCACATAGGGCAAACAGCAAAACACACAAGATGATGGATGGAATGTTGCACATTGGCAAAACATTCACCCCCAGTCACAGATCTGGGTTTAATCCATCGTTATTTTGCTCACCTCACCACCCCAGTTCAGACATGGCCATATGCAAATCAGTCTTGACCCTGTGCCTCATGGGAACAGTCCAGCCCGAACTGCCAAGCCATGTCTTCCCTGGACCGGAATCAAGCATCCTAGGACCGGTTTAGGGGTTTCACCCCTCTTCAGCCAGGATAGCTTGACTCCAGTGGCGTAGTGAGCGCGGGACCCACGTCTGAGCATACCTAACCCACTCAAACTGGAATGGCATGGTGAGCCAAAAAAACGATGGATTTAGGCCCAGATCTCTGTACTGGGGTGAATGTATGACATTGTTCTGCATTCTGTCCATCAATAGTTCTTTTTGCATTTGTCACCCCGAGTGGGACAGGTATGCTCAGACATGAGTCCCGTGCTCTCCATGCCACTGGAATCAAGCTATCCTGGCTGAAGAGGGGTGAAACCCCGAAACCGGTCCTAGGATGCTTGTTTCCAGTCCAGTGAGGACCTGTCCTGGCAGTTCGGGCTGGACTGTTCCCATTGGGCACAGGGTCAAGACTGATTTGCATATGGCTGGGTCCAAACTGGAATGGCATGGTGAGCAAAAAAACGATGGATTTCGGCCCAGATCTCTGTACTGGGGTGAATGTATGACATTGTTCTGCATTCTGTCCATCAATAGTTCTTTTTGCACTTATCAACTACTCCCTCAACTCGTTCTTTCTGTTTCAGTGCCTTTCTCCTTCTTCTATACTTCTTCATAGAATGTCTGCTTCGAGGTACAGCAGACATTACGCCTCACATTGGTCTGGCGCCTCTTGTCGAAATTGCTCATTGCCTATTTTACACATGTATTTTTGCTCACTTTGCACAGCTGAATTGCACAAAGCCCCCATACTTGCATTTTAAAAATTGATTATTTTTAACCCTTATCTACCCCCCACTCAGTATTTTAACCTGTTTTACTGTTGTTTCGTGTATTTTACTCACTTCCTGGTCCCTCGCTGTGTCACCGAGAGCACCATTTTTGGGTCTTAGGCGTTCTAGCCTCGCGCACACGGGACGACCATTTAAAGCGCGCCAGACGGACGTGCAGCGCTTCGAGGTACAGCAGACATTACGCCTCACATTGGTCTGGCCCTTCTTGTCGAAATTGCTCATTGCCTATTTTACACATGTATTTTTGCTCACTTTGCACAGCTGAATTGCACAAAGCCCCCATACTTGCATTTTAAAAATTGATTATTTTTAACCATTATCTACCCCCCACTCAGTATTTTAACCTGTTTTACTGTTGGTTTGTGTATTTTACTCACTTCCTGGTCCCTCGCTGTGTCGCCGAGAGCCGCCATTTTGGGTCTTAGGCGTTCTAGCCTCGCGCACACGGGACGACCATTTAATGCGCGCCAGACGGACGCGCAGCAGACGCGCGCAGCGGGCGCGCAAGGCAAGCCCGTCTGCGCCCGTCCGCGTCCCGGTAGCATCCAGCGCCAGCCATGCTGTCCCCCCCCTTGCCTCATGGGGACACCGCTGATATACGGCCGTCTTGATCTTTTGGCACTTAGACCCGCAATCTGCACTCCTCATCTGACTTGGGATGTGAGTTGTAATTGTCCTCTATCATGTTCTAAATGCCATTTCCATCTTAGCCAGGCCCCTAGAGGCATACCCCTCAAGTCAGAGGGAAGGTTAGTTCTAAAGCTCGCCCTATTATAAAAGCAGGCCTGATTAACAGTCGCTCGTTAGTTAAACACTACCAGGATATTTTTGATCTGATCTTGGACTTGCATCTTGATCTTTTGTTTGTCACCGAGACCTGGATGAATGACTCATCGAACCCTATAGCACAGATGGCTATCCCGGCGGGTTATTCGATTTGCTGAGCTGACCGCCTGTGTGGCAGGGGTGGTGGTGTGGCAATTATCTATAGAAATGTCTGGGAGGTGATATTGAGCAACAATACTTCGCTCAATCAGTGTGAACTTCTCGACTTTACCATTGTATTTTCGGCCCACTCCACACTAGCCGGCACCCTAGTATATAGACCGCCTGGCTACGCTGGTCCTTTTCTTAGTGGTCTTGGAGAGCTGCTTGTCTCCCACGCACTACGCTTTTCACAATACCTCTTCCTGGGTGATTGTAATATTCATCTTGACCAACGGGATCTGAGCGATTCCAGAGCCTTTTTTGAGGCGATTGATCTCGCTCAGCTTACTCAATGGGTCAGCTCTCCTACCCATGGTGGGGGGCATATTCTGGACCCTATCTGTTCAAACTTTCCTATTTCTCTGGATAACCCTGTGCCTGTTTCTTGGTCTGATCACTTCCTCTCTTGTTTTACCTGGTCTGTATGTGAGGGATCTTTTGACCAACAGCTCAACTCCGTTCCCCCAACAGCAAAAATTGATCCATTAGCCTTTCGGCTCTGTCTAGACAACTCTAGGGTTACTCTTCCAACTGACCTTAAAGGGGCCCTTTCATGTTTCTTGAGTTGGATTGGACGAGCTGTGGACAGTCTCTCTCCCCTGCCTTGTCGCCTCCGCCACAGGGATTCTCCCTCACAACCTTGGTTCACCCCCAATCTGAAGCTGATCAAACAGCATTGTAAAAAGCTTGAACGCAGCTGGCGCACGGTCTTTTGTCCAATAGCCAAGAAGTTGCTGAGAGATGCCCAGAAAATTTACTATCAGGCTATCCGCGAAGCGAAAAGTCTGTACTATACTAAGCGAATTGAGTGTGCCAGCAACAATTCAAAAGAAATCTTTTCGATTGTTCAGAGTTTTATGGCCCCAGAAGCCATGGCCACGAAACTTCCAGTTTCTGCATCCTGGTGCGAAAAGCTCTCTGATTTCTTTATTGCTAAAATTCGGACCATTTAGGCGTCATTTACTTCTAATGGTGAGCCTTCGGTCGGCAGTTCTGCCCCGGTGGTATCATTTTCTGCTTTTTCCTCGGTGACACTATCTGACTCCCTAAAGCTACTACAATCCTTAAAGTCAGGCTCACCGTCTGACCCCTGTCCGGCCAGGCTCCTGGCCTCTATTGCCGAGACAGTTAATCTTGAGGTAAATACACTTGTTAATCTGTCCCTCACTGAGGCTGTTGTTCCACAGGAATGGAAACAAGCTAAAATCATCCCACTGTTAAAAAAGCCATCTCTTGATGCCGACAATCCTGCCAACTATCGACCGATTTCTTTACTTCCGTGCTTGGCCAAAATTTGTGAAAAGGTAGTTAACAAACAACTGACTGCTTTTGTTGAGAATGCGAAGCTTCTCCATCCGGCTCAATCGGGTTTTAGAGCTTCTTATAGCACAGAGTCTGCCTTAGTTGAGGTTTCGGAGGCTATCCGTGAATGCTTAGATTCGGGGGGGGGGGAGGGGGGGAGGCAGCCCTTATCCTTTTGGATTTGTCGGCTGCATTCGACACCGTTCCCCATGCTCTGTTACTGACCCGGCTAGCCGCTATCGGCATAACTGGTCAGGCCTGGAAGTGGCTGGAATCTTTTCTCACTCTTCGGTCACAACAGGTCTGGCTTCCTCCTTTTGCGTCTCCTCCTCAGCCTGTTACTACTGGAGTTTCTCAAGGTTCTTCGTTAAGCCCTCTGATTTTTAATATATACGTTACTCCTTTAGTTCAATTGGCAGAGGAAGGGGGGGCCAAGGTGGTTGCATATGCCGACGATACTCAGCTCCTGTTTACTTGGGACAGGACTGACTATTCTACCTCCAGAGTGCAGAGCTGCCTGGCTGCCGTCTTTCATTGGCTTTCTGTCGCCCAATTGAAATGTAATGAGGAAAAGACGGAAATTTTACTCTATGGTAAATTTCCCCCTCATTTTAGGGATTCTCTTTGGCCCTCAGTATTTCCTTCTCCATCCTGCACGGGTCTTCCAGTCAAAAATTTGGGTATCTGGTTCGACGAGCAGCTATCCTTTCTAACTCAGATAAAAAAACTAGCAGGTTGTTGCTTCGGTATACTTAGATCTCTGAGAAAGTTTTTACCTCTGCTACCTAGACCAGCGAAGGAGACAGTGGTCCGGGCTCTGATCCTCTCCCGCCTCGACTACGCCAACGGTCTTTACATTGGTTTACCCGATTACTTGCTGAGAAAACTGCAGGTGATCCAGAATGCTGCAGCCCGGCTGGTGGTTAACCTCCCCATCAGAAACTGTATTTCTCCTTCGCTTCGTCTGCTGCACTGGCTCCCTGTCAGGAAACGCGTGGAATTCAAGGCTTTGGTCCTTGCACATTGCGCCCTTTATGATGGAGGCCCTTCCTATCTCAAAAAGCGTTTTTCTTTTTACCAACCTACCAGGCTTTTGAGATCTTCATCGCAGCTTCATGCCTCTACCCCCTGCTTCCGTCTTCAACGTATGGGGGGTAGATCTCTTGCTTTTAAGGCCTCTAGGTTGTGGAATGCATTGCCACTATCTTTGCGTGCGATTCAGGACTCCAACCTGTTCAGGAAACACCTCAAAACCCATCTGTTTTAATCTGTGTATTGTTTTACTGTCTTCTTGGCTCGCGCCGGGACACTCCTAGGAGTAGCTGAGCGCGTTATAAAACACAGTAACATAACATAACATAACATATTTCTCAGTAAATTTAAAACCACTCTACTACGAAACATCCTGGCTCTGATTTCCTTAAACTGCTTAAGTCTCCTGGTTAAGGTGTGATCATCTTTGTTAAATTCTTTCCTGTTCTTGTAATATAGATTTTGTCCACCCTTATTCTTTCTCATAGTTTGCTTTTTATTTCTTATTATTTTGTAATCTTTGCAGATATCCACATATATTTTTGAAAAATTACTTTCTTCTCTTACTAGTAGCTCGTTTTTCGTTCACCACTAGTTCTTCATTTTGGCCCTTTTGTGTCTCAGTTCTGTATAGATGCTGTCGTTGCTTCTGTTGTTTTTTCCTCTGAGCTTTTGTAGGAATTCTAACTGTCTTGGTTTATGTGGATATTGCTCTGTGAAAAAAAATAATATATATATTTAAATTTTTACTCTAGCCAGTGTACCAACTACTTTACTACTGACTTACACTTACACATAATACCAAACAGTTTTTATGTTATGTTGCAGTTTTAAATCTACAAATGAACCTAGATGTACAACTACATGCACTTACTTAAATATACCAAACCCAAAGCAAAACAAAAACCGTTATTTACTAGTTACCTTTTAACATTATAGCACCCTCTCCTACAACATAGCTGCACTATATCTCAGTACTAACTTATACTGGCAAAAGACCACCTTATCTCTTTTGTAGTAAATTTTAAAATGAACATCAACCAAAGTGTAGAAGTACTTACAGTGTCTCAATGCTGTAAATCTGAAAAACATAACATAAGAGCTATTTATGAGCCACTGTGTCACTGGTGCATTTAGTATCACAGTACTTTCCTACTTCGATGCATTAGATTTAATTTTTGGTAAATGGTGCATATATAAATCTGCACATTATTCTATATTAGAGCATATAGCTCACTAATTCTTTCGAGTGCATGCAAAGAGTGTGTGACAGGTTACATATATAATTCACCAGATGGTTCTAAAAGACTACATATTGCTCACTAAAACTTGTAAATACATGTGTTTTAGTTCATCAATACTCCCTGAATGATTGACTTAGTGCATAGTCAGTGCCTGGCTGATTCCCCGTGGATACAGGTAGTTGCTTGATGAATCCATGAGTATGTGGAAACTCCATGTGTCATTCCATATCTCCATACTTGCTTTCTCCATATTTGCATGAGTATAACACTACTATGTGGGTGGTTGGATGAGTGTATGAGTGGTGCCTGAATGATTAGATAAGTGAATGACTAATGCCTCAATAATTCACTACATGCACATATAGTAGTTGAATGTTTAAGTGAGTGCAACTCTAGTGCCTTGATGATTGCAGGAGTACATGCATAGTAATAGGTGATTTATAGAGTGCATGGATAGTGCACATGTGATTGTTTAAGTGCATGCATAGCACCTGGCAGATTGGATGAGTGCATGAGTAGTGTTTCAGTGACTGCATGAGTATATGGCTGCTGCCCATATGTTTATGTTTGAGTGAACAGGTAGTACCTTGATGATTAGATAAGTACATGGGTAGTGCCTGGATTGTTGAATGAGTGCATAAGTAGTGTCTGGCTGATTAGATGCATGTATGACTAGTGTCTGAATGATTGCAGGAGTCCATTTTTAAAGCTTGAGTGATTGGATGAAAGCAATTGTACTGTGGGGGATTGTATTAGTGTACGAGTATAACCTCAGTAATTGAATGAGTGCTTAGGCACTGGATGGCTGATAGGTTCACTGCAATGATACTGGCTGCGTAATTGGATGAGTGCATGAGTTGTGCCTCAGTACTTTGATGGTGCATGGGTTGTAAGTGGGTGTTTGGATGAGTGCATGGGTTGTGCCTGGGTGTTTGAATAACTGCATAGGTACAGCCTTGGTGATTGTACAAGTGAATGGTTTGTGTCTGGCTGATTGAATGAATGCATGGGTAGTGCCTGCATAGTAATGACTACATAATTGGTGCCTGCGTGATTGAAAGAGTGCATGTGTAGTGCCTAGGTGATTGAATAAGTGTGTGGATAGTGTGTGAGTGATTCGATGACTGCCTGAGTAGTGTCTGAGTGATTGGATGAGTGCGTGAGTAGTGCCTGGATGACTGTGAAAGTACCTCTGTTGCTGTTAGATACATAATAGTTGTGATTATATCTGTGATTCATTGTTTAAGTCTTTCTGTCACTATCAAACTAGCTGTTTTAGTGTATCTAGCCTTTTTTACTAAGCTATATGTGAGTGGAGTCTAGATATCACACTTGATATATAATTCGAAACATGGCTTTCTAAGACCATACATTGCTCTATACTCAGCATGCACATGCATCGGTAAGTTTCAAAAACTGAAAGTAATTCTCACTTTTTCAAAGCACAAAACCTTTTCTTTATGGCATACCAACATAATTTCTTAAATATTTATTGTGTGTTTAAAGCACATAATCAGCATTTCTCAAACACAATTTACACGCCAAGTGAAGTTAGCACAAGAATTCTCAAGAGACATTCTGCACTATTAACACTCCTCAATCTTAAAAACAGCGGGGCAGATTTACAAGCCCCTGGCGCCACTTTTGCGTCACTTTTAACATGGGAAAATTGACGCAAAAGTGGCGCAAGGGGCTTGTAAATCTGCCCCAGCATGTTTAAATAAATACACCACCCTCCCATATACATGAAATTTTCAACAGGCTTAAAGAACATAGATCACCATGTACACATAAATATGATTTCACAATAGATATACACATTCAGGCCATCTTTCCAAAAAATATATAGTTCTCTACATCTTTAAGTATTATCGTGCATATAACTATCTGCAAACAGAAAAAGCAAAGCTTACCATCTAAACATATGCAAACCGATTATATAAATTAAGAACCACATTGACAAACACTTACTAATGCATATATAACAAGTGTTACTACTTTATAATTCATATATTATTTGGAGTTTTATATTATTATTATTTGGAGTTTTATATAGCGCATAGTTACCCTAGGGCATCCCAGCGCTTGTCCAGGGCGACAACAATTAACAAAAGACAGGTTCAGCAGCGTCAGGCAGGAAAGAGATGGGTTTTAAGAAGTTTACGAAACCGAGAAGTACAAGTCTCTGAGCGCAAACTCAGAGGAAGCACGTTCCACAGGATGGCTATATTGACCGAGAATCTTCGCCCACCAGCACAAGCCCTTTTGACTCTGGGAATTTGGAGCAGCTGTTTCTGGTCAGAGCGCAAAGCTCTATTAGCCTTATAGGGCATAGCTAAATTCCTCAGGATAGGAGGTCCCTTCCCCCGAAGAATTTTATGCGCTGTGCATAGAGCCTTAAATTTAACCCTTACCCGCACTGGGAGCCAGTGCAGGGCCTTTAAAGCGGGTTTAGCTGACTGCGTCCTTGGTATACTCATAAGCAGCCTTGCAGCAGCATTTTGAATCTGCTGAAGTTTATTGAACGTAGCTTCCGGGGCACCTAGAAAAATAGTATTGCTACAATCTAGTCTCGATACAATAAGCCCCTGAATGAGCAGCTTCCTAGATATCCAAGGAAGCAGGGGCAGGACTTTACAAGCTGAACGGAGAAGACCAAAACATACTCCTGCCGTTTTTTTCGCCTGGGTCCTGAAAGAAAGATCTTGTTCCAGCCAGATCCCCAGACTCTTAATCTCCTCTTTAGGACTCGGGAGGTCTCCCAGACAGCTAGGCCAAATAGTCGAAGGGAGAGAGGGAATTTTATGCCCTAGCAACATTATTTCGGTCTTTGAACCGTTCAACTTTAAAGCTGATTCACACATCCAGGTGTAAACTTTGGACATACAGGAGTGCAGCGAATCTGGGTTATCCACAAGTTGGGATAAAGCGACCACCAGCTGAGTATCGTCAGCATAGCTGACGATTTTAATACCAAATGGGGCCACCACATCCTCCAGGGGGGGCCATATATACATTAAACAATGTGGGGCTAAGGGAGGAGCCCTGTGGCACACCACACTGGAGGGGGATAGATGCCGACCGTTCACTGTCTTCCCAAACCTGGTACGTCCGGTCGCAAAGAAATGACATAAGCCACTTCAGAGCCACACCTGTAACCCCTATATCTGAAAGCCGTTGGATCAACACTTGATGGTTCACAGTGTCAAAGGATCACTGCCACTGACCCTCCTGAATTCAAAATGCTCCTAGCCTACTCAACGACTGCCAGAAGAGCGGTATCGGTGCCCTGACCTGGCCGAAATCCAGTTTGAGAGTCTCGCAACAGGCCATTCGACTTCAGGAAGTATGACAACTGACGGTTCACCAACCTTTCAGCGATCTTACCGAGTCCAGGAAGCAAGGAAATGGGCCTGAAATTTGCCAGATCCGATGGATCCAGATTTGGCTTTTTCAGGAGAGCCTTTACCACTGCTCTCTTCCAGCTCGGTGGCACCAAGCCCTGGACAAAGGATGCATTAATTAGGTCCGTAACCGGGACCGCAATAACGGTTGCTACCTGTTTCAGGAATCTCATAGGGACCGGATCCCTAGGGGAACCACTCTTCATAGCACCCAGTTCCTTAAGGACTTCATCTACTGATACTGGCCCAAGGGTGTCCAAATGGACAAGAACTCCCCCTGGCTGACTGCCAGTATCTGTTCTCTGGACAGCCTGGGGCAAGGCATTTAGAATGTTCTCTATTTTCATATGAAAATAGTTCGCCATTTCTCACCTGGGCTGTCATGAGTTACCAAGGGCTCTGGAACTTTAAGAAGTCCCTTTATCACTCTAAAAGTCTCTCTAGAGGAATTGGAGGAACTTTTTATTCTCTCCTCAAAAAATTGAGCCTTAGCGCAACGAAGAGCAGATTTATACACCCTAATTGCAGCACGATATTCCTCTCGCCTGGCTTCCACCCATTCCTTTCTCCAAGCCCTCTCCAACTTCTTACATCCCTTCCTAAGGGTTCTCAACTTGGGTGTATACCATGGGGCAGAACACATTCTCTTCTCCCTCTTTAACACTCTCTTTTTAGGGAGAAGAGCCTCAAGAGAGCTGGTCAGCCACTGATCGCGGTTTGCATCTGCGATTACCGGGTCCGAGACTGGGGAGGGACACGTACATTCAAGGTTAGTAATCCAGTTGTCCACCGATAACCTAGACCAGGCTCTCTCCAAAGTATGGACCCTCGGGAGAAGCGTGGCCGTTGATTCCACTTGCCAAGTTAAAGGAACCAAGAAGTGATCTGACCACGGGAGAGGATAAGGGGGCATAGACCTGGGAAATGTTAGAAAAAATAGGGTCAAGCAGATGACCCCTATTGTGCGTAGCTCCCGCGTTGATTAAACTCAACTCATAAGCTTTCAAATCACACTGCAGGTCTACCGCCACTAAATCTGCCGGGTCATTGAAGTGGAGATTAAAGTCTCCCAGCGCCATAAAATTGGCCGTGGACGAAGCCAAAAACGTAACTGTTTCCATCAGCGAGCTGACAAAATTGCCCACACAACCCGGTGGGCGATATACCAATAGGCCTGACACCGACACCGTGGATGAAATCCATAGGGAGAACTGACAGCTCTCACAGTCCAACACCCCCCCACTCTGAGCCCTGCACACAAGAGTATCCCTGTATATGATGACAATGCCGCCCCCTCGTGCCACAGGCCTATCCAGATGGTATATTAGAAAGCCTGGGGGGAGGGCTCGCACTATATCCACCCCAGAACAGGATGTAATCCATGTCTCCGTCTAAAACAGAATATCTATATCATGATCTTGTATAAGAAAATTAATTTCTAATGAGTGGCTCGGAAGGGATCTACAATTCAGCAGAGCCATAGACAGGGCATTCTTTCCCTTAGCTGACTGGATCGACTGACATATCCTGCAGCCAGAGAAAAGTTTAGATCCTTTGTGGATATACTTACAAGTTATATCTTTAAGGGGGCGAAATGACATGATGTCCTCACGAGAATATGTTGTCCTTATTTCTGGCGTTTTTGCCAAGGATCCTGGCCCTAAGCCCGTCTGGGCCCGGACGGGCACAGACGGGCTGGACTCTGGCGTGACTCCGGCGGGGATCCGGCGTCTCCGCTGCGCGCATCCGCTGCGCGTCAGCATGACCATCTTAAAAAGAGGTCGAGCGTCCTTGTGACGCTAGACCGTCAAAACAGATGGCGCCGCCAGGCGTCCTTCACTCACCCAATATGGCCGCCAAAGTGCCGAGTGGCCGGGAAAAGGACCCGCAAAAGAGCGGTGGATCAAACTATTACTGTGCAAGTGAGTGGGCAACACTATAAAATCAGGGGAGAAAAAACAAAAATAGAAAACAAATACAAAAGGGGGATTTTAAAAACGCCTAGTAAGCAGGCAAAACAACAGCAATGAGCGCAGCGTGCTCTGATCGCTCTTGTAAGGTCAATCAGTCGACTGGCAGGACTGAACCTCTGATTTACCCTCCTTAAGAAGAGGTCGAGCATCCTTGTGACGCTAGACCGTCAAAACAGATGGCGCCGCCAGGCGTCCTTTACTCACCCAATATGGCCGCCAAAGTGCCGAGTGGCCGGGAAAAGGACCCGCAAAAGAGCGGTGGATCAAACTATTACTGTGCAAGTGAGTGGGCAACACTATAAAATCAGGGGAGAAAAAACAAAAATAGAAAACAAATACAAAAGGGGGATTTTAAAAACGCCTAGTAAACAGGCAAAACGACAGCAATGAGCGCAGCGTGCTCTGACTGCTCTTGTAAGGTCAATCAGTCGACAGGTGCAGCACATTTTCTTTTCATTTATTAGTGGCTACACTACTCCTGTCTAATAAATGCTAGGTGTGTATGGAAGGCTGTGATTGAGAGCCCTGGCGCTGAGGCTGAAGGCAAAGCAAAGTGCCTGTCAGCAGGCTGGCCTCTCTGCAGAGCACACAGAACAATTCTCTACTAACAAACATTCTAGCTGAGACTATAGTCCAGGTGTAAAAATGTGTGTGAAGGGGGGTACACAGATGCCAAAATATTTGCACAGCAAACGTAAAGGTAAATACAGCACTTAAATATGAGTGAGTGCAGTGTGTGTTTGGAGGTAGTAACCAGGGGGAGATGTCATGAAGTGCATTCTGGGAAGAGTGAAAATGCAGAGAAAAAGGGCATACATACATATCTAACATAAAGCGCACATAACTGAAGGCCAATACTCCTTCCACATGCCTCACTAATATTTCATTAACAAGTCTCATAAATACAAAATTGAAATAGTTCCAGCATTAATTATTTATAACAAATGATTCTTGTTACTCATTTATCTTAAACAGCGAACAAGCATTGAAAATGTCAATTGCACTGAGGTTTTAGGTGTATGTCAGTTGTTAGGCTCTACATCTGGATGCAATTACATCTCAGAGAGAAACCAAAATACTGGTCAGGTGGCACACTTTGGGAATCACAGAATTTATTTTACGTGTTCCCTTTTAGAGAGGCTGCACTTTTTCATCCCGCTTAAGACCTGTCTGCACATATTTCTATTTGACTGATCATAGCCAGCAGGTATGGGGGCTTCCCCCCTGGTTAGAGCTTTTTCTTCCAAAGTTGATGCTTCATGCAGTGAGGGACACTGGGCAGACACACACTCTGAAGAGCCTAAAGTTGTTGTGCTGCACAAGATGCGCATTGCAATAACTGTTGAACACATTTTTGCATTAAAATATGGGATAAATTTAATGTATTTAATGTTTCAATACTACGCGTTCCCACTGCTTTATAAATCTTGTTTTTCACTAAATTCATTTACTTTAAAATGGACGATTTGACAAACTTTTTTGAATGTTTACTACAGAGGAGGACCCCTCTGGAACCCACGTTTGTCCGTTAAGCCTGCTTGCTTCGCTCGCTACATAGAAGTCATGCCCAAGTTTTATGCGTGACCATTTTCAAATGTCACTAGCCACCACTGGTCTTGATGCCAGGGGACAGCGCCCTCCTCAGACGGGCTCAGTTCTACCCACAGGGGTTGATGATTCAAGGGGAGGCCAGCATGGATTTGGGGCACCCTGCAGCGAGTGAGACGTGTCCAGCCCCAGGGCTCACTAGCCAGTGCCTGGAGACAGGTTATGTGCCCTCAGTACAGGCCACACATAGTGACGAACCATCTTATTGGCAGGAGATTTCAGCTTGCAGAGAATAAAATAGCAGTTTGACAAAAAAACATATTTTAAACCTCCTGACACACCGATTCCTGTTTTCAAGGCAGATCAGATAACAAAAGTAGGCTTAAAGACATACATGTAAACATTTTTCACAACTGGCAAGTGGGAGAGTCTTAATGAAAAATTGGGAAAATTTCTTTTTCCCATTTAGTAATATTGTGGCAGAGGCAATTTTAGGCAGGAGACAGATGAAACGAAGCCATTGCTGGCTTGCAAATTCAGGAGTATCCCACCTGAAGCGTTGGAATATACACTTCTTTAGATTAGCTTTATGTTTCTTTTTAAGTTCTGTTGAATACTACCATACATGAGGCTTTCTTGCCAATCTTATTCCAGTTGTTTTTATTGCTTCAGGGGTTTTTATACAATCATCAGAGAAAGAAGTAAGATTTCAGTTTAACTTGTTTTTATTGATCACTTTATGCTCAGAGAGCTGATCATATTTTGTTTTACCCTCATTAAAATTAATGGTATTCGGTTATCAACCTCGGAAGAATAAAAGTATGATTTGCCAGTCAAAGCACATGTCAATAGTGAGTGCCTAACTCACTGAACCATCTTTCCTCTCTCAGTGCATGTAACATATCAGTCACAGAGAAGCGCCCACTTTATGTTTTTCACACCTGCCATCAATGAAACCAAGACTTTTTTTACATGTTGCGCTACATTCCCTTCTCAGATATGTTAGTGAAGGGGAGAATGGGAGGGAGCCTGTGTCCAGGAGCAAGGCTGCATAAAAAGACTTGTGCAAAACTGCTGATCCAGGTACTTCCTGCCTCCTAGGAGACTAGGGTACGACCTCTACACAGATAGCTCCCTGCACTCCTTATAGTGACAATTCCCTGTCTGGGGCCCAGGTCAAACATGCCTAAAGAGGGTACACCCCTCCTTGCCTTCTAAATGGAATGGAGACTGGTGTATGACCTGTATGCAGACAGCTCCCTGAGCCCGTTGTAGCGTCAGCGCTGTGTGCCCAGCTCACCCATGCCTAAGGCAGGCACTCCCCTCCTGGTCTGATAAGGAGGACAGAGACTAGTCTATAGCCTGTATGCAGACAGCTTCCTGCACCCTTCGTAGTGTGGCAGCCCTGGGCTTGGGCTCAGCTCACCCATGCCTAGGGCCAGCACTCCCCTCCTTGTTTGATAATTTGAGGGAGACTGGTGTGTGTGTCCTGTATGCAGACAGCTCTCTGCACCCATTGTAGTGTGGGTACCACTACACAGAATTCTGCAAAATTGATCTAAAACACCGTGGCTCCGCAAAACTCCATTCCGTCTCACCACAATTAAAAAAACAGAAACCTCACATACCAAATAACTCAATTATTACATGCTAAAATACATATAATCATCTCACAGAAGTGAAAATAAAAATACAGCAAGCAGTGATAGAGGTGATGATTTTGATGTCCTCACTAACCTAGGGAGAGAACCAACCAGATGCCTTGAACACAAAGAGCATGCTGAACAATTGGTGGTGGTCCCATCCTCCTAGGACCACCCCAAGCACAGTTTTGAGCAAAAAATACAATCCCAACCAAAGGCCCTGCAAAGCATTATGGGACGATATTCTAAGGTGCAGTGAATATTATAGTATCCATTATAAAAACGTTCCTCAAGGGGCAGGCTCTCGGGCTCGGCTGAGATCTAATACTATAATATTCACTAAACTCTAGACTCTTGCCCCATATTGCTTTGCTGGGCCTTTGGTTGGCATTGTATTTTTACCCATAACTTTGCTTGGGGTCGTCCTAGGAGGATGGGACCACCACCAATTGTTCAGCATGATGTGCTCTTTGTGTTCAAGGCATCTGCTTGGTTCTCTCTCTGGGTTAGTGAGGACATCAAAATCATCACCTCTCTCATTGCCTGATATTTTTCAAAGCTTACTTTTGTGAATTGGTTATACGCTTTTTAGCATGTAAATGTAAAGTTGTTTTATCAAAGGGTTTTGGGGGCAGTAGCTAACTCCACTACATAGCAGAGTCGGAATTATTGTATGAATTCCGTTTTTTTAATGAAATGCATAGTTACCAAATCTCCGCTAGCGGAGCGGAGTTCATTGCCCACGGGTAATGCTGCCCTGTAAGCGCCAGTGAAGGTTGTGTTGGCCAGGTTCCCGCTGCTGTTGGTGTTCCTGAGGCATTGCAAAGAGCAAGAGTGGAACTGGAGCCCACTAAAGTTGCAGATAAGATTGTAAGATATAATATTAACCCTTTCCGTGCACATGACGGCCTGGAGCCATCATGATACACAGTGGGAGTGTGCTCATGATGGCTCCAGGCCGTCATGAAACATCGCCCTGGAAATTCCTCTGGTGCGGACACCAGAAGGATTCCCTTTACACCAAAAGTCCCGGGAGCTGGGGAAGAGCTTCCCCAGCTCCCGAGGCCCCCTGGTTTCCCTGAAATGACGATCGTCACGCACGTCACGCTGACATCATTTCAGTAAAACCGAAACTGAAATGAGCCAAGAGGCTCATTTCAGTTTACCTTTCTACATGCTCAGGGGGCTATCAAAGACAGGAGAGGTATCGTTGGAAAGGGGAGAATCTCCCTTTTCCATTGGTCCCCTCCCCCAGTGGATCTCTGCTTGGGGATCGCCACAGGAGGGCGATCCCCAAGCAGGGATCCACCCACTAGACACCAGGTAGGGGGGAGAGGCCCCTTGGGCAAGGGCCTTTGCTCCCCCCAATTCAATTTGGCAAAATGTAGTCTTTTTGCCCCCCCCCGGGGTAAAAAGCCCACTAGACACCAGGGATTTTTATAGCATATAGAAATAAGGGTAGGGGCTGCCCAAAACGGGCATGCCCATGCCCCCATCCCCCCGGCAATCATTACAGTCTTTCTGCCCCCTAGGGGGGCAAAAAGCCCGCTAAACACCAGGGATTTGTTTTTTGAACATTATTTTTTTAGGGTGGGGGCTGCCCGAAATGGGCATGCCAATGCCCCCACCCTCCCAATACCACTACAGCCTTTCTGCCCCCCTGGGGGGCAGATGGGGCATTGGCCCCTAATCTGCCCCTCCGGGGGGCGGAAAGCCCACTTGACGCCAGGGATTTTTTTTTGTGCAATTTTATTTAAGGTGGGGGCTGCCCGAAATGGGCACACCAATGCCCCTGCCACCATTATAGCCTTTCTGCCCCCCCTGGGGGAAGATGGGGCAGTAGCCCCCAATCTGCCCCCCACGAGGGGCAAAAAGGGCACTAAACACCAGGGATTTTTTTTTTGCAATTTTCTTTTAGGGTGCAGGCTGCCCGAAACGGGCACGCAAATGCCCCCATCCTCCCACAAAAATGACTGTCTTTCTGCCCCCTCCGGGAGGCAGATGGGAGCTGTAGGCCCCAATCTGGCCCCTCCGGGGGGCGCAGAAAGCCCACTAGAAACAACAGATTTTTTTGTTTTATTCGTGTAGGGGTAGGGACTGCCCAAAATGGGCATGACACTATCCCCCACCCGCAGAGAAATTCCAGTATTTCTGACCCCTGACTAAAGTGAGGTATCATTTTACTCGGGAGAATAAGGGGAAGGCTGGGTGGTAGGAAATTTGTGCCATCACGGTGATCCCACGCAAAAATGTATGGAAAAGTAATTTTTTACAGCAAATTTGAGATTTGCAGGCGATTCTGGGTAGGAAAATGTTGGGGGACCCATGCAATCTATACCTTGCTGCACTCCCCCGGGTGCCTAGTTTTCAGAAATGTTTGGGGTTGGTAGTTTTCCAAGATGGCCGCCGAGCCGGGGTCAAAAACCCAGGTGACCCCCCTTGCAAAAACAGGTTGTTTTGTGATAGGTTATTTTGATGTTGCCTCAATAGGTTTTGGGCCCTTGCCTGTCACGCGTACTTGACTCACCCATGCGAGTGAGGGCTTAGCACAGGGGGGGGGGAAGGCATAGCAGCAAAGGGGTTAACAATACTTACTGTAGTGCAGGTCATTTTCTCCAAATGGAGACAGAAAACTGCAAGAGGGCTACGAGGGTTCATTGTAGGATGGGGCGGGACCAAGGAATAGAAAGGAAAGAAAGACAAGATGCATTAAAAGTGCAATGGGAACAGACATCTTTCCAATTATTATATAAAGTATTATCTCCCTTAAGTGATGACTTATTTCAAGTTGTAAGGACTGTGATAAGGAGAAATGGTGAAAGGGTACTGACAGCAGTGGCTTAGCTATCAATAATGTAGCAGGTGCAGTGGCACCAGAATTTTTAAGGGTCAATTGCACCCATGTTATGGCTGCATTTTACTGTCACACCAGTGGATGTGGTATCCATTATGCTTGCTTACTCCAGGGTCCATGGCCCCCTTGCTGTGTCACTGAATGAAAGTGTTCTTTTGTGGATGTTGATGTAGTGTAAAGATTGTAGTGCAAGGAGACTCGAATTAGCTTAACACCTATGAATCAATCTTAGGTATCACAAAATCTTTGTTTAAGATATCGCAGCGGAAAACAGGATCCTAATGTGCTGGGACTAAATGTTAATGGTGCCAGGGGATAGGGTTATTAATCTTTGTGAATCTTCTCAGCATTAATTGAAGATGCGTGGTTTGTTTCCCCAGAGGACATGAAGCCCTCACAGGCTCGGTACAGCCTCAGCTCTGCCTGCAATGCATAAATACAGCTGCTGCACATATGGCCTCAAGACCCTGCAGTGGCAGAGAAGGCTGCTGCTGGCTCACAGCCATGTGGGCTTCCAAGTCAGCGGAGGAGTCTACCAGGAAGATGTTCCCACAGTAGGGAGGGCTGCCCCTGTCTGGGAGCCTTCACCGGCTGTCTGCTGTGACCCCAGGCAGAGCCTTCCACCGGAGGACACTGGCTCTGCGACACACCACCTTCAGAACAAAAAAGTATGTTTAATTACACTGTATATACATGCATGTATATTTGTATATGGTATGTCCATAGTGTGAATCTAGGCAAAAGCATGTGATTTAAAGTAATGATCTGTGTCATTTTATAACCTAAATTTGCTTGCTGTGTCAGCCATTCCTAGCTGATGTTATAAGTAGGGACAGTTGGCATAAAAAAGGGCACCTTATTAAAGTGTTGAAGTCATAGTCTGAAATCTGCCACACAGTCACGATGTATTCATTGTTCAGCCCCGCATCTAGAGGACGAGGGAACACAAAGCATGAGGCGTTCCATGTTCTGACAGTGCATCGTCATGTGAATCTGTGTCCATTGGGAATGTTACAGGCAGCCTTACTATGATGAGGATTCGAATTGTGCTGCCGAAATCCAACTATGGGTGCACAAGCTGGTCACACACTGACTTTAGTCCAAGAACAGGGTGCTGGCCACACACTCTCTTAGGACCAGGAACAGGGTGCTGGCCACACACTCTCTTAGGACCAGGAACAGGGTGCTGGTCACACACTGACTTCAGTCCAAGAACAGGGTGCTGGCCACACACTCTCTTAGGACCAGGAACAGGGTGCTGGCCACACACTCTCTTAGGACCAGGAACAGGGTGCTGGCCACACACTCTCTTAGGACCAGGAACAGGGTGCTGGCCACACACTCTCTTAGGACCAGGAACAGGGTGCTGGCCACACACTCTCTTACGACCAGGAACAGGGTGCTGGCCACACACTCTCTTAGGACCAGGAACAGGGTGCTGGCCACACACTCTCTTAGGACCAGGAACAGGGTGCTGGCCACACACTCTCTTACGACCAGGAACAGGGTGCTGGCCACACACTCTCTTAGGACCAGGAACAGGGTGAAGGCCACACACTCTCTTAGGACCAGGAACAGGGTGCTGGCCACACACTCTCTTACGACCAGGAACAGGGTGCTGGCCACACACTCTCTTACAACCAGGAACAGAGTGCTGGCCACACACTCTCTTAGGACCAGGAACAGGGTGCTGGTCACACACTGACTTTATTCCAAGAACAGGGTGCTGGCCACACACTCTCTTAGGACCAGGAACAGGGTGCTGGCCACACACTCTCTTAGGACCAGGAACAGGGTGCTGGCCACACACTCTCTTAGGACCAGGAACAGGGTGCTGGCCACACACTCTCTTAGGACCAGGAACAGGGTGCTGGCCACACACTCTCTTAGGACCAGGAACAGGGTGCTGGCCACACACTCTCTTACGACCAGGAACAGGGTGCTGGCCACACACTCTCTTACAACCAGGAACAGAGTGCTGGCCACACACTCTCTTAGGACCAGGAACAGGGTGCTGGCCACACACTCTCTTAGGACCAGGAACAGGGTGCTGGCCACACACTCTCTTAGGACCAGGAACAGGGTGCTGGCCACACACTCTCTTAGGACCAGGAACAGGGTGCTGGCCACACACTCTCTTAGGACCAGGAACAGGGTGCTGGCCACACACTCTCTTACGACCAGGAACAGGGTGCTGGCCACACACTCTCTTACAACCAGGAACAGAGTGCTGGCCACACACTCTCTTAGGACCAGGAACAGGGTGCTGGTCACACACTGACTTTATTCCAAGAACAGGGTGCTGGCCACACACTCTCTTAGGACCAGGAACAGGGTGCTGGCCACACACTCTCTTAGGACCAGGAACAGGGTGCTGGCCACACACTCTCTTAGGACCAGGAACAGGGTGCTGGCCACACACTCTCTTAGGACCAGGAACAGGGTGCTGGCCACACACTCTCTTAGGACCAGGAACAGGGTGCTGGCCACACACTCTCTTACGACCAGGAACAGGGTGCTGGCCACACACTCTCTTACAACCAGGAACAGAGTGCTGGCCACACACTCTCTTAGGACCAGGAACAGGGTGCTGGCCACACACTCTCTTAGGACCAGGAACAGGGTGCTGGCCACACACTCTCTTAGGACCAGGAACAGGGTGCTGGCCACACACTCTCTTACGACCAGGAACAGGGTGCTGGCCACACACTCTTACGATCAGGAACAGGGTGCTGGCCACACACTCTCTTACAACCAGGAACAGGGTGCAGGACATACACTCACTTAAAACCAGAAACAGGGTGCTGGCCACACACTCTCTTAGGACCAGGAACAGGGTGCTGGCCACACACTCTCTTACAACCAGGAACAGGGTGCTGGCCACACACTCTCTTACAACCAGGAACAGAGTGCTGGCCACACACTCTTACGATCAGGAACAGGGTGCTGGCCACACACTCTCTTACAACCAGGAACAGGGTGCAGGACATACACTCACTTAAAACCAGGAACAGGGTGCTGGCCACACACTCTCTTAGGACCAGGAACAGGGTGCTGGCCACACACTCTCTTACGACCAGGAACAGGGTGCTGGCCACACACTCTCTTACGACCAGGAACAGGGTGCTGGCCACACACTCTCTTAGGACCAGGAGCAGGGTTCTGGCCACACACTCTCTTATGACCAGGAACAGGGTGCTGGCCACACACTCTTATGACCAGGAACAGGGTGCTGGCCACACACTCTCTTACGACCAGGAACAGGGTGCTGGCCACACACTCTCTTACGACCAGGAACAGGGTGCTGGCCACACACTCTCTTATGACCAGGAACAGCGTGCTGGCCACACACTCTCTTACAACCAGGAACAGGGTGCTGGCCACACACTCTCTTACAACCAGGAACAGGGTGCTGGCCCACAGAAGTAGGAAGCTGGTCAGACACCGAGTACTGAATATAGAGCTAGGGTTCTGTTCACTCATTGAGGGCAGGGTACGGTTCACACATTTAGTACTGACTGCAGAGCTAGGGTACTTTCCAAATATTAAGTTCTGACTATAGATGCAGGGTGCTGTCCACACATTGTGTATCGACTGAAGAGGTAGGGTACGGTCTACACATTAAGTACTGACTGCAGAGGTAGGTTTCTGGCCACACATTGAGTGCTGACTCCAGAGTTAGGGTACGGTCTACACATTCAGTACTGTCTGTAGACATAGGGTACGGAGTACACATTGCCCTTTATGTTGGTATGATATACCCCGGCTAGGAGTATGGGTGACTGTTCTTCATAAAACTCTCTGGTTGTTGAGATTCTGTTTAGAAAGCATTAAAATTGTCATCCCTGCTGGTTGTGCCATCAGCCTGGTGGGTTGGAGTGGATGCACAGACGCCTTCTGGGACCCAATCTATATGGACCTATATAATGGTGAATGAATCTAAGTCCACAGTAAAGCTGGGATAACTCTAATGTAAACGTCGGTGTGTACCTTCTGGAGGGCGCCAGCAGGTCAGAAGCCTGGCCAGCGCATTATCAAAGATAGGATCAGCTTCCCACAGAGAGTGGTCTCTTGGTTTCAGATCACTCCTACATGTTCTGGTGGTGTCACGGGAACCTCTGAAAGTTGTGATTATAGTTGTCGGGAAGTGACTTGTTTATTCCATTTTTCATGCAGCTGAGACTAGGGACATCCTGGGGAGGTCAGAAGGAGCGCAGGCTTCTAGGAGTAGAAAAGGTTGTCATTTCTTTAGACTCAGGGGGAGGAGAATGGACCAGATGACTGCAGAGACTGCAGTAGAAACCTTTGCAAGTTTTTGGGCCAGGATTATCAGACTTAGGAATGGGCGAGTTAGACCCACGCCCAGGGCGCTCGCATTACAAGGGTTCAGAGAGCTATCTGCATAGAGGACATACAGCAGTCTCCCTCCTATTTTATAGACAAGGAGGGGAGTGTCGACCTTAGGTATCGGTGAGCTGGGCCCACGCCCAGGGCGCGGACACTACAGAGGGTGCAGGGAGCTGTCTGCATACAGGTCATACTCCAGTCTCCCTCCTATTTTATAGACAAGGAGGGGAGTGTCAGCCTTAAGCAGGGGCCAGTGCTGGAGCGGGTAATACAACATTTTGTATACCCCCCCCATTCTGCATGTTTATATTAAAATGAATAATCATTTAATTGTAATTAGGGCTCCCGGTTTTATGGTATTTATTTTTTTGCCATTTCCATCTGTATTTATCCATATTTATTTTTGCCACAAGCAAAAGGTGACGCTACAGCTAGTATTTTTCCACATTTATGTACATTGACAAGGCACACCTGCGCCCGGTTGTTATTGGTCAACACAATACATTCAGCTGAAAACTTTGCCATTGTAGTACAAGCACATGTGCATTTCAAGAGACTTTGAGGCTCTTTCTTGTTTGTTAATGAAGTGAAGACCACTGAAAACCCGTTCAATATTTGCTGATGATACCGGAATGGCCAAAAGATTCAAAGAAAGATTACACAGTGTTGGCCATTCTTGCTTCTGAGAACGCCAGTATGTCATTGCACTGATGTCTTTTTGTGGGATAGGCTGCATTACATATTTCTTGAACTCTTCTTCTACAACATTCATTACATCATCAGAAGCTCCAACCAACATGAATAAATCTTTGTAATCCTTGAAATCCTGACTAAACTGAACTTTCTTGAATGGGTCCAGGATTGTAACCCGTTTCCAAAACGAGCTGTAACTCATTTGCCCAGTTATGTTACGAGCTAGTACAGCATCCCACTTGTTTTTCAGAGCATCTTTAAAAGTAATCATCTCTTTTGTTAGGGCATTTGCTTTTTTGGGTTGTAACATTTGCAATAGACTGGCTATCATTGGGTCCTGTGTATAGTCTTGCTCCAATGCCACAGCCATGTCAACCTCTATGGCTGAATATATTTGGGGGGCATGTGTTTCTTCTGACTCGAGCTTCTTCTGAATGTTGATGATACCAGAGAGAGTTTTAACAATGAAATGCATCTGCACATAGAAAGATTGGTGGTTTGCACTGTTGGGGCTGAGTAGTTTACGTAGGTGATCGATTTTGGATCCAGTGGCTTCTTCATTGTTCACAAAAGCTCGGAAGTGGTGCCATATTTCCAAAAGTCTTACTGCTCCCTCATACCAGCTGAACCATCGGATCACAACAACCGCCCTTGGATATCTCATTCTCCCGTCTACATTTCCTTGAGAATAAATGCGTTTTAAGTTTTGCGCATACTTAAATACTGCTCCAGCCTTTATAACAAAATCATACATGTCCCGGTTCTCAGGCTGAGACAGAGCATAAGAAACAGCAGCATGTATAAGGTGACATGGATCTTTTACATGGATGGTATTAATCCTCTGAGCAGCGCGCAAATCAGTTACTGCCTTTGTCATATAGGATGCAGAATCAGAACATATTGCAACAAGATCTTGCCATGATTTACCCAACTTGTGAAGCACACTGCATACAATTAAGGCAATTTTAGCAGAATTACACTCATCAGATACAGTGATGTCAACTAAGGCTGAGCGGCGACCCTTTTCTTCATCATCACAGTAATATGTGACCAATGTTCCAATGGCTGGGTCACCATGCACCTCTGTGGTTTCATCAATTGTTAAAGAGATAGGGACATTTGCTACAGCTTGACGTATGTTTCCAAGCTGTGCTTCAAACACTTCGGGGAGATATTTTTCGTACATTTGGCTGGATTTGCACATTGTCCTTGCTGCAGGGCACAGCTGCCTAATCAGCTCTCCAATTGGACCATCAGTCTGGTGAAGTGGAACACCACCTCCACACAGCGCTTTCACAAACTTGTGCGGGATATCCGCAGCCTCTTCCATATTTTGGCGTGCACGAGTTGTGCATTGCTCCATGGTCATTTGCTCCATGCGGGCCTTCTGTACGACCGGAGAAGAAAGTCTCTCGCGGGTTTTGCTGCTCAGGTGGGCTTTGATATTATCCGCTGCCCTGTTTTCAATGTCGACAGTTGTTCGGCATGACTTGCAGGTGAACATTTTCATGCCTTTAAGGGATACGGCTTCCAATTCAGCATACTCCTGTACGTAATCGTCAATGTTCTTGCGTTTGCGGCCCATCTCTATAAATGTAAGGATTCAACAATTAAGCAGCCATTGGTTTGATGTTTGAAATACTGTATGTGACCATGACAAAACACTCAGCCATGATCTGCACTGCGGAATTGGATACGTAGGAGTTTTACCCCAAAGACATACAAATCCATCAATGTTTCTCGTTGATTTTAGCTTGTACATTTTTAGTTGCAATTAGTTTCTTCTTTATCCAAATGTGTTCACATATACCAATTGTTTCTTCATTGATATATTCACACACTCACTCAATTAGGTGATTTAATAGAGCTCAGCGAATCACCCAAGAGGGTGTCCAGGCACTTGCAGGGTCCGAGAGACTCATTTGAATAGGCAGGTCTTAAGATCATTTTGAAATCCCAGAATAGATGGGGCAGTCTGGAGCTGGAGGGAGAGGTTGTTCCATGTCTTCGCTGTGAGATAGGAGAAGAAGTATCCTCCGCTCATGCGTCTGCTGATGCAGGAGTGTGGGCGAGCGAGATGGGGGCGATGGTGACGTGTATTCTGACCTCTGCAATCTTATTTGCTATTGGTAATCTATCTGGCATATCACAAAAGTAAATGATGCAAAAGGACGTCATGGACAAACTATGAAAAAGAATACCTTTCGAAATAGGCCCTTAGGGCACAAAGACCCATAGCAGTGGTTGCCTTATTGTTCCGGATTTCCTCAAAGGTAAAAAAAGCTTTATTTAAGGTTTCACATTCGTTTTTCCAGTCGGGAGACAGAGGTAGACAGAGGGTGTTTTTTTTGTTGTTTTATGATGTGCCTTTTCTCTGAACAGTTACCCTCGCCGTAGGCATACACCATACCGACTTAAAACTCTGTTTTATCCACCTGATAAGGATGAAAGGCCGAGTAGGCCCACCAATTTCAAATTGACAACCTCTTTTAACTGGTGTGCTACTAATTACATGGAAGTGCAGAGGTAAATGGGACACCTCAAGGAAGTAATGAACCCTAAACTTAGCAGGCTTACCTTAATAAGTGTTAAACAGGAAGCGATGTCAGGACCTTGCAGCAGCAGGCGAGTCAGGAGAGTGCAACACACTGAAAGCAAGAAACACAAAGTGAACACAGACCCCTCACATATAGTGCAGAATTACCTCCTACAAACACCAGACGTCACTTGTTACACCAGTATAAGTTGCAGCATAGTGCTCTGTCCTCCACACACACTACTTTGCTAAATGTAAACATTTCAACACAATGACATAGCACTAACATGTTATATTGGCATGCTTCTTTTTGCTCAGAAGTCCTAAGGCCAGCTTCAAAATTCACTGCTGCTCAAACAAGGGACGGGGTAGAGAAAGTCCTACGAGTTATATAAACTGGCAAACATAGATAACAAGCAAACATGAGCCATGAAGATTGCAGCGCGGTTGCACCACAGTACAAAATGAGTATTTTGCTTCTAGAAGAATGCCAATATAGTCAGCGGGAACAACAAATTAAAAATGGCAACACAACACACTGATTTTAATGGTAGCTTTACAAAGTGGCAGCACTGGGGGAAAGAAGGGTGGGCAGAAAGAGAGGGTAAACAGGGATAGAAAAACAAAGGAAGGATGAACAAGAATCTGACAGCGTGAAATACAGAGAGTATCAGGTGTTAAAAGGAAGAAACCAACCTGAAGCCTGGCTCTTCTCGAGTTCCTGTTGGAACTTCGAGCCAACATCAACCTGAGCTTTCATGTGTATTCTGCCTGAGACCCCCCCCCCCCAATACCCTGGACACACAGACCACACTACCCACATCGGGGTAACCCAATTAAACACACACGTTTAAGGATCAGAACACATGCAATGAGGATTGGTCAGCAGGGCCCAGTGTAATACAGAGTCATTAGACCAGTAGATAATGGTCAAAGAGAGGGTCAAAAAGTAGAGGTGAACCTGAAAAAAGCCAGTTCCTTACAATGTTGTTCTTGTTCTTCATGGGGCCTGAATCTAGGAAGTGCTTCTCACCAGTGTTCCTGTTTTCTTGTTCCATATCACCTTCCCAGCAGTGCTGCGCCTAATCTCCTGAACCTGAGTTAGTGCTGCTGGAAGGTGGGCTTCTGTGAAGTATTGTTCTTGAGTACTCTGAACTTGACTTGTATGCTATGCTTCTACTTTCTCAATTAAGAAGGAAGAGATAAGGAACCTGTATTGTGTTTGGCACATACAAATGAGTTGGATTGAGTTGCGACATCACCATAGCACACTTTGTAAAGATAGCAAGGGAATACTGTATATCCTCAAATACAAATCAAACATGACTGGACTACAATAAAGGGCTTAAGATATGGTCCGCAAAGACCATGAATATCTTTTTCGTTAGCAATCAGAGCCAAAGTTTTCCTGCTTTGAGAAGAAAGCAGGGTTAACGGCGGACTCCAATGACTGCACCTCCTTACTGTGTTCCCAGTGTGTATAAAATAGTATAGTTGATGACGGTGTGCATACTAACACCCCTGCATCCGCCGTTAGTAGATGCCAACTGCCAGGCAGATCAATGAAATTTCAAAAGGGGTTTGGGGTGGTGCACCACCTATTTGCTTGTAAGTATATTACACCAAGTGGTCAGTAGTTGGTACACAAAAAGTCCTTATTTTAAGTTAATTGTCCAAACAAAGCCTCAGCCAACGCGTTTCGTTTAGATTGAACTTCGTCAGGGCATAAGTAGAAGTGCGAGTGCAATCCAATAATATAACCGAAGTCTATGTAGACCAGTATCCGTCTCGCGACGAACTGTGAATCACGTTGTGTTTTTGTTGGGTAAACAATCCTGATTGTACTTCCAGTGCCACCTTGATAAGGGCACTGTACACGTTTCTGTAACGAAACGGTAGTCCGTCCTCTCCCCTCCGAGTGTCCCGTGACACTTATGCCCTGACGAAGTTCAATCTGAACGAAACGCGTTGGCTGAGGCTTTGTTTGGACAATTAACTTAACATAAAGACTTTTTGTGTACCAACTACTGACCACTTGGTGTAATATACTTACAAGCAAATAGGTGGTGCACCACCCCAAACCCCTTTTGCAAAGTTTTCCTGCTGTCTGATATGTTTTTAGATGTTATTCTAAATGTCGAGAGCTGGCTAATCTATGTTCTATAGGGGTCTGACTCACAAAGTGATTTGCACTTGTAAAAGGGTGTTTCGAGGTCAAATGGAAGGGGATATGACAGCACGAAATTCACAAGAGGTGATCATGCAGTTACTTGTCCCGTAGCCTTAATGGGCAGGAAAAAATGGAGCCCACCAAACATCGTGAGAGTGAAGGGAAAGGTGATCCTCCATGGGTAAAAATGTATTCCCAGTGTAAAAAAGAAAAATAAATATTGTACCATGCGCAAAGACTGGCAATTGAGAGTGCACAACTGATCTCTGCAACCCACGACGACAGACACCAGTATCTGCCAGGGCACCTCTTCACAGACAACCTACCCACCGAGACACACAAATCACACACTGTATGCTGAGACACACACCCACACCAACAAATAACACTACCCGTTGGGGCACCCAACCACACAGACCCCACTGTCCGCCGGGGCACACGCCCACACCAACAGATAACACTACCCGCCGGGGCACCCAACCACACAGACCCCACTGTCCGCTGGTGCACATGCCCACACCAACAGATAACACTAGCCACACAGAACCCACTGTCCGCTGGGGCACACGACCACACCAACAGATAAAACCAGCCGGAGGGACGGCCAAACACACAAGAGACACTGCTATGCTCACACGGTAGTAAGACCCCAAATTCCCTGCAGTTTTCCCATCAATGAACTCCCGAACAAAGAATGGCATAGATTGCTGTCGCGGAACGGTTGCACGACCCTCTCAAACTTTGTCACACCCACAGGCAACACACACCCCCTGCATACCATATCACCTGCTCTGTTTCCCATTTAGGAAAGGTCAGGAGAGTCTGTGCCTGTGTGGTTAATTCAGCTTGGGAAGGCAAGACTAACTAGAGTTGTTTTTTGTTGAGAATATATTTCCCCAGATCTCGGTCACAGCTGGGAACGCCACAACTCACTGTCCTCACCTTGTCTAAAAAACGTCATTACCCGCAAAAAAACAATTCCGCCATCGTCGTCGCAATACACTTACCTGGCGAGTAGGAATGGAAATGCTGATGGTGGCAGCAGGAAGGCGTCTGGTGGTCCGTAGTGCAGGCAAACAGTGGTCCGGTGTGCAGGCAAACTGGATAAATACGCAGGTGAGCCCCCAAATAAAGGATACAAGTTATGAGGGAGGGACTGGAGGTGTTGGCACGCCCACACAGTGACGCTTACATCAGACCAGGATTGGCTGAAGAGGCCGGTCGTCACTGCAAGATCCTGAGCCCATAGGCCCACACGAGGGCACCAAAAGGACCCCGATTGGAAGATCGGAAGGGACTGGAAGGCATTTCCTGGAAGCAGGGGGCGTGGCAAAGAAACGGCACAGCAGCGCGGCAACATTTACTCGTATTTTACCGTTTATAAATATAAATACAGACAAAGGAAATATCGATTTCCGTCTCTATTTATATATATAAATCCGTAAATACGGAAAACCGGGAGCCCTAATTGTAATATTATTAATTTGTTTGAAGTGATAACTCACCAACTATATTAACAAAAGAATTACACGTGGCAATTGCACCTTGCATGGCTATATTAATTGTAAACTAACTTGAGTACGCATATTAATAATAGAAAACTAGAATATTGCATGTTATATGTTGCTTTGGTGATGTATTTGTGATTTGTGCTTTATTCAGTGAGTATAAACCGCTCTGAGTGTTGCTTCTGCTAGATAAATACACACACATATGGGTATTAGCAAGGGGATAACATTTTATTATCCATTTCCATGTTTTAATTACGTTTTTGTGTTTCTTTTGCTTAAGTTGACCATTTCGGCCTATACAAGATGGCTGAACGAGACGTTACACGTGACTGCCCGGGGAACAGCCTATACAACGCAACTTTTACAACGCACTACCATTACAACTAAACTATTACAACGCAAATGCTGTGACAACGCATGCCATTACAACGCAAGTCTTTACATCGACATGCACTAGATGGCGTGCTAACATTAAAAATAGTGTAGTTTACTATCCAAACACCTTCCCTATTGCAACGTGGACTGGAGTTAGACTAGTAAATTACCCTTTTTTAATGTTAGCACGCCATCTACTGCAAGTCGATGTAAAGACTTGCGTTGTAAAGACTTGCGTTGTCACAGCATTTGCGTTGTAAAAAATTCGTTGTAACAGCATGCGTTGTAAAAGCATGCGTTGTAACGTCATACATCCGACTGCCCTGACAACACGAGGTTCTGGATGAAGTGCGCAGGCGTCACCGCCAGCAGCAGTGGCCTGGACCTGACCCCGGGAGAACATGTACCCTTCAAGGACGCTCCGGGAACCCATCCAATACAAAGGACAATGCTTGATTTAAAAACCGGAACCAGCAAGTGCGATGACCTCATTTTGCGGACTATGTGAGAACTCCACCTCACAACCCCAAGTTGACCAATCCGGACTCTCTAAACCCCGATCTTGAAACATTTTGATATTATTTTCATTATAAAAGTAGGTAGGAATTTAGGATGGAAAGGCTACGAGACGATACACTGATGCTGTTTGCTTGCTCTTCTTTGACGAACTCGATTTCCTGACGTTATGCTGACGGAGAGGACGGTGACACTGCTGGACAGCTGTTATCCTGAGTCTTTGAGAGACTGAATTGCGGCCTAACTTCGCTGAATAAATTCTTCTTTGACTGATTGACTTAGAGGACGACTTTAGCCAGAATAGGTAAATATGATGCACTGAAATGCTGATGATGACTTCTAACTTTTCTTGCAATATAATTTAGATAAAGAATATTTGATTAATTGACAAATGTGTTGTGTCGATTATTTGAATAAGAGAAATGTGGTAAAGAAGTAATGTGTAGATAGACGAGCATTATTCATTAAAATCATAAATGACAACCAAATGATCCATCTCCTTATGAGAGGGATATCTTAAAAAAGTTTGAGGGCAATGTGTTTAAGGATAAGGTAAAGGTATTTCTCTCATGTCAGAGTTTGGAAGTGTATTTTCCCTCAGAAAACAGATCAACGGAGTGTAAGTATATTGGTGTTATGGGCCCCACCAATGAATGTATTTGAGTGAATCTAATGTTGAGGTGCTTGGTCTGTGCCGAAGAGGGAATTTGAGGTTCCGCGCTGGAACACCAGCAGGGACCACGCCCAGGGCGCCCACACTGCAAGGGGTACAGAAAGCTGTCCGCATTCAGGACATACACCAGTCTCCCTCAAATTATCAGACAAGGAGGAAAGTGCCAGTCCAAGGCATGGACCAGCTGAACCCATTCCAGGGTGATGACACTACAAGGGGTGCAGAGAGCTGTCTGTATACAGGACACACACCAGTCTCCCTCAAATTATCAGACAAGGAGGAAAGTGCCAGTCCAAGGCATGGACCAGCTGAACCCATTCCAGGGCGATGACACTACAAGGGGTGCAGAGAGCTGTCTGCATACAGGACACACACCAGTCTCCCTCAAATTATCAGACAAGGAGGGGAGTGCTAGCCCTAGGCATGGGTGAGCTGAGCCCACGCCCAGGGCTCCCACATTACAAAGGGTGCAGGAAGCTGTCTGCACACAGGCTATAGACTATTCTCTGTCCTCCTTATCAGACCAGGAGGGGAGTGCCTGCCTTAGGCATGGGTGAGCTGGGCACACAGCACTGACGCTAAAACGGGCTCAGGGAGCTGTCCGCATACAGGTCATACACCAGTCTCCATTCCATTTAGAAGACAAGGAGGGGTGTACCCTCTTTAGGCATGTTTGAGCTGGGCCCACAGACAGGGCATTGTCACTATAAGGAGTGCAGGGAGCTAGCTGTGTGTGAAAACAGATCAACGGAGTGTAAGTATATTGGTGTTATGGGCCCCACCAATGAATGTATTTGAGTGAATCTGATGTTGAGGTAGTTGGTCTGTGCCGAAGGGGGAATTTGATGTTTCCTTTCTGGAACAGTTCTCTGGTAGCAAGACGATGGTTTTTATTGTTTTGGTTTGGTGATTATTGCTTGTAAATAGCTTATTGATTATTGGTTATTGATATTGGTTTATGTACTAACACTCTATGGTGAGTCGTGTTGAGTTTTGTGTTGTTTTCACGGCTTCTGGGATGTAGGAAGTCGGAAGTTTGTAACGGTTCCGTAGTAGAGCAGAGGTAAGCGCTGTTCTCGGGAAAGACGGAATTGTTGTTATCCTGTAGGTACACAGGAGAAACGTGTGACGATTGAAGTTGCACGACGCATTTTCTGGGATCAATTCGGTGATATCGCCGTGTGTTACCATTAGAGACATTTTCTGTGTGAGAGAAGTGTGTATGGTAGCGAAGGTTACCTGTGAAATTCTGGTCTTATCACTGGAAAGGTAATAGGTACTCTCTGAGCTTGATAGAAGGACAAAGGAGAGGTAAGCGCTGCTTTGTTGACGTATGTTATAATTCTGTAGTAGAACAGACTGTTCGCTGTTCTCGGGAAAGACAGGATTCTGTGTAAATGTACTACATTTTCTTGTGTGAAAGTGCGTGAACGAAATAGCATTCTGGTTAATTGTGAAACTCTGGGTTTATTTCTCAGGAGCATTGGGTCTCCAACTATGTGTCTTAAATTCTGGAGAAACGGTTAGCTGATGCTTGATAGAAGGGTGAAGTAGAGGGATGTGCTACTTTATCAACGGAAGTAACGATTCTGTAGTAGGGCAGAGGTAAGCACTGCTCTCGGGACAGACAGAATTCTCGTGAGAAAGGTCTATTGCTATTCTTTGGTTGGTGAAGCGGACAATGGAGACGTTTCTATGTTGTTACGAACAGAATTGTAGAAATTGAAACAAAACTTACTGAGCAGATTTGTAAAGGAGGGGTAGACAGGAGCAGGAGCTGCTGCAGCGGCTGCTGACGTCAGAGCGACCGCGCTGGGATTGGACAGTCGGTCAGAAACATAAAACGCTCCAGATTGGTGCGTTAGTGTGAGTCGCGCTAGGATTTGAGGATTGTGACAGTGACGTAGACGCTCCGGATTGGTGCGTTAGTGTGAGTCGCACTGTAATTGGACAGAGCAGCGGTACAGTTGTAGGGAGAAACTAGTGAGACACGAAAGAAAGGAAAATGTATTATGATCCACCAGAAAAGGAGAAAAAGTCATGGTTTGGAAAAATGAAGAAGTGGTTTAAGAAGGGGAAACCGATCATAACTAGGGAAGGACAGTTACTTCCTCCACCGAAAACCCCCGCATCCTTAATGATTGCGAAATATGGGTATCATACCTGTATTTGGTTAGACAACTGGGTTAAGTATACAGAGAAGGACGGAGTGTTAGCTTTTCCAGAACATGGTTCATTTAATTTGGCTGTTTTGAGAAATTTGAGAGAGAAAATGATGAATTTAGAACCGAGACCTAGACCGACTCAATTTGAGGCTTTGACGGAGTGGGAAGACGAAATGCATGACCGAAAAAGACAGAGAAATGGTAGAGGATATAGGTATCTGTTTGGCAGATCGTACAGACGATGGCGAAGGTGGCGAAATGCGAGTATGACTGAGGGTTTGTTTCCCGTAAGAACTGAAGGAGAGAATGAAGGACGAAAGTGTGTAGAAAAGAGGCATAATTTGGAGACGAGAGGGTACGGAGTGAATAAGTCCGAGGATGTTCTTGATGATATGTTCTATAAGAATCCACTACCATACCGACCAGAACCAGAAATATTAACTCCAAGTGCCCTAATAAAAGAAACAGTACGAATCATAAAAACGGAACCAGAGTTCCAAGATTTGGGGAGGAATAATTCCATTAGAGAGGTAGAAAAGAAGTCTTGAGGAAAATTGGATGGAGAAAATTCAGCAGAATTAGCAAAAACAACCCTAGAATTAACGGAGAAAATAAGAGAATTGACTAAGAATTTGGAAGCGGTAACTGTACCAGTAACGATAGGTCCAGTAATGCCTATTTTTGACAAACAGAAAGATAGCGAACATTGTTTGACAGTCCTTATAAAAGTAATAAACCGGTTGAACAACCAAGAATGAGTCAGAGTGGGAATCCATGGAGACAGACTATGAGTATGATTGAACCGAATTTTTCAAGTAATCCATTTGTAGGTCAACACTGTGCAGAGAAACGTATGACAATGATAGAGACAATGTCAGAAACTCAAAAAGATTTTGGACAAGTAAATGTAGAGAAGCCAGTAGGACCATCTACAGAGGAGTTGAGTGAATGGTTGAGAAGCTTGCAAAAGAAAGACAAGGAATCTCAGTCAATAGATGTAGCTAAATTACAAATGGTACTGGAAGAATTAATAGTAGGAACTATCCCGACAGAGAAGTTAAAAACGTACCAAGATGAGGAATTGTTATTTCTGTGCAAAAGCGCAACATTGAGAGCAAAAAGTCTTCATGAAAGATTAGAGGAAGTGGCAAATGAGATGGGTATTGATATTGAAAAGGTAAAAGCCTTACAGAAACCCTATCGAGTAGATTTCACCGAAAAAGACATTGAAAACATGAATACCACAGGACGAATAGGTCAGATTAGGGATATAATTATTTTGTTGAGAAAATGGGGAGATGTGGACAAATGGAAGAGCAGATGGTATCGTAAGCGAGACGAAGTTTCAGACAACATGTTTTCAGTTTATCCTGTAAGGGAGAAAGAGAAGGTTGTGACAGAATGCCCTATGAGAGAGATTACAGGAGGAGGATATGTGCATGTCCCATGGACTAGACAGGATATTTTGTCATTTACGAATGACTTCCCTCGACTGCGTGAAAAACCCGTAGAGTGGTATAGACAGGTGGACAGATTTGTGAAATTATCCAAAGTTTTGTGGAATGATTTGAATAGCCTGTTTGACATAATTGTACCAGCAGATCTATGGACAGAATGTAAAATAGTAATAGATTGGCCGACACAGGAATACCCAAGGGATCCTAAGACAGGAGCTCCAGACCCTGAGGTAATGAAGAAATACGAAAAGGTTATGGCATTCCTGAAGGACAAGGTATCCCCTAAAGAGACAGATTGGGTAAAAATTGACAGAACACATCAGGAAAGCAAAGAGTCAGTACATGCCTATTATGAGAGGTTAATTTTAGCCTTTAAACAATTCAGCGGAGATGAAAATTTGAGTGACAAGGATTTGAGTCATTTCGTATACAGATTTGTATATGGTCTTCGTCCAGAAATTAGTGAAATGATAAAACAGCACACGGTAGATTGGCAAAATCAGAAAATAGCCGAAGTATTGAGACATGCTAAATATTTCAGTGAAGAAATTGAAGCAAAACAGCTACAATTAAAAGAGAAGGCAATGTGGGCACAGGTAAAAGTAACAGAGAGACAGGAAGCACAATTAGTGGAACAAGCTAGGTCAAAACAAAGATTTAATCCTGTGAAAAATAAAGGGAATATTGAGGAAGCTAAATAGAAATTTCCTTGTCATAATTGCGGTAGGATAGGGCATTGGAGTGTAAGAATCCACCAAGTACTAATGATGAAAATTCATCCTTGAATCCACAGGTGCAGAATGAGGTGAGTGGTCAACAGCAATGACAACAGCAGGGTGTAACACAACAGAATCAGGTGCCAAAACCACCTTTTCCACAGAACAAAAATTGCCAGAAGTATAGTAAGGAGAATGGATTCCACAACGAAGAACAGGTAAATAAGCCGCAACGCGCTAGCGCTGCTTTGCAGTATTGGCTGCAACGCGATGAAAGCGATTCAGAAGAAGATTATTGACGGTGCCGAAGGGAGGAAGAAGAGTGCGTACTTGGCGCAACTCTAGAGGTAGACCAGACAGGCGCATTTGTAGATGGAAAAGTTAATAATGAAAATATTACTTTCCTAGTTGATACTGGTGCTACTCGATCAACTGTTAGATCAGCTGATGTTAAGAATCTTCCTCTCTCGGATGAAACGATCCAAGTAGTTTTGGTCTCCAACAGACAGATTAAAACTTACCTCACAGAACCAGTGAAAGTTAGTATAGGGAAATGTTCTGAAATGCGCAGATTTGTAGTGTGTGACACTGGTCCTGTGAACTTGTTAGGTAGAGATTTATTGTGCAAGATGAATTGCACTATATTTTGTACTCCAGATGGAATAGCCTTTGAAAGACCAGATGATGATGTGTTGTATAAAATGACATTGGCAAATAGAGAGAAAGAGGTTACAGGAACCTATGCTGTATTCAACCCTGACGAACTACCAAAAGAATTGAAACAATCAGTAAAAGCAGAAGTTTGGGACGTCACAGGAGAAGATGTAGGATTGATGAGGAATGTAGATCCAGTAAAGATAACTGTAAAGGAAGGAGTATGTTATCCAAATGGCCCACAACATAAATTGACCCCTGAAATAATCGAAGGAGTTACTCCTGTGATTGAGAAAATGATAAAACAAGGAATTTTGAGAGAAATAATGAGTAGCCCATGTAATTCACCAATAATGGGACTGAAAAAGCCTAGTGGGAAGTTCAGAATAGTGCAAGATCTAAGAAAGATAAACAAAATTGTTGTACCATGTTGTACCATTGTACCGAATCCATCTGTGATTTTATATCAGATCCCTCATGACGCAGAATGGTACACAGTGATTGATTTGTGCCATGCTTTCTTTTCCATCCCATTGCACCATGACAGTCAGCAAATTTTTGCATTTCGTTTCGGTGAGCGTATTTTGGCGTGGTGCCGAATTCCACAGGGGTATACAGAAAGCCCCTCAATATTTAATCAGCTATTGAAAAAGTCTTTGGAGAGTCTAGAGATGCCTGAAAATTCAGCACTAGTCCAGTATATCGATAACCTACTTGTGGCATCGAAAACTCGTGAAGCTTGTGAGGTAGACACAGTAGCTTTGCTGAATCCTTTGGCAGATGGAGGACTAAAAGTGTCACCATCAAAATTACAATTTTGTAAGAAAGAAGTCCAATATTTGGGACACAGCATCGAGAAAGGACACAGGAAAATAACAATCAACAGAATAAGGATCATAAAAAGAATGAGTCCACCAATGACCCAAAGAGAAGTGAGAATGTTTCTGGGAATGGTTGGATATTGTCGTCAGTGGATAGGCAATTTCTCACTTATTGCAAAACCTTTGGTACGACTGACAAGAAGTGATGTGAGAGATCCAATTGATTTGAATAAAGAGGAGTTGGCAGCATTCAAGAAGTTAAGAGAAGGATTGTGTGAAGCGCCAGCATTAGGTATGCCTGACTATGATAAGGAGTTCGAGTTGTATTGCAGTGAGAGAAATGGATGTGCACTCTCTGTTCTAGCACAGAAGCATGGAAAACTGAGGAAACCAATTGCTTATTTTTCATCCATGTTGGACCCAGTAGCTGTAGCCCTTCCTGGGTGTCTGAAAGCAGTAGCTGCTACATGTCGAAGTTTGGAACAGAGTGAAGGAATTGTGATGGGATATCCTGTGAAAGTGTTTGTGCCTCATGATGTGGCGATTCTTTTAACAAGGAGTCGTACTCAGTATATGATGCACAGCCGACTGACTAAGTATGAAAAGGTTATTTTGGGTGCAACACATGTGAGTCTTGTGAGATGCGTGAATGTGAATCCTTCAACACTGTTGCTTGATATAGAACATGTGGAGGTAAGAGATGAAGCAGATCATGATTGTTTGGATGTACTTGATTTTTGTACAAAACCAAGACCTGACATAAAAGATGACCCTTTACCAGAAAGTGATTATGTCATGTTTGTTGATGGATCTTGTTTGAGAACAGATGATGGAGTGCTGAGTGCAGCATACGCGGTATGTATAGTTGCAGCTGTGATGGAAGCATCATATTTGAAAGGAGTAAGGTCGGCCCAAGTAGCTAAACTTATTGCCCTGACCAGACCCTGTAAGATTGGGAAAAGTGTGAGAGTGACTGTGATAACTGATAGCCAGTATGGCTACGGGGTGGTCCATGATTTCAGCCAAATTTGGCTGCAAAGAGGTTTCCTAACCTCAAGTGGAACTCCTATTAAGAATGCTGAAGTGGTTGGAAAGTTGCTTGAGACAATACAGCTGCCTAGGCAATTGGCTGTGGTAAAATGTGCTGCTCATAGTCGCAGTGGTGATTACATTGCCACTGGAAATAAATTCGCCAATGACATGGCACAGTATTGTGCACGAATTCAGAATTCAATCAATCGGACAAAGGAAAAAGAATTGGTTTCTTGTTTCCCAATGTTTACTAACACTGTGGGAACATGGGATGAGGTAAGACAATTACAGGAAGAAGCAGGAGAGGAAGAAGTAAAACAGTGGGTAAAAGCAGGATGTGCACCAAGAGAGAAAGATCATGTGTGGGACTATCGAGATGGAAGACCAGTAATGCCTGATAGCATGATGTCTGCCATGGCACGGATGTATCATGGACAGGGACATATAGGGAGAGACACCATCATTAGGTCTTTTAAACATACTTGGTATAATGCCAAGTTTAGATTTGTGGCGGAAAGTATTTGTCAAAGATGTCTAATTTGCCAGCAGTACAATCTGGGAAGAAAGACTGTGGTGAGTCTAGGAACAATAGATCGAGAGGGAGGGCCTTTCACCAGAATGCAAGTAGATTTCATTGAGATGCCTCCTTGTAACAGGTTGAGTTATGTTTTGGTGATGGTGTGCCTATTCTCCAGGTGGGTAGATGCGTTCCCAACAAGAAGAAATGATGGAATGACAGTGGCAAAATTATTGTTGAGGGAATTTATACCTAGGTTTGGGTTCCCAATAACAATTGAATCAGACAGAGGAGGACATTTTCATAATGAAATCATAAAATTGATTTGTGAAGCATTGACTGTACGACAAAAACGGAATTATGCCTACAGACCAGAGGCTTCTGGGGTAGTAGAACAAATGAATGGTACTATCAAAAACAGAATAGGGAAAATGTGTTTAGCCACAGGTATGAAATGGCCCGATGTCTTGCCTCTAGTACTCATGACTATCAGATCAATACCAGACAGAACTACTGGTTTGAGTCCTCATGAGATCATCATGGGACGCGCAATGAGACATGTATTTATACCAGTCAACAAGCTGATGACAATAACTGATGACATGGTATTGGAATACTGTAAAAGCCTGGCTGACGCAGTTCATTCTGTGTTTCATCAGGTTGGAGCGGATGCCACCACTCTTGAAAAGAAGCCAGCTCATGATCTAAGCCCAGGGGACTGGGTAAGGATAAAAGTACACCGAAGAAGAAACTGTTTGGTTCCCAGGTGGGGAAAACCAAGGCAAGTCATCTTGACTACAACAACAGCCGTGAAGTGTGCTGGATTGAAGAACTGGATCCATGCAAGCCATACCTTGAGAATTCCAAATCCAGTTGATTGTAAAGAAAAGGAGTATTTTGATGAGTCAGAAACCAGTACTGAGTCAGATGACAGAGAGCCAAAAGATAAAGAAGGAGAAAACTCTGAAAGGGGAGACAGATCCAAGGTTAACTTTGGTCCCCAGAAGTAACTCCCTGAGGAAAAGATTACAGATTTATGAATCCAGTTCAGACTCAGAGACAGAACCAAGATCCCATTCATCCAAGAAAGAACAGAGGAAGAATGAAGAAAAGGACAGTGGAGAGAAAATAAAAGAAATCTGTGAGAAGGAAGTGCCAGATGAAAGATTGAGAGAAATTCCACCTGAAACAACACCTTTAGATGAACAGGTGCCAGATACAGAGAGAGAGGGAAAGATTATTGCGGAAGACCCCGAGGAGGTGTAGGGAATTCCAACATCCAGTTAGAAGCAGGGACAAGTAGGCAGCAGGAAGATTGCGTGACGGAGATTCGAGGAGGGACAGAAGTAGGGAAAACAAAAGAGGTGGAAAAATAACTCATTGAAGGTAAAAAGCAAGTCGAAACAGAGTCTGAGGAAAGCGAAGATGAAATACCAGAAGGCCGAGTTCTGAGAAAGAGAGCTTGGAGAACTGAAAAGAATGATAAAGGGAATAAATTGAAAAGAGCGGCAAAAGACGAGGTGTGGCCAAACAAAATAAAGAGACTGAGGTATCGACTGACCCGTGTAAATTCGCCAAGAGCTGAACAGGTGAATGAAGTGACGAGTCAGGAAAAATCTAAAGAAAAGGAACAGACAGTAGTCAAAGAAAACAAACAAACAAGAAAGCCTAACCAGAAGTATAAATAACCGGAATGGACATATGTGGCCCTGCCTGAAGTGAAGGAAGAGGCAGATAGCCAAGGAAATCCAGAGGTGGTTGTACCGGAAGTGGTTGAGGAAGACGAAGAATCGGAAATCCTGAGAGTTATCTTGTCCGATATTGGAGAAGAAGCGGATGTTCAGGACAACCTGTATGTTGAAAACGAAGGGAAGGTGAAAGATGATGAGATGCCAAACTGAATGAGACAAGAAAATTACTGATGGAAAAACAATAAAATAGTGAAATAGACAAAAACTGGTAGAACCACGCAGGTGCTTAGAACCTTGGGTTAGAAACTAGTTGTGTAGTAGAAGAGGCTAAGTCAAAAGACACTGCCCATTTTAGAAAGATGGCAAACGCAGAAAGTAGCAAAAGTAGATGTACCTTCCTTAGAAGATGGTGCAAAATGTGTTGTTGTTGTACAGGATTATTAATGCTTCTTTGGAGTGTTCTCGCTCTACTAATTTCATTTAAAGTTACTGTTGATACATTATAAGGGCATAGTGATAACATAACTAATATAGAGAAAGTTCACAAGGTAGTTCCAACTAGAATAGATAAAAACTATTTACATAAAGACAGGTCAATAACAGATTTTTCTAACAATGTGTTTTCAAAATTGTTGTATGAATATGTAAAAACAATGGACGTCAGGGATTGCTACGTTTGTATGCAATTACCTGCATCTGTATCTTAAGGAGTGACTTATCATCACCTTCCTGTAACATATGGAATAACATGTAGTGTAATAGCTAGTTTATTTTATCAAACAGGTAAATTAGAGTATTATTTTTCAGATGTAGATACTATATTTTCACAAGTACCAGCAATTAACAAATTAAACAAGGTAAAACCTGCAAAGGTATTAGGTGAATTTTTCTTAGAGACAAATGAACTAACCTTAGAATATATATTTAGAAATAAATTGACTTTCAGTTTAAAGAAAGAGGAAAAGACATTTTTGGATATGGTTGAAGAAAGGAGATTGAAAATGCAAAGGAAGGTTTCAGAAGGGAAAGTGGAGAAAACGGTTTGGGATGTAGAAACGGAGAAACATTTAAGAGGAGAAACAAGTCCAACTATGGCTTTAGATTGGCCTCAGAAAGGGAAATTGTGTATAAGAAGGAATCAGACGGCGTATGACAATTATTTTCTAGGGAATAGTGAGTGCCATGATACATACCGAACCATGGGAGGATGGGGATTTAAAGGTGGAAGAGATCCAGTCTTTCCAGGACTGTATTTTATCTGTGGGAACAGGGCATATTATCGTTTGCCAGACCATTGGTATGGCACATGTTATGTTGGCCTGGTTTTTTCAAAGATTTTTCACATGGATAGAGGAGAAGATGGTGTACATACTTTAGGTAGTTATTTAGCACGTAGTAAGAGAGAATCTTGAACTGAAATTGTGGGTGACATTTTTGGAGCACTGATACCCGCAGTGGGAATATCTCTGAATGCAAACAAAATTAGAAAACTTTTAACAGTAGTGGATCACTTGTCAACAAGCACCGCTGGAGGATTCTTATTGGTAAATACTGAAATGGTTGCCATGCGTGCTATGGTAATGCAAAATCGACTTGCCCTTGATATTTTATTGGCAAAAGAGGGTGGAGTCTGTGGAATGCTGAAAGTTCAACATTGTTGTACTTACATTCCTGACGAAAGCAGAGATTTGAAAATTTATATTAAAAACATTACAGAATTGCATAACGAAATTGTACCACTGGAGGTTGAAGGTGTTTGGCAGAAGATTGGTAAGAAAATATCAGCTATCAAAGACTTTGTAGTAAAATTAGGTAGTACATTTATAGGTAAGATATTATTTCCATTAACCTGTGTGATTACTTTAGTATTAATAATTAGACTAGGTTGTATTTGTCGTACAAAGAATAAAACACAGAAAAGAATAAAAAGAGAAAACTTAAGGAGAAGAGATAAGAAACAAGAAAGAGAATTTGAAGAAATAGAACATAAAGGATAGCATGTACAAAACAGCAAAAAGAGAAGAAACAGGGGAAACTGAAATATGAACGAAACAAGAAATCAATTCGAAATTTCCGTAAAAGGGATACAAAATTTTAAATTAGTGTGGTGATATAATCACCAAAGGGGGGATTGCTGGAGCGGGTAATACAACATTTTGTATACCGCCCCATTCTGCATGTTTATATTAAAATGAATAATCAATTAATTGTAATATTATTAATTTGTTTGAAGTGATAACTCACCAACTATATTAACAAAAGAATTACACGTGGGAATTGCACCTTGCATGGCTATATTAATTGTAAACTAACTTGAGTACGCATATTAATAATAGAAAACTAGAATATTGCATGTTATATGTTGCTTTGGTGATGTCTTTGGGATTTGTGCTTTGTTCAGTGAGTATAAACCACTCTGAGTGTTGCTTCTGCTAGATAAATACACACACATATGGGTATTAGCAAAGGGATAACATTTTATTATCCATTCTATGTTTTAATTACGTTTTTGTGTCTCTTTTGCTTAAGTTGACCATTTTGGCCTATACAAGATGGCTGAACGAGACGTTAAACGTGACTGCCCTGACAACACGAGGTTCTGGGTGAAGTGCGCAGGTGTCACCGCCAGCAGCAGTGGCCTGGACCTGACCCCCGGAGAACATGTACCCTCCAAGGACGCTCCGGGACCCCATCCAATACAAAGGACAATGCTGGATTTAAAAAACGGAACCAGCAAGTGCGATGACCTCATTTTGCGGACTATGTGAGAACTCCACCTCACAACCCCAAGTTGACCAATCCAGACTCTCTAAACCCCGATCTTGATACATTTTGATATTATTTTCATTATAAAAGTAGGTAGGAAAGTAGGATAGAAAGGCTACGAGACGATACGCTGATGCTGATCGCTTGTTCTTCTTTGTCAAACTCGATTTCCTGACGTTATGCTGACGGAGAGGACGGTGACACTGCTGAATCTTTGAGAGACTGAATTGCGGCCTAACTTTGCTGAATAAATTCTTTTTTGACTGATTGACTTAGAGGACGACTTTAGCCAGAATAGGTAAATATGATGCACTGAAATGCTGATGATGACTTCTAACTTTTCTTGCAATATAATTTAGATAAAGCATATTTGATTAATTGACAAATGTGTTGTGTCGATTATTTGAATAAGAGAAATGTGGTAAAAAAGTAATGTGTAGATAGACGAGCATTATTCATTAAAATCATAAATGACAACTAAATGATACATCTCCTTATGAGAGGGATATCTTAACCCCTTCCCTGCTCATGACGGAACCGTTCCGTCATGAGCCACGGTTGGCGTGTGCTCATGACGGAACGGTTCCGTCATGACAATCCTGTTGGCGGCCGCTCCGCCTGCGCGGCGCTGTTTCCCCGCCTGTGCGAGGGGACAACGCAAATGGGCGGAGTCATGACGGAACCGTTCCGTCATGAGCACAGCTCAACTGTGGCTCATGACGGAGCGGCTCCGTCATGAGCACAGGCCCGCCGCGCTGCCCCCCTTCCCCCCCCCCCAGCGCTGCAGCGGAATGTCCGCAGCAGCGAAGGGGTTAAAGAAGTTTGAGGGCAATGTGTTTAAGGATAAGGTAAAGGTATTTCTCTCATGTCAGCGTTTGGAAGCGTATTTTCCCTCAGAAAACAGATCAACGGAGTGTAAGTATATTGGTGTTATTGGCCCCACCAATGAATGTATTTGAGTGAATCTAATGTTGAGGTGCTTGGTCTGTGCCGAAGGGGGAATTTGATGTTTCGCGCTGGAACACCAGCAGGGACCACGCCCAGGGCGCCCACACTGCAAGGGGTACAGAAAGCTGTCCGCATTCAGGACATACACCAGTCTCCCTCAAATTATCAGGCAAGGAGGAAAGTGCCAGTCCAAGGCATGGACCAGCTGAACCCATTCCAGTGTGATGACACTACAAGGGGTGAAGAGAGCTGTCTGTATACAGGACACACACCAGTCTCCCTCAAAATATCAGACAAGGAGGAAAGTGCCAGTCCAAGGCATAGACCAGCTGAACCCATTCCAGGGTGATGCCACTACAAGGGGTGCAGAGAGCTGTCTGCATACAGGACACACACACCAGTCTCCCTCAAATTATCAGACAAGGAGGGGAGTGCTAGCCCTAGGCATGGGTGAGCTGAGCCCAAGCCCAGGGCTGCCACACTACGAAGGGTGCAGGAAGCTGTCTGCATACAGGCTATAGACTAGTCTCTGTCCTCCATATCAGACAAGGAGGGGAGTGCTAGCCCTAGGCATGGGTGAGCTGAGCCCAAGCCCAGGGCTCCCACACTACAAAGGGTGCAGGAAGCTGTCTGCATACAGGCTATAGACTAGTCTCTCTCCTCCTTATCAGACCAGGAGGGGAGAGCCTGCCTTAGGCATGGGTGAGCTGGGCACACAGCGCTGACGCTACAACGGGCTCAGGGAGCTGTCTGCATACAGGTCATACACCAGTCTCCATTCCATTTAGAAGACAAGGAGGGGTGTACCCTCTTTAGGCATGTTTGAGCTGAGCCCCAGCCAGGGCATGGTCACTATAAGGAGTGCAGGGAGCTATCTGTGTAGAGGTCGTACCCTAGTCTCCTAGGAGGCAGGAAGTACATGGATCAGCAGTTTTGCACAAGTCTTTTTATGCAGCCTTGCTCCTGGACACAGGCTCCCTCCCATTCTCCTCTTCACTAACATATCTGAGAAGGGAATGTAGCGCAACACGTAAAAAAAGTCTTGGTTTCATTGATGGCAGGTGTGAAAAACATAAAGGTGGGCGCTTCTCTGTGACTGATACGTTACATGCACTGAGAGAGGAAAGATGGTTCAGTGAGTTAGGCACTCACTATTGACATGTGCTTTGACTGGCAAATCATACTTTTATTCTTCCGAGGTTGATAACAGAACACCATTAATTTTAATGAGGGTGAAACAAAATATTATCAGCTCTCTGTAGCATAAAGTGATCAATAACAACAAGTTAAACTGAAATCTTACTACTTTCTCTGATGATTGTATAAAAACCCCTGAAGCAATAAAAACAACTGGAATAAGATTGGCAAGAAAGCCTCATGTATGGTAGTATTCAACAGAACTTAAAAAAGTAACATAAAGCTAATCTAAAGAAGTGTATATTCCAACTCTTCAGGTGGGATACTCCTGAATTTGCAAGCCAGCAATGGCTTCGTTTTATCTGTCTCCTGCCTAAAATTGCCTCTGCCACAATATTACTAAATGGGAAAAATAAATTCTCCCAATTTTTCTTTAAGACTCTCCCACTTGCCAGTTGTGAAAAATGTTTACATGTATGTCTTTAAGCCTACTTTTGTTATCTGATCTGCCTTGGAAACAGGAATCGGTGTGTGTCAGGAGGTTTAAAAATATATTTTTTTGTCAAACTGCTATTTTATTCTCTGCAAGCTGAAATCTCCTGCCAATAAGATGGTTCGTCACTATGTGTGGCCTGTACTGAGGGCACATAACCTGTCTCCAGGCACTGGCTAGTGAGCCCTGGGGCTGGACACGTCTCACTCGCTGCAGGGTGCCCCAAGTCCATGCTGGCCTCCCCTTGAATCATCAACCCCTGTGGGTAGAACTGAGCCCGTCTGAGGAGGGCGCTGTCCCCTGGCATCAAGACAAGTGGTGGCTAGTGACATTTGAAAATGGTCACGCATAAAACTTGGGCATGACTTTTATGTAGCGAGCGAAGCAAGCAGGCTTAACGGACAAACGTGGGTTCCAGAGGGGTCCTCCTCTGTAGTAAACATTCAAAAAAGGTTGTCAAATCATCCGTTTTAAAGCAAATGAATTTAGTGAAAACCAAGATTTATAAAGCAGTGGGAACGCGTAGTATTGAAACATTAAATGCATTAAATGTATCCCATATTTTAATGCACAAATGTGTTCAACAGTTATTGCAATGCGCATCTTGTGCAGCACAACAACTTTAGGCTCTTCAGAGTGTGTGTCTGCCCAGTGTCCCTCACTGCATGAAGCATCAACTTTGGAAGAAAAACCTCTAACCAGGGGGGAAGCCCCCATACCTGCTGGCTACGATCAGTCAAATAGAAATATGTGCAGACAGGTCTTTAAGCCGGATGAAAAAAGTGCAGGCTCTCTAAAAGGGAACACGTAAAATAAATTCTGTGATTCCCAAAGTGTGCCACCCGACCAGTATTTTGGTTTCTCTCTGAGATGTAATTGCATCCAGATGTAGAGCCTAACAACTGACATACACCTAAAACCTCAGTGCAATTGACATTTTCAATGCTTGTTGGCTGTTTAAGATAAATGAGTAACAAGAATCATTTGTTATAAATAATTAATGCTGGAACTATTTCAATTTTGTATTTATGAGACTTGTTAATGAAATATTATAGAGGCATGTGGAAGGAGTATTGGCCTTCAGTTATGTGCGCTTTATGTTAGATATGTATGTATGCCCTTTTTCTCTACATTTTCACTCTTCCCAGAATGCACTTCATGACATCTCCCCCTGGTTACCACCTCCAAACACACACTGCACTCACTCATATTTAATTGCTGTATTTTCCTTTACGTTGCTGTGCAAATATTTTGGCATCTGTGTACCCCCCTTCACACACATTTTCACAAAACTTCTATTACACCTGGACTCTAGTCTCAGCTAGAATGTGAGTAGAGAATTGTTCTGTGTGCTCTGCAGAGAGGCCAGCCTGCTGACAGGCACATTGCTTTGCCTTCAGCCTCAGTGCCAGGGCTCTCAATCACAGCCTCCCGTAAACACCTAGCATGGCTCAAAGTAGCGCTATACAAGAGTAATATGATGCACCAAAGAACATACAGAAACACAACATGAGGAAACAGCTAACACTTGGGGAATGCAACATTTTAAAAAACGTGAAATAAAAGACGAAATAATCGCTGACATGAATAACCTTAAAGTTTTTGACATTAATTGTTCGTAAATCAATCTATGGGGCATATTATCAAGAAACAGAGTTAAACTTATTGCCGTTTTAGTGGCAGAAAACTGCTGCTAAAGCGGCGATAATGGGCTTGATAATATGCCCTAGAGAATTCCCATAGAAACTCATGTTTTGGTGTCAATAAGGGCTTCTATTGGAATTCTCAAGTGCATATTATCTAGTCCATTATCGCCGCTTTAGCTGCAGTTTTCTGCCGCTAAAGCGGCGATAATTTTAACTCCATGCTTGATTATATACCCTATGTTTTTGCAATAAATGTTGAGGGCATAGGGGTAGGGCTAGTTTAACACCATACGTACAGCATGTAACTGTCTTTACTAAAAGCACATATTTCTCCCATTGCGCTTGTCTAGGACTGTTGAATCACCGTCCAAGGGAACAAAAACCCTGCTAGTCTTTCGGTTCAATTTTGCAGGGGAACAAATACACTAGCTCCATTTCTAAAGGAGCCAGTGACCTACAGCCATGGCTTGGGGTGTCACAGTGGGGGAGCTTAGCATGACCAGGGGTCTCAGCACAATATACATAACACAAGATTAGCATTAAATCACTTACCATTACCATGGTCAAGGCTCCAAGTCACACATGTTTGCATCCATTCCTACCGTGTGACGAATGGGAAAGGGTGAGAGCTATACCACAAAAGACTGCAATGGCAAGGAAGGGCTTTGGGATTGCAAGATATATATATATATATATATATATTCACTGAAAAAACCATAGGTTTCACACACGTTATAGTTAGGAATTAGCATTTAAAAAACCTTGCAAATTCACTGAAAAAACCATAGGTTTCACACATGTTATAGTTAGCGGAAATTTTACTGATAAAAAACCAATGAAATTCCCCCGTTATAGTTAGTGCAGGCAACTATAACTCACGCGACCGCAATCCTCTGCTGATGCTAATACTGTATTTAGACACTTATTTGCCCATGTCTTCTTCCATACATTTTTAGCTATACATATATTACAAATATTTTTTTTTCATAAAGACATATGTCATCAGCCGAAGATTGCGGTCGCGTGAGTTATAGTTGCCTGCACTAACTATAACGGGGGAATTTCATTGGTTTTTTATCAGTAAAATTTCCGCTAACTATAACATGTGTGAAACCTATGTTTTTTTCAGTGAATTTGCAAGGTTTTTTAAATTCTAATTCCTAACTATAACGTGTGTGAAACCTATGGTTTTTTCAGTGAATTTGTACGGTTTTTTAAATGCTAACTTACTTTACGCCATTCGTGGCGTGCGCGCCCTCTTAACGCAGTTCGTTCCGTGCGCGCGCGGTGCGCTTCGCGCACCGCGCGCCCACTTTACGCAGTTAGTGCCGTGCACGCACGGTGGGCACGCGGTGCGCTACGCGCACCGCGTGCCCACGTTACGCTAGATGGGCCATGTACGCACGATGCGCTTCGCGCACCGTGCGCACATGGAGGACATATGATGCACTTCGTTTTGAAAGGTAATATTTTAATTTTTCGTATATTTTATAAGCCATGCACAAATGGTGCCCTTCGGGCACCATTTGCACACGGGGTGGAGAGAGTGTGGATAATTTTTTTTTTTATTATTATTTTTTTTAATATTTTAGTTTATCTCATCTCTAATAAGCCATGCACAATTGGTGCCCTGCGGGAACCAATTGCACACGGGGTGGAGAGAGTGTGGATAATTTTTTTTTTTTTTTAATTTTTTACCGTACGCGCATGGTAAGCGTAATCGGCGAAATTACCGAAAAAATAAAAATTCCATTTTTGGCCTTGGGGGATCTTTGGGGACTCCCTCAACATGGCTATGTGTGTGGGAGGTGTCTAAACAGCCCCTTTACATGTTTTTGGGCTTTATATTTTAGAAATCACTCTCAGTGCGAGAGAGAAAATGGCGGCCGCCGCTTCCTGGTTTCGGCCGATTCGAATGTTTACTAAGATCTAAGAGCCAATCAGAATCGCGCTCGCGCACGCCACCGTACGCGTACGGTAAGCGTACCGTAAGCGCACCGTAAGCTAGCTCAGATATATATATTGATTTAAAGGCTATTTTCTCAGAATCTACTGAACAGATTTACACCAAACCTACAAAAGGAACTTCCTTGACCTGAGGACTACCTCTCTGCCAAATTTCTAGTAATTCTGTTCAGCCGTTCAGGCTGTAGCCCTGTCTAAAGGTCCTATGGAAAAATGCATGGGAAAAACGCGTTTTGGGACCCCCCTTTTATCTCAGCCCCCGCTTGACGAATCCCCCCGAGACTTTCAGGGTAGGAGCGGAGCGTAGCGCCCCACCTATTTTGAAAAATTTGCGAGGATTCGTCGACCGGCGCCAAAGTTATTCAAAATAGAATGTTGCGGATTTCCTATGGAAACGTGGTCCTAACTATAACTACCTACTGGCGACCGCCAGTAGGTAATATATATATATATATCAGCCACAGTTCGAAAAATGCTGCGCACGCCGGCCAGTATTCAAATTAATTTATTTTAATTCGTTGCAAAACACGATCAACTGACAAACGCGTTTCAGCCTCCTGGCCTTCGTCAATGTCAGTGATTCCCTGCTCACATTTTCTATTTACCATTTCATAGGTTGACAGGGACTGAGATCACAAACACAAAAAATAATAAAAATAAAAAGTGGACTTTTAGAATCCAGTTACTTGTTTGGGGAAGATATCGGCCATTTTAACACTATACTCTGTGTAAGTAGACAGTGTTATACTTTCATGTTAAAACCCCAGGGTTCCACATAACATTCAGTAAGGAAATCCAATGCAATTTCATCAAAATACAATTAATCACAATATGCAGTTAATCAATGCCATATGCAAGCTCTCCCTGGATTATTAAGCTTTAATAGCGTGCCCTTGTGAATCTTATGTTGTGCCATAGTTTTTGTCTCCAATTGGAGTGGGCTTGTTCCTACCACAGTCATGTTGCCCCTGTCCATATGGGTTTTAAATAAAGCTCTGTATGAGCCTATTTTTACTCTTTTGGAGTTATATTTATATTTTCTGTCTACTTTATTTCAATTTCTGTTTTTGTCTTTCCCCATTTCATTCCTGCTTTTAAGGGACAGCGCATTGTGTATGCTGTTGCGTTCCCTTATCCGATAAAGGACCATAATTCTTCCTCCTGGTTAAGTCCCACTGGAATCCTAGCGCGCAGATCCACTATGAGTTTAACCTCTAGTTGCCTGAGTAGTTTTACTCTATCTCCTCCTCTTTCTACTGGCAGGATCTGGTCCATACAGTAGTACATCAACTTGTCACTCCTAGCTTCGTGCATTCCAGCAAAGTGCCTCGCCATCGGGTATGTTTTATCCCTATTAGTTATGGCTCTTTTATGCTCTAAGATGCGCTTCTTTGCTGGATGTATTGTGCTTCCGATATACTGCAACCCGCAAGGGCAGGTTAAGCAGTATACCACGAAGCTGGAGTTACAGTTCAGCAATTTGTCAATAGGCTTTCTCATTTTGTTACCCGGTACTGCATAATCTTTTACTTTTTTGCAATTCTTGCACGCCTTACAGGTCGTGCAAGGGAAAAAGCCTGTAATAGTTGGCTTAGCCCGGGATTTATCCTCAAAATGGCTCCGCACCAGGATATCTTTCAGGAAGGCACTTTTTCTGAAGGTAATGTCTGGACTAGATGGAATTAGTTTCCCAATGACACCATCTGTTTGGAGAATATTCCAATTTTTCTGGATAAGACCTCTGATTTTCTGTGCCTCTGCAGAAAAGGTCATTATCAACCTCACCTTAGATTGCTCATCTTCCGTTTCATTGCTGTCCACTCGTTTTTTAGTTAATAGATCCTGTCTGCTTCTACTGCTGGCCTTTTCTACCGATTCCTGCAATACTTTGTTTTTATAACCCCTATTGATAAATCTCCCTAAGGTGCTATAGATGTACAAGACAACACTCAATTTTTATTGGAGACAGGGATTGACCAGAGCAGCGGGAGAAGCCATTTTAAATCACGGTCAAAATTTATCCCGAGCTGCTTCCCATGTGGAAAAGCAATGCCGGCACCCGCAGGAGGGGGGGAACCGGCTGGGACCGTGGGGGGATTGGGGACACCCCCACAGACTCCAACGAGAGGCCAGGCCCCGGGGGATGGGGTCCCTGGGGCTATTAGTGACCCGGGAGGGGGGCCACGCAACCCCCCTCCTCAGAAAAAAAAAAAGAGGCCATAAAAAAAAAAGTCCCCGAGGCCATAATAGGCCTGAGGAGGGGACCACGCTGCTCGCCTCCCAATTATTTTTTTTTTACAACAATGGCAAGGCCCCAGGGGATGTGGTCCCCGGGGCCAGAATTGGCCCCTCCCAAATTATGCATAAGTATTTAATTTTTTGTTAAAAAGAGAGAGGCCGGCACCGGGGGATGGGTTCCCCGGGGCCATAAATGGCCAGAGGAGGGGGGCCACGCAGCCCTCCTCCAAAAATTAACAAAAAAAGAGGCCATACCCTGGGGATGGGGTCCCCGGGGCGATTATGGCCTAGGGAGGGGGGCCACGTGGCCCCCTTCCCAAATTTGATATTAACTAAAAAAAGGGGGTCAGGCCCTGAGGGATGGGGTCCCCAGGGCCGGTAAATAGGAAAGGAAGGGGGCCACACTTTTTAAAAGACCGGCATCGCGCCAGAGGCCACGCCTCCTCCTTGCACCACTCTGCAAACGCGCCCCCTGGCGCGTTTGCAGATGGGGAACAAATTCCCCTTGAATACTGGGGGTCCCTGGGGGCCAACTAGCTCACCAGGAACCTCCAGTATGTGTCAGGGGGCTGCGTTGCAGAGAGGTGTTCTGAGGCCACGCCCCTTTTTACACCTCTCTGCAATGCAGCTCTGTGGCGCTTAATGGAGGTAGCTGGTGGGCTAGTTGCGCCCCAGGGACCCCCTTAGGATTCAAGGGGAGTTAATCCCCCAACTTAAAACGCGCCACGGGGCTAGTTTGCACAGTGGTGAAGGAGGGGGCGGGGCTTGAGGTGACATGTGTGCAAACACGCCCTGTGGCACATTTTAAGTTGAGGAATTAATACCTCTTCAATCCTGAGGGTCCCTGGGGGCCAACTAGCCCACCAGGTACCTTCAGTAAGCGCCACGGAGCTGCGTTGCAGAGCATTGTAAAAAGGGGTGTGGGCTCTGAACACCTCTCTGCAACGCAGCTCTCTGGCACATACTGGAGGTACCTGGTGGGCTAGTTGGCCCCCAGGAACCCTCAGGATTGTGGAGGGATTAATTCTCCAACTTAAAACGCACCACAGGCCGTGTTTGCAGACATGTCACCTCAGGCCACGCCCCCTTCCTTCACCATTGTGCACACGCGCCCCGTGGCGAGTTGCAAGTTGGGGAATTAATTCTCTTTCAATACGGAGGGTCCCTGAGGGCCAACTAGCCCACCAGGTACCTCCAGTATGCGCCACGGAGCTGTGTTGCAAACAGGTGTTCAGAGACCGTGCCCCTTTTTACACCTCTCTGCAACGCAGCTCTGTGGCTCTTACTGGAGGTACCTAGTGGGCTAGTTTGACCCTAGGGACCCTTAGGATTCAAGGGGACTTAATTTCCCGACTTAGAATGGACACAGGGCGCGTTTACACAGTGGTGAAGGGAGGGGACGGGGGTCTGAGGTGACGTGTGCAAACACGCCCTGTGGCGTGTTTTAAGTTGGGGAATTAATTCCCCTTCAATCCTGAGGGCCCCTGGGGGCCAACTAGCTCACCAGATGCTTCCAGTAAGTGACACTGCGCTGCGTTGCAGAGAGGTGGTGCAGGATGTGCCCCTTTTTACACCTATCTACAACGGCGCTTACTGGAGGTACCTAGTGGGCTTGTTTGACCCTAGGGACCCTCAGGATTCAAGGAGACTTAATCTCCCAACTTTAAACGGCCACAGGGCGCGTTTACACACTGGTGAAGGGAGGGAATGGGGCCTGAGGTGACGTGTGAAAACACGCCCTGTGGAGTGTTTCAAGTTGGGGAAATAATTCCCCTTCAATCCTGAGAGCCCCAGGGGGCCAACTAGTCCACCAGGTGCTTCCAGTAAGCGCCAGAGCGCTGTGTTTCAGAGAGGTGGCCCAGACAGTGCCCCTTTTTACACCTCTCTGCAATGCAGCTCTGTGGTGCTTACTGGAGGTACCTGGAGCTCCCGCCTCCCAGCTGCTCCTCCCTCCCACAAGAGTACTTTAGGCGAGGCTCACGGGCATGGAGCTGTGACCTGACCTGACCTGGTCAGTCCGGTCGCTCCTCCTGCCGCGTGGCCCACCCCGAGTGTGGCCGTTCTCCTCCCGCTGCCACCACCGCTGCCAAGAGTAGTTTTGTGCCCCTGTTAGGCCTGGCCCCCTGCCCCTGACTTTCCATCTGTGCCTGCTTCGTTTTTCTCATTGTATTCAGTATTGTTTCATTGCCGTTTTTCTCCTCGTGTTGGTTTTTGTTGCCCCTTGTCGCTCCAGTTCTCCCCTGCACCTCGATGCCGCTGCCCCACCCCGCTCCCTGCCGCTGCTCCCCCGCGGCCCCACCCCCGCTCCCTCTAGGATCACCGCATCGTTCCCCCCCACTCGCCACCCTGCTCCCGCCTCCCAGCTGCTCCTCCCTCGCCCGCCCCCCCCCACTCTCCATTTATGGCAGAGTGCATGCGTACACGCAGCGTTGACGCGCAGCGAGCGTGCCGATTGTGCCAAAGGTAAGCCCGTCTGCGTCTGGACCGCACCCAGCACCAGAACCCCTGGCCCCAAAGAGGCCGGCCCACCCGCCGGACTTACGACACCGCCACCCTCAACACCGGCCGAATCTCCGGCTGGTACCGAGCCACCCCAGGACGCACCCACGGACCCTTCAGCTGCCAATCCGGCAAGTTCTCCTGCATCCGGACCTGTACCGCACCCGCCAAGCCGACCCCCAGCAGCAACCACCTGAAGTGCATCCTGCTCAACACCCGCTCCGTCCACAGACACGCCGTAGAGCTCTGGAACCTCCTCAACTCCACATCTCCAGACGTCGCCTTCCTCACGGAAACATGAATGAACGCCTCCTCTGCGCCCGACATCACCATCCCGGACGGATACAAGATCACCCGGAAGGACCGCGTTAACCAGACATGAGGAGGCATCGCCATCGTCCACAAGAACACCATCCGCATCACGACCAACTCCGACAACACCCTCACAGCCGCCGAACACCTGCACTTCCAGATACACACCGACCCCAAGACCACCCTCAGAGGCACCCTCATCTACAGACCCCCGGGACCGCGCACACAATTCAGCGAAGACATCGCCAACTTCATCAGCCCGCACGCCCTCCCCTCCGCTGACTACATTCTCCTAGGGGACCTCAACTTCCACCTAGAGAACAACAACAACAGCAACACCACCACCCTGCTGGACAACCTCGCCAACCTCGGACTCAAGCAACTGGTGACCACCCCCACCCACTACGCCGGCCACACGCTTGACCCCATCTTCTCCTCCAGCATGGACATTTCCTTCAGCCACGCCACCGTATTCCACTGGACAGACCACAGCTGCGTCTACTTCAGCTTCAGAAGGACCACGCTCCACAACCACCCGCAACAGGTTCCCCGCAGAAGCTGGAACAAGATCACCACCGACCAGCTAGCCACATCCCTGAGCCAGAACCCTCCCGCCAGCTCAGCGAACCCCAACCAAGCCGCCAACAACCTCACAAGATGGATCACCAACTGCGCAGACGACCTCGCTCCACTGAAGACCCCCCCGTCAGACCCGGCAACAAGAAAGCATCCTGGTTCACCGACGAACTCAAGAGCTCCAAGAAGAACTGCCGTGCCTTCGAGAAAGCCTGGCGCAGAGACCCGACAACAGACAACATAACCACCCTCAAGCACGCCACCCAAAAACACCACCAGCTGATCCACACCACCAAGAAAACCGCATTTAAGGAACGACTGGACAACAACGCCCACAACACCAAGGAACTCTTCAACATCGTCAAAGAGCTCTCGAACCCTAGCGCCGGAAACAATGACATCACCCCATCACAAGACCTCTGCAACTCGCTTGCCTCGTTCTTCCACAACAAGATCGCAGATATACACAACAGTTTCAGCACACAGCCGACGCACCCCACGACCGCACCTACGCCCCCCACCACCATCCTCCGCGCCTGGACCCCGATCAACACCGAAGACACCATCCGCATGATGAACTCCATCCACTCCGGATCACCAACCGACCCCTGCCCGCACCACGTCTTCAACAAGGCCGACTCCATCATCGCACCCCATCTCCGAGACATCATCAACGCCTCCTTCGACACCGCCACCTTCCCAGAGAGCTGGAAGCACGCCAAACTCAGCGCCCTACTGAAGAAACCCTCAGCGGACCCCACCGAACTCAAAAACTACTGCCCCATCTCACTTCTTCCTTTTCCTGCCAAAGTCATCGAGAAGACAGTCAACAGACAGCTGGCCGCCTTCCTCGAGACGAATAAATCCCTCGACCACTTGAAGTCCGGTTTCAGAGCCAACCACAGCACCGAGACCGCCTTCATCGCAGCCACCGACGATATCCGAGCCCTGCTCGACAACGGGGAAACAGCGGCCCTCATCCTCCTGGACCTCTCCGCAGCATTCGACACGGTCTGCCACCGCACCCTAGTGCAGCGCCTCAGCAACGTCGGAATCCAAGAGAAGGCTCTGGAGTGGATCATCTCCTTCCTCGCCGGAAGAACACAGAGAGTCCGCCTCCCCCCGTTCAGATCAGAGGCCACCAAAGTCATCTACGGCGTACCACAAGGATCATCGCTCAGCCCCACGCTGTTCAACATCTACATGAGCCCCCTCGCGGCCATCGCACGCCAACACAACCTCAACATTATCTCCTACACCGACGACACCCAGCTGATCCTCTCCCTCACCAACGACCCCGCCACCGCCAGAACCAACCTACACGAAGGGATGAAAGACGTAGCCGAGTGGATGAAGAACAGCCGCCTGAAACTGAACTCAGATAAGACGGAAGTCCTCATCCTGGGATCATCACCCTCCGCCTGGGACGACTCCTGGTGGCCACCTGCCCTGGGCAGCGCACCCAAACCGACGGACCACGCACGCAACCTGGGCTTCATCCTGGACTCCTCCCTCTCGATGACCAGACAAGTCAACGCCGTCTCCTCGTCATGCTTCAACATCCTACGCATGCTACGGAAGATCTTCCGGTGGATCCCCACCAAAACCAGGAAGACGGTCACCCAGGCGCTCGTCACCAGCCGACTGGACTACGGCAACGCCCTCTACGCCGGAACCACAGCCAAACTTCAGAAAAGGCTCCAGCGCATTCAGAACGCCTCAGCACGACTCATCCTGGACATCCCCCGACACAGCCACATCTCCGGACACCTGAGAGACCTGCACTGGCTCCCAGTCAGCAAGAGAATCACGTTCCGACTCCTCACTCACGCACACAAAGCTCTCCACAACCAAGGCCCCAGATACCTCAACGACCGCCTTACCTTCTACACTCCCACACGCCAGCTGCGATCGACCAGCCACGTCCTCGCCGCCGTTCCCCGCATCCGAAGAGCCACAACGGGAGGAAGATCCTTCTCCTACCTGGCTGCCAAGACGTGGAACTCCCTCCCCATCCACCTCCGCCTGACCCAACACCACCTCTCCTTCAGGAAGCAACTCAAGACCTGGCTGTTCGAGCAGTAGCGGACCCCCCCCCTCCGCTCCCCCCCCCAAGCGCCTTGAGACCCTCCGGGTGAGTAGCGCGCTATACAAATGCTTGATTGATTGAGTGGGCTAGTTTGACCCTAGGGATCCTTAAGATTCAAGGGGACTTAATGTCCGAAATCAAAACAGCCACAGGGCGCGTTTACACAGTGATGAAGGGGGGGATGGGGCCCGAGATGAAGTGTGAAAGAAATGCCCTCTGGCGCATTTTAAGTTGGGGAAATATTTCCCCTTCAATCCTGAGGGCCCCTGGGGGCTAACTAGTCCACCAGGTGCTTCCAGTAAGCGCCACTGCACTGTGTTTCAGAGAGGTGGGCCAGGCCATGCCCCTTTTTGCACCTCTCTCCAACGCAGCTCTGTGGTGCTTACTGGAGGTACCTAGTGGGCTACTTGGACCCTAGGGACACTCAGGATTCAAGGGGACTTAATCTCCCAAATTAAAACAGACACAGGGCGTGTTTACACAGTGGTGAAGGGAGGGAATGGTGTAGGAAAGTGGCTCTATATATACTGGACCAAAGTAAGGTACAGTGTGTATAGAGTACCCAGTCCCCAGAGGTTTGGCAGAGGTTAAAGTTGGATATAACCTTACTCTCTAAAGTGGTAGCTTGGTCGAGCAGTAAGGCAGTATCAGAGGACAGTGTAAAGCATTTGTTGTACACACTCAGTCAGAAAATGGTCTTACACACTCAAGAACTGAACTCTAGGCCAATTGTTTTGAATCAAAATATATAGTTGTTTTATTTTAGAACCTTCTTCTTGGTAACTTTATTTTGGTCGGAGACCATAAAAGCACAGATAAAATATATACATACAAGATAAAATACATAAATATTTAAGCACCTAAATTTAAAAAGTTATTAAACAGGTTGTCAAGGAAGAAATAACAAACAATTCAATGTATCAATATTAAGAACAATTAATCACGGCAGACCTCCTCCGCCACATACCATATAAAAAATGAGAGACAGAAAACACAATGGGAGGTGAGGTGTCATATCTTAGGATCCTACAGGCTTGAGTACATTGTTTTAGGCCCAGATTTCTACACAATGGTGCCAACCAGGATCTACGTATTGCACTATAGGCAGGGCAGAAGAATAAAACGTGGACCATATCTTCTTTACTTTCATTACAGACTGGGCAAATTCCCTCTCCTCGTCCAGCCCATTTGCAAATCATTGCCCCAATCGGGAGGCAACCGTGCCTTAATTGTATATATAACTTTTTTGCCATGGGGGGTTGAATTAAATCTAAGAATTCCTCTCTCCTGGGCACAAGTTTTATTTGCAGAAATTCTGTGGTCAACCTACCCATTACTGGCGAGCGGTGCAGCAAACTTAAATTGTGCTGTCTGAGTAGAGCCAGCAGCTCAGTTCTCCGCACCGCTGGGCAACTTTCCTCTGGGGTCTCCCATAATTGAGGTAAGCCTATTTGGTGTACAACAGCTTTAATGTGGGATAGCCAGGGTATATTTCTACTCTTCAGCTGGCCCCAAATTGCAGAGAACTCAGCTCTATAGTCACTAAGTTCAGGTGCTGTCCAGAGCCTTCTCCAATACAAAAGAGGTCGAGTCGCTAGGAGTTCTGAGATAGACTCTAGACCTAGATCTAATCTCAAAGGTATAAGCGGAGTGCTCTGGGGGAGCCCTAACAAGTTCCTAATAAATGCGTGCTCAACCTTAGAGAGGCTCGATATACACGTATGGCCCCAAAGTTCTGCGCCATACATTGCGGCAGGTCTAGCTTGGGCGCCATAAATTTCAAGGACTGGGGAAACTGGCTTAAATTGGGTTGTTCTCTGAAACTTACTAATACCTCCCGCTATCTGTGTAAGCCTCAGGGCAGATTTGGTTACCTGGGGGCCCCAGCCAAAATCTTCAGTCAGGGTAACACCCAGATATACAAAAGTTCTAACCCTTTCAAGTGGGGTACCATTTAGGACTGGACTGGGGCGGGTGCGTTTCGGGGGACCGAAGATCATAAACTTCGTCTTTTCTAGGTTGATCTCAAGTCCCCGCGAAGCGCAAAATGATACAAAACCGTCCAGTACCCTCTGGATGCCTGTAGAAGTTCGAGACAACAGTAAGGTGTCGTCTGCGAACATCAAAGCAGGCACCCGTCCGGACGCCAGCTAAGGGGCATCACTATCCCTAACAATATCTAGCTCACGAACCAGACCGTTTATGTAGAGGCTAAAGAGCGTAGGGGCCAGGACACAGCCCTGACACACTCCTCTAGTTACAGGGAAACGGGCCGATAGTTCCCCATTCTTCCCGCATCTGACCTGGGCATAATTCCCTTCGTGGAAGCACTTCAGGAAGTCTAATAGGTAAGGCGGAAGGTCTAGTTCTTTCAAGACCCTCCATAGATTTTCCCTGGGCACAAGGTCAAAGGCGTCCCGTAAATCTACGAAGACCAAGTAGAGGCTACCACCCTCAATACTTACAGTCTTCCAATAAAGGACCTGTAGCCTAAAGAGCTGGTCCAGGGTCGAAATCCCAGATCTAAAACCAGCCTGAAGAGTAGTTATTACTTCATTCTCATCCACCCACCTAAGTATTCTATCCAGAAGGATCCGGCCCATAAGTTTTTGGGTGGTATCCAAAAGACTTATCGGCCTATAGTTTGAGGGGACTAAGGGGCAGCCCTTTTTGAAAATGGGAACAATCTCGGCTCCTGCCCAGGTGTCCGGCAATTTAGCTCCCAGCAATACCGCATTAAACAATACGGCTAGGTACGGTGCCCAAATTTTTGGTTGGGAACGAAAGAGATCACCTGGTACCCTATCAAGGCCTGGTGCTTTATTAGGGAGCTGCCTAGCAATTGCAGATTCGACTTCCTTGACCAAGATACTCTCAACACTTCCAGAGGCCAGCCTCACCCCGGCGTCCGAATGACCTGTCTGATCTCCCCAGTCCGAGGCCCCCTGCAGTCGATACTCGTGCGTGAGGTCTAGGGACGGGGGAGTACAGAGAGGATCATCTTGTTGTAGTATCGTAGCCCTATTCGGATATTCAGGTATAACAACCAAAGGAGAAGTGTAAAGTGCGGCGAAATGTGCCTCCCACACTGGGAAAGCAATATTTGGTAAAAAAGATTACCCGCTATCTCTCGTGGCAGAGTTTACCAATGCCCAAAATAGTTTAGCATCCTTTGACACTAGGGCATCCCTCAATTTTTTCCACCTAGCTTCTTCCCATTCTTTCTTGCCGCTAGACAGTTCCTTCTTATACATCTGCCTAGTAGCCCTAATATTCACTTTATTTTTTGATTTAATTGCTGCAAGAAGCTCCTTTTTTTTTATTTCCTGCAGGCGTCATTAAACCAGGGGTGGGTTTTCAGCACACACCTCTTGGTTCTGCCTACGGGATTAAAAACATCCCCTAAAACCATAACTAGTTGTTTATGTATGCCTGCAGTTGTCCAGTTGATTCACCCATCTGGGCTATAAGGGGTATTGCAATGTGATACATTTTTGCAAGCTGTGAAGGTGACTCTGCAAGATGAGGCCATTTCACCCTCCTTCTGTTATTAGTCAGTACGAGGGGGGGCATTGCCATAGCCAATTTGGGGTCAGGATTAGTTAATCCAAAAGACCCTAGATTAAAAGTTAAGACCAGGGCATTATGGTCACTGTCCTGTCTTTTTACTATTCTAACTTCCTTCAACTTATCCCAATTTTTGGCATCCACTATTACATAATCAATGATGGAAGTTTTATTTGCCCGATTAAATGTTGCTGTTGCTGGGCGGTCAGGGTCCACTCTCCCATTGCACGCCCGCAAGGATGTTGCAAGGGAGAGGGATTTTACTTGTAGCACCAAGGGTGTCCATGCTCTAACTGGGGCGATGTTAGGATCCGGGATGTGCCATAGCACATCTACTTCATCCTGTTCGCCCAGCTCGACACTTCCCAGCGGTTCGAATTGGCAGTTGAAGTCCCCGCCAAGAATTATAGCGGTAGAAGGGTCTAACCCCAAAATAAAAGAGCCCAAATCTTTGATTGTGTCTGATTCTTGGCCATTTCTAGTTGGTCTCGAGTAAACATTTATTAATGCTACTGATGGGTTACTTGGAGGTTTTAATAAAACACACTGGATATCCAGGGATTTTGTTTGAATTTGTGTTGCCTGGATTCCCAGATGTGTGCCTATCCAGATTGATAATCCACCGGATGGGCGGCCTTCACCTGCGGACACTGCCAAAATATCAAAAGTAGCAAAAGTCGGGCTGGAACTCATTTCCAGTGCCCAAGTCTCTTGCATTAGGCAGATATCATGCTTTGCCATAAATGCGGCCCACTCCGGAGTATGTAACTTGTTTTTTAGGCCGGCGATGTTCCATGAGACCAGTTTTAGGCAACCTTCGACCAAACTTTCAGAGCCCTCAATTGCCATACTCCCTCTAGTGCTAGTCCTTTCCACAGGTATCTGGTCAGTTTTTGAGTTCTCCCTGGAGGTTGATGATAAAACATTTCCCTCTATTGTCCCTACATTACTAGGGGCTTCTTTGGTGACTTGTGGGATTGGATTTCCTCCTGATCTGAGTCAGTCCACCTCTTCCAATAAGCTAAACCTATTCCAATGCGGTTGTAGCGGAAAGAGGGGGGCATGGGTAGGCCTACCTTCCCTAAATGTCCCCCCATTTTCCGGGTTATGGGATGGAAGGTGGCACCCCCTGTTATCAAACCTGACTCTGGGGCGGTATGATTCCAAACTAGGGGTAGGATAAAAATATGAGAGATGCAGTGGATATATTTGAGTGTTTTGCCTATAGGGAGGAGTATTACAAATATACTCTACAACGGAGACATCCCTAAAATTCTAAATTATTACGTCACCTGCTACTGTCTTTGGGTCCCTCCCAATCCAACCCACTCTTCTGGCCAGCAGGATTTCGCCTGAAGCATTCGCTGGCAAGGGTCTATTTACCGTGAGCCACTGGATGCACTTGTTTTTAAGCTCATCCTCCCTTTCTCTTTTCCCCTCACTTAGGGGCGGTACTCCTACAAGTGCTACTACATATGGTTGGGCTTCAGGGGGTAAATTGATTGTTGGCAACTGTTGGGAGGTAAATCTTAATGTTGCATTGCTTTTCAATAATGAATTAATTTTATCCCCCTTTTCACCTTCCTTTGCCTTAGTTGGAACTTTGTCTGTGGCACTTGCCAGATTTCCTGCAGTTTGGCTACTCTGTTTCTGGAAACCAGTACTAAGTAAGGCTTGCGGTGGAACAGGTGTGGGTATTTGAGTACCTAACGTGGCTCCTACGTTGGTAATCTGTACTGGGGGACTAATATTTCCAGCTATTATGTTACAGGGAGCATTTTGTAATAAAGCTTCAGTAGCAAGGGGTGCAGGGGTTCTTCCTGATTTGACTGACTCAATTGTCCCTCCCCCCCTAGTGTTCATGATGGAAATGAGTTTGTCGAGTTTTGATACCAGGGGCTTGAGTTGGGTGACAATGGTCCGTTCCAAGGATGCTTGTAAGTCCGAAACCATATTAGCGACCCAGCATGGTATTCCTGATGATGAATCAGCTAAGTTACTAGACGGGGTCACCAGATCGTGGTTTGTAAGCTTATTTTTGCCCGATTTATTTAGGATATTTGCTCTCTTGTTCCTAGGGCAAGGTTTACATACATCTAGCCTTTCCTCAGGAGGGGGGGTCAAAGTAATTGGGCGATCTTGGGGGTCTATAGGAACTTCTACAGGCTTCTGGCTACAGGGCAAATCTACATATGATGTTATTGCCTGGCTTGTTAATATGCCCCTTACTCGCCACGTGCCAACCAAGAAATGAATGTCCTTGTGTAATGTAACTTGTGCTCGTGTAAAGCGCTTCAATACCTTCGGGTCGAGTTTGCGCTATATAAAAATGGAAATAAAAAAAAAACAGGTTAATTTTCTCTACCTGCTCATTTAAATCCTTTTTTTCAGCTGTGTAACAATTGCACATGCACAAGTTGCACAAAGCCAGTTGAAGTTGAGCATAAAGTGACAATTGCACCCTGTTCGTTATTATCTTTTTATAGAATGGTAGTGTCATTGTGCATGCTTATATTACTTTTTTGTGGGTGCAACTGAATTTGTAAACATAATTAAAAAAGCTATGGGAGTTTTCCCGAAAGCGTACAATATTAATGGGTTCAGATAATGTACGAACGTAATTTGAATAATCAACTCCCTGTACCCAAACTCGTTAGTTTCCGCCCTACTGCTTCAAAGTACTAAACTATTGAAAGAAGAACAGAAAATATAAATCCTTTAAGAGAGTACTTTTATTAGTCTACCCTCATTTAGCCTGATCCTTTTTTGTTCCGTTTGGGCTCCTCTCTCGCATGTTTCAAGCACATTCTTTAGTAAACAAGCATTGGCATAGCCAATAGGTCTCGCCTTTGGGACCTTATAAGTGTTTAGCCATGTAACAGTTGATGTTGCTGCACCAAGGATATTGTGCTGGATAACTAAATACTTATAAGGGCCCAAAGGTGAGACCTATTGGCTATGCCAATGCTTGTTTAGTATTTGGTTTGGTACGCCCCTAGGGTCCAAACGTATATTTGTGCTATTACAGATAATTGCTAACTTGTAAACAAAGTACTTCGAACTCCAGTCTAATAAACAGACTTGAGGGGTGTGTTTTATCTTACATACATATATTTTGAATATATGCCTGGTGTGGTTGTCCTTTCATTTGATCATTCAAGAGATTATAGACAGGTAAAACAAGCTGCTTTACATTCCTTCAATACTTAGCCTGAAGGCTGCTCTCCATAGCTACCACTAGGATAGCTTTCACTAAAGGTTGTCTTTAATCTATCACCATAAGGGGTTGATTTGCTGATACAGGGTGCCCACTAGAACTAGTGGACAGCATATATCAGGCCACCTTCTCACATTGGTGTGCAGCGTATGGGATTCTAGGTTGCTATTGTTTTACCAGATAATCTCAATTGAATTGATCAACTGAAAACCACTAAAAGTACCTTAGGTACATATAATATCAAGTTTAGCTACAGTAAGTTCTACTGAACTTAGAGTTGTGTGTTAAGGGATAGCACACCCTTTCTACAACTCAAGAGAGTTTAGTAGGCCACACTAGTGTGGGTAGTGCAATTCAACATACCACATTAGTAATGTGTAACCAGCCAGGAACCAGTGGGTCCCTGCCAGAAGCCAGTGAGCGCCTTCCCTATAAATATGAGGATCTCTCCTTTGCTCAGCTTAGGGCCTTGTGTTCCATTAGGAAGCTGAAGACAGACAAAATCCCAACCACCCACCATCTCATAAAGATACTGAAGCTGGATGATCTCCCAGGGCCTAGTGGTTCTGATCGGGTAGGCAGTGTGGGTGGGGCAGCAGCTGAGGGTGGGCCTAGGGGTGGAAACTCCCCTGACCCTCACTGGTGACAATGACCAGACTCTGGTGAACCCAGATCTCCTGGATGAGGATGAGGAGGATGACAATAATGCTCCTTCCTTTATCCCTCCAGGTAGACCTGAAAGTAGGGCTAGATGGGATAGATCTCTGTCAAGGGGATCTGTCCAGTCTAACTCCTCTATAGGGACCTCTGTCTCTTCTCACAGAGGGAGGGAAACCTCCCAGGAGAGGAGAGAGAGAGACTGCTGAAGCATGAGCAAGACAAGTTCAACCTCAGAAAGCAGCAGATGGCCTTAGATAGGGAAGCCCTAGAGCTCTACAGAGCTAGTAAAAAGGAGGGACTAGAGTCCCTTGGTGGCAGCAATTTCCCTAGAGATAGGTTTCTATGGTCATAAGACCCCTCCCTAAGTAAGATTGTCCCTCCCTACCAGAGTGGGGATGACATCCACAAATGGATAACTGCCTTGGAGAGGGCATGTCAAGTACAGAAGGTCCCTCAAGGTCAGTGGGCAGCAATCTTATGGCCCTCCTTTGCAGACAAAGGTAGAGACAAGCTCCTCACTGTAAGAGAAGAGAATGCTGATGATTACCAAGTCTTGAAAAGTGCACTAATAGATGGGTTTGGCCTAACCACTGAAAAATACAGGTTAAAGTTCAGAGACACCCAAAAAGCACAAAATCAAGACTGGGTTGACTTTGGTGACTGTGCTGCTAAGGCTCTGGAAGGTTGGTTATTGGGCAGTAAAGTGTGTGACTTGATAGGATTGTACAATCTGATAATGAGGGAGCAGATTCTTAATAATTGTCAAAATCAGCTGTTGCACCAGTACCTGGTAGACTCTGATCTGACCTCTCCCCAAGAATTGGGAAAGAAGGCAGACAAATGGGTCAGAACCAGGGTGAGGCAGAAGGTACAGAACCAAGGTGGTGACTCAAAGAAGCAGGTTCCTAAGAACTCTGACAAGAGTTTGGACAAGGGTAAAGACCGGAAGTTTTCTCAAGGGCCCCAAAAATCTTCTTCTAATGGGGAGTCACAGTCAAGGAAGGGAAAAGGCCAAAAGAAGCCTTGGTCCAAAATCTGTAAGCAGAAAACTCATTGCACCTGTGACTGCACCAAGGCCAAAGAGAATACTCCAGCCCCCACCAATACCCCTAAGGCACTTGCTCCCCCTAGTGCAGTTACAATTGGTTGTGGGAATACACAGAATAAGGGTGTTTGTAGGGTTGACCCTGGGTTCTAAGATGGACTCTGGCCTAGTCAGAGTCCCAACTCAGGCTGTGCTTGTCTGTGATGGGGGCATGGATATGTCCCCCTGTGTGAGTTGCAGTAACATGGACAAATACAGACAGCAGCCTTTGATAAATGGAGTAGAAGCTTGGCCATTCAGGGACACAGGAGCAAGTGTCACAATGGTGACAACAGATCTTGTGAACCCTGGGCAGATTATACTTGGTGAAATGTACCAAGTGACCAATGCTAGCAATGTCAGAACAGACCATTCTCTGGCAGTTGTTAACTTCTCCTGGTGAGGGGTAACTGGCCTTAAGAAGATTGTGGTAAGTGCAGACCTACCAGTACAGTGTTGCTTGGCAATGATCTAGAGACTTCGGCTTGGGCTGAAGTGGAGCTCTGGACACATGCAGAAATGCTAGGGATCACTGCACATGTATATGCTGTGACCAGGTCACAGACTAAAATGTCTAAAACTGGACAGGTACTGGATTCTGGAATATTGGACCAGGTGCCTCACAAGAGGAGGAGCAGTAGGGTAAAGGCAGAGCCTTCCCACCTGACGCAGAATGCTGATCAGTCTCCTCAGGGAGATGATCTTGAGACTGAAGAAGTGACTGTCCTAGAGGAGCTTGATTCTGACCAGGTTGAGTTCTTGGGGACAGGGCGCCCTTCCAGGTCTGATCTGAGCCAGGAGCAGAACACCTGACCCTCTCTTGAACCCCTCAGAAAGCAAGCTGCTGATGAGGCTTCTGGGAATGCTAGTGGCACCCATAAAGTTTATTGGGATGATGGACTCCTTTACTCAGAGAGTAGAGACCCCAAGCCTGGTGCATCCAGGAGGTTGGTTATACCGCTTAAGTTTAGGGGCTTCCTATAGACACTAGCCCATGATATTCCCCTAGCAGGACACCTAGGCCAGAACAAGACTTGGGACAGAATTGTTCCTCACTTTCACTGGCCCCACATGTCTGAGGACACAAAGGAGATGTGTTGCTCCTGTGTAACCTGCCAAGCCAGTGGTAAAGCAGGTGGCACTACAAAGGCCCCCCTGATACCAGTACCTGCGGTGGGGGTGCCCTTTGAAAGGGTAGGGATTGAGATTGTTGGTCCCATGGATCCCCAAACAGCATCTGGGCACAGATTTATACTGGTGGTAGTGGATCATGCCACCAGGTATCCAGAAGCAATTCCCCTAAGGACCACTACAGCACCTGTAGTGGCAAGAGCTCTCTTGAGTGTATTCTCAAGAGTAGGCTTTCATAAGGAGGTAGTATCTGACAGGGGTGCAACCTTCATGTCTAGTTACTTGGCTGCTATGTGGAAGGAGTGTGGAGTGAACTACAAGTTCACCACACCCTATCACCCACAATGCAATGGTTTAGTTGAGAGATTCAACAAAACCTTAAAGGGCATGATTAAAGGACTCCCAAAGAAGCTTTGGCGAAAATGGGACCTTCTCTGGCCCTGCCTTTTATTTGCATACAGGTAGGTGCCTCAAAAGGGGGTTGGCTACAGCCCATTTGAGCTTTTTTTTGTTCACCCTGTCAGGGGTCCATTGTGTTTGGTGAAGGAAGGATGGGAGTTACCTCTCAAGCCCCCAAAGCAAGACATAGTGGAGTATGTACTTGGTCTCCGCTCCAGGATGGCTAAGTACATGAAAAAGGCAAACAAAATCCTTGAGGCTAGCCAGGCACTGCAAAAAGCCTGGCATGACCAAAAGGCTGTACTGACTGTTTACCAGCTAGGATAGTAAGTGTGGGTGTTGTAGTCTGTCGCCCCAGCAGCTCTCCAGGACAAGTGGAGTGGACCCCACATTTTGTTGAACAGAAAGGGGGGGTTACCTACTTGGCAGACCTTGTAACCCCTAGGAGTCCCCATAGGGTACTTCATGTCAACTGGCTAAAGCCATATGTGGACAGGGCTGACATGGGCTTGCTCATGGCAACTGATTAGGGACAGGAGGAAGAGAGTGACCCACTCCCTGACCACCTCTCACAGAACCCTGATGATGGGTCAGTTGATGGTGTAGCCTTGGCAGGCAGCCTCACTGCCCAGCAACAAACTGATTGCAGACAGGTGCTCATTCAGTTCAGACACATGGTCTCACTGACTCCAAGTCAGACTACCTGGTGCACTCATGAACGGGACACTGGGGACAGTCTGCCTATTAAAAATAAAATTTATAGGCAACCTGACCATGTCAGGGACTGTAGCAGGACAGAAGTCCAGAAAATGTTGGATTTGGGTGTTATTGAACCCTCAGATAGCCCTTGGGATAGTCCAGTGGTCCTTGTGCCAAAACCTCACACCAGTGGTGGAAAAAGAGAGATGAGGTTTTGTGTGGACTACAGAGGTCTCAATGCAGTCACCAGGACTGATGCCCATCCAATACTACGGGCAGATGAGCTTATAGATACTTTGGCCTCAGCCAAGTACCTTAGCACATTTGACTTGACAGCTGGCTACTGGCAAATCAGGCTAGCTGAGGATGCCAAGCCAAAGTCAGCATTTTCAACCCCTAGTGGGCACTATCAATTTGTGGTAACGTCCTTTGGTCTGAAAAATGCACCTGCCACTTTCCAAAGGTTGGTAAATACAGTTCTCACAGGCCTGGCAGCCTTTAGTGCAGCATATCTAGATGATATTCCTGTCTTTAGTAGGGGTGGGAGGAATTTGCGTAGTTGCGCTACGCTAAGCTCCACGAAACGGTAAAAAATCTCTGTGAACACGCAGAAATTCCGCGAATACGCGGAATTGCTTGTTCGCGATGCTTTTTTCCTGTTCGTGATCGCTGTTTGCGTGCTCGGGGGGACATGTCTTGCGAACACGCATTTTGAGAACGCGAACAAGCAAAAAATTCCGCAAAGCCGCGGAAAGCAAAATTTTGAGCCATTTCGCGAAATTACCCAAATTCTGCAATTTCCGCAAGCGGGACCGAATTTACCTTCCAGGCCTAGTCTTTAGCTCCACCTGGGAGGATCACCTGGTCCACCTAAGGAATATTTTGGAGGCCCTGCAAAAAGCAGGCCTAACTATCAAGGCTAACAAGTGCCAGATAGGGCAGAGTCAGTTTGTGTATCTGGGCCACCTTGTAGGTGGAGGCCATGTTTAACCATTGCAGAGCAAAATCCAGACCATAATGGACTGAGTTTCTCCAACTACCCTGACTCAGGTGAGAACCTTCTTAGGCCTGACTGGGTACTATAGGAGATTTGTCAAAGGGTATGGATCAATAGTGACACCCTTGTATGACTTAACTTCTAAGAAAATGCCCAAAAAGGTTCAGTGGACAGCTAGCTGTTAAAAGGCATTTGATGACCTGAAGCAGGCCATGTGCGCTGCTCCCATTCTGCAGAGTCCTGACTACTCCAAAAAGTTCATTGTTCAAACTGATGCATCTGAATTGGGGTTTGGGGCTGTACTGTCACAATTGAATGAAGAAGGTCAATATAAGCAAGTAGCTTTCATAAGCAGAAGGCTGACCCCTAGAGAGAAACATTGGTCAGCCATTGAGAGGGAGGCCTTTGCTGTGATTTGGGCCCTGAAGAAGTTGAGGCCATACTTGTTTGGTACTCACTTCCTTGTTCAGACAGACCATAAGCTCCTCTTATGGCTACAACAAATGAAGGGTGAAAGCCCCAAACTGCTTAGGTGGTTCCCTACAGGGGATGGACTTTACAGTGAAACATAGACCTGGGAGTAACCATGCCAATGCAGATGGACTGTCTAGGTATTTCCACTTAGAACGTGAAGGCTCAACTGGTCAAGGTTAGTTTAATGTCCCTGCATTTGGGGGGTTGTGTAGGCGAGTAGGATCTGCTTCACATGGGTACCCCCACTTTTTGCTGGTGTTTCACTGTTTTTCGACCTTAGTCTGGCTGTGGCCCTGCTAACCAGGACCACAGAGTAGCTGCTTGCTCTCTAAAATGGTTTGCATGTACATTAGGTACATATCTAATTGGATTCTGGAGTGCCTTATGCCTGATGGGGTAGGCAGTGTGGGTGGGGCAGCAGGTGAGGGTGGGCCTAGGGGTAGCAATTCCCCTGACCCTACCTCTAATGCTGACCAGACTGGTGACAATGACCAGAATCTGGTGAACCAAGCTCTCCTGGATGAGGATGAGGAGGTTGACAACAATGCCCCCTCCTTTATTCCTCCAGGTTGACAGTAGGGCTAGAAGGGATAGATCTCTGTCAAGGGGATCTGTCCAGTCTAACTCCTCTATTGGGACCTCTGTCTCTTCTCACAGAGGGAGGGAAGGCTCCCAGGAGAGGAAAAAGACTGCTGAAGTATGAGCAAGACAAGTTCAACCTTAGAAAGCAGCAGATGGCCTTAGATAGGGAATCCCTCTACAGAGCTAGTAAAAAGGAGGGACTCGAGTCCCTTGGTGAGTTATGTATCAACGGGGTAACCTGATAGACCACTGGACTCGGGTAAATAGTAGTACACAAAAAGATAGTCACAGTGGAAATTATTCACGGTGTATCAACAGCCAATACATGATCAAATGGAAAAAGAAGATATGACAAAACCAAGAAATGTCATACAGTAAAGGAAAATGATTTAATCCATTAGGAAACGATTGTCAATAGATCAATGATTCACAAGAAAAGCTGTATTTCACATTCTGCAACTTTAAAACGTAGGTGTAAATAACATGAGGTGACAGGTGTTAAAAGTGGGATCAGGGCAAGTGGTTGTGCAGTGGAAAGGTAGTGCATATATATTCACATCAACATACAATGGTGGAAAACCTATCCAGACAGATTTCTGGCACACACAATAAATGCAAAATCATAAGTAACTGCCGCAGTTAATATTTCACTGTCATCCAGGTTCGATGCAAAAGGCAAGGAAAAGTCAAAGTTTCGACCCCTTTGCGAACCAGCCAACTGAGCGTCTTGATGGTGGGGGTCTTCTTTAGGACGGGGGGACAGGTGAAGGAGGGAGGGGCACCTAAAGGCAATGGTATAGGGTTACTGGGGTGTGTCGTGAAAGGAAGTGAATCCATAGGGCATGTATCAAGAAATGTGAGTTACCAGCATCAGCAGGGATCCTTGGTGCTGGGAAATTAAAGTTGTGGGCCTGAACATCTCCTACATGGTAGCGGAGACAGAAACGAGAGAGATATCGCTTGGGTCATAGTAAACACTAGTTGTGGGGAGTACGGTAGGGAGCAAAGTCGTTAGCCATATACTCACGGAATGATACGTAGAGTGTACAACATAGGATCTGAGTATACTATGGTGGACTGAATTATGCAGTCAGGACGGCACTAGGTTCATTAGTAACCTGTAGCTGGGTGAGAGGGAAACAGAAAGAGAAAGGGGGGGGGGACATTCGCATTAAAACATCATCAGCGTGATGTTGGTCAAAAGCGCGTAGCTAGTCAGGGGTACAGATTAAATAAAACTCAATACAGGGTGACACTTGGTGTATTGAGACATGTATACACGTGAGTTGTGCGAGGAGTTAGGAGATTGCAACCCAACGTCAGGGTGTTGGTTTGAAATCAAAGAGCATGAAACCAAGTGTACAAGTTAAGGTATGACTTGGTTCTAAACTGTCAACACATGGAGGTGCCATGCATTGAGGAGTTAATACGCGGTGTATTGAATGGACACAACATAACATCACGATGCCAGAATGCGTATGCACAGCACCCTGAGAAATAAACGGGAAAGATGCCAGTAATTAAAAGAAGAAGTCTGGGCAACGCAAGGTGACACGTGTATATCAATAGTGAATTCATGCTGGAAAACGAGCTGCTGGTGAAAGAAAGAAGGCGCGTGCACAGTAATCAATGGACGAATTCAAGCGTGTATACAGTGAAAGTTTAGAAGGCGAGCTCAGCGCGTGTGCTCAAACCCTAAAATAAGCAGGATACCTGCCAGAATTTAAAGACGAAGTCTGGGCAGCGAGAGGTGGCGTGCGTATAACAATAAAGGGTTCATTTTGAGAAACGAGCTGCCGGTGAATAAAGGACACATTCTGGCAATGAAAGAATTCAAGCGTGTACATAGCAAAAGTTTAAAGGGCAAGCACTTGACACAGAAAAGACAGTGCGTGTGCTCGAACCAATTATTTAAGCAGAGAGCCACGGTGTTAAACGGGGGTGCTGGTTCATACATAATTAAAGGATGCGCATTCAAGCTTATGAACCGGGAGATCGAAGACGTGACATACCTCTCGGGGAAGCGTCGAAGAATCAGACAGCTAACCCCAGTTGGTGTCACGTGGACACTTAAATAGCCTGTGGCAGGCCTTAACAATCCTGAAGGCAGAGTGCTTGGTTTTTATGTGAGAGGGTGCCCCTACATGAGCAGAGCTCCTCTGCAGTGTTCGGAGTATCTCCTCTGATGCTGTTGTTGGTGCAGCCTGACCATATACTCTTAAGTGCATTATAACCTCAAGGTAAATGCTAACTTTGGGATGGCTGCTCGTGTTTGGTGTCAAACGCTTTGGAATACTACCCCCCCGCCAGTTCTGGCGGGGGGTAGCATTCCACCCTTCTAGAGGAAGAGACATGTTTACACTGGCTAAACCCGGTAGGACTTTCCTGAGCCCTGGCATCACAAAATGAATGCCTCTGTCGCAGACATGGGTGTGGCCTCCTGCTGCTGACCGAAACTCCAGCAGGGGAGGCCTGGACAATAGGTTTCCTGTCGAAGGCAGATGTGTATTGGGGCTGGGTGGGACAACTCTCTGGTGCTTTGAAGTCCTGCACTGGGGGCACACTTGGTGTCCCGGTGCATAGTCCAGTTCAAAACGGTTGCAGGGGCTACCTGCCCCTGCTCTGGCACGAAACTGGACAAAGGAAATGGGCGTAACCACCCCTCTTTCCAAACACCCCCATAGATGAATGAATGAATGAAAAAAAATTTATACCGCGCAAAACTCAACCCGATGGGCATCAAGGCGCCTAACATAATATGATGAATCACCATGCTGTGCTTAAGCATACGCTTTCCCAAAGAGCCAGGTCTTAAGAGCTTTCTTAAAGAGGGGCAAAGATGATAGATCCTTGAGCTCGAAAGGGAGAGCATTCCATAGCCGAGGGGCCACTGATGCAAAGGCTCTACCTCCCCATCTTGACTTTGTAATGAGGGGGATAACAAGGAGGTTCTGTTGGGAAGATCTAAGGCATCTGCTGGGAGCGTAATTAGAGAGCAAAGATCCCAGTCCGTCAGCCGCTCCTGCTACAAGAGTCTTATAGACTAGGCAGATGATTTTGAAAGAGATGCGTTGCTCAATGGGTATCCAATGGAGATTCTTCCTGGCTAAAGTGGCGGAGGCAGAGCACGGAAGATCCAGAACAAATCTCACTGCTGAATTTTGTATTACTTGCAGGCGATGTAGCAATCCCTTGTTAGTCTCTATGTATAGTGCATTGCAGTAGTCTAAGCGAGAACCGACTAATGCTATGACAGTTTGTTTTCTTGCCTGTGGGGATAAGTAGTGAGCTATTCTACGAAGGATTTTTAGAACTCCCCAACAAGTTGCTACCGTTCTGTGGATCTGTAAGTTCATGGCCAGCTTGGTGTCAAAGATGACCCCTAGGTTTTTTGCCGACTGTGAAGGAGTGGGACAAGTTCCTAGTGATGGCGGTCACCATTCACATAGATGGGTCCCTAGAGTATGTCCAATCCCTAAACTTTGTATAAGTATGGGAACCCAGTCCTTGTGACTTTAGATTACCCTGGACGAAACTCTGCAATATAGATCCTGGACCTCCGAATTTTTATTTCGACTAGAAGATGGAAGAAATCTCACTTGATTTCAAGGAGTGACTCCCCTGCTTGGCAGGCACTAAAGAAGCAACTTTCTGGTCTGCAATTCTAAAGCTCTCGTTGGACGCCGAAGTCTCTGCATCACCAGAGGTGGATTTCCGGACTTCCCCAAGGCTACCCTGAGTTCACAGTGAAGCTGAGGCCCGTGGCTATCGTGGGTGATGAGGAATTGTGACCCCTAGGCACTACGTACTACTGCTGGTACATCGACTTCCTGCTCATTCTTGAAGTTCTGCTTTAGGCTCCAAGTAGCCCCAGCCTTGAGCACAGACTGCACTGAAGTTCTCCGGCCTCCACTCCAAGAGTGACCCGTTGGCCGGGTTCCAGTGCGACCGCTCAAGGCTCCTTCGTGATAGCTAGCCCGTTGGCTAGAGGGTCCCCATGAAGGCAACTTCTCTTCTGCTTGGGCTTTCCTGGTGGCTCTAGAGGTGCCCTGACTTACCCTTGCTGGGTGAGTCCCTCAAATCTTGCTGGTCTGCACCAACGTCCTTCTTCTCTTTCCATGAGACTTGCCGTTGCCAAGGCTTGTTGGGTCCAATCTGGTCGCCGACCCTGCAGCACTCGACAAACTTCATGGGACAGCTCGAATCCGGCTCGTGGATTTTGTTGAGGCCTCCTGGACCTAGTGGCTGAAGAGTCAAGACACCTGTCAACTCACCTGAAGCACCCGACATCTGTGGACATTGGTCCATCCTGCCCTCAGTCACTGGCAAGTGACCCAGACTCTGTCCCCTCTGCTGTCAGGTTCCTTCCATCCTAGATCCAGGCTTGGATCTCTTCGGATACTTCTCCTCTTCACGGCAGTAGCAGTTCTTCGCCAGCTTCCATTGTAATCAACGACGCGACCCGACACCAAAAGACACCTATGCACCCGGCTTCCCTGGGTGAGGTAACTGAAGTACTCCGGTGTTCTCGTGGGTACTAGCCCCAGAACTTCTTAAGTCCAAAAGGGTTTGGTCCTGACTCGATTCTAAGTGTCCCTAATCTTTAAATTTCCAACCGCGACATTGCCCATAGAAGCTAACAAGAACCCGCGGTTGTGTTTACACACTGCACACGGCCCCCGTGGGTCCACTGTGTCACAACCTTGGGTGGTTCCTTGGGGTTCCAGCGATTCTACAGGCTCTAGGCCTAATGTCTAGTCCAGTCGTGATTCTTATACCACTTTATTGGTATATGGTTTGGTACGCCCCTAGGGCCAAAACGTGTAATTGTGCTATTTCTGTTGATTGCTAACTTGTAAATTAAGTACTTCGAACTCCAGTCTCATAAAGAGACTATAGGGGTGTGTTTTATCCTAAATACATATATTTTGAATATATACCTGGTGTGGTTGTCCTTTCATTTGATCATTCAAGAGATTATAGACTGGTAAAACAAGCTGCTTTTCATTCCTTCAAGACTTAGCCTGAAGGCTGCTCTCCATAGCTACAACTAGGATAGCTTTCAATAAAGGTTATCTTTAACCAATTCACCATAAGGGGTTGTTTGGATTGATACAAGGTGCCCACTAGAACTAGTGGGCAGCATATATCAGGCCACCTTCTCACACTCTGCTGCTTCTTTCTGCACTTCTGTTGCCTCCTTATGCACCCCTCTTGCCTCTTTCTGTTGGTTCTTTTTGTATCTCTCCAGCCTCTTTCTGTAGTCATCTTCCCTCTTTCTGCAACTCTATTGCCTTTTTCTGCACCCCAATTGCCTCTTTCTGCACCCCTATTCACTCTTTCTACACATCTCTTAAATGTTTCTACACATCTCTTCCCTCTTTCTGCACTTCTCTCGCCTCTTTCTGAACCCCTGTTGCTTTTTTAAGCACTTCTTTTGTCTCTTTCTGCATTTCTGTTGCTTCTTTCTGCACTTCTCTTGCCCCTTTCTACATTTCTGTTGCTTCTTTCTGCACCTCTCATGCTTCTTTTGGTACCCCGCTTGCCTCTTTGGGCACCCTCTTCCCTCTTTCTGTACCTCTCTTGTCTCTTTCTGCACCTCTCTTGCCTCAATCTGCACTCCTCTTGCTTCATTCTGCATTTCTGTTGCTTCTTTTTGCACGTCTCTTGCCTCTTTGTATATTTCTGTTGCTTCTCTCTGTACTTCTCTTGCCTCTTTCTGCCCCTCTGTTACTTCTTTCTGTACTTCTCTTGCTTCTTTCTGCACCACTCTTGCTTCTTTCTACACCCCTCATGCCTCTGTCTGCACCTCTCTTCCCTTTTTCTGCACTTCTCTGGCCTCTTTCTGAAGCCCTATCCCCTTTTTCTGCAAAGCTTTTACCTCTTTCTGCACCTCTTGTGCCTCTTTCTGCACTTATATTGGCTCTTTCCTTACTTCTATTGCTTCTTTCTACACTTCTCTCGCCTCTTTCTGTATTTCTGTTGCTTTAATCTGCACTTTCCTTGACTCTTTCTGCATTTCTGTTTCTTCTTTGTGTACTTCTTGCCTCTTTCTACATTTCTGTTGCTTCTTTCTGCACTTCTCTGGCCTCTTTCTGCACCCCCTTTTCCTATTTCTGCATCTCTGTTGCTTTTTCTGCACTTCTCTTTATTCTTACTGCACCTCTCTTGCATCTTTCTCCACACCTTTTGCCTCTTTCTGCACCCCTCTTTCTTCTTTCCGCAACTCTCTTGCCTCTTTCTGCAGTTCTGTTGCCTCTTTCTGTACCTCTGTTGCTTCTTTCTGTGCTTCTCTTGCCTCTTTCTGCACCCCTCTTGCCTCTTTCTCTACCTCTGTTTCTTCTTTATGCATTTCTCTTGCTTCTTTTTGCATCACGTTTCCTTCTTTCTGCACACCTCTTGCCTCTTTCTGCACCCTCTTGTCTCTTTCTGCCCTCCTCTTGCCTCTTTCTGCACCTCTCCTGCCTCTTTCTGTAATGCTCTTGTCTCTTTCTGCACCTCTGTTGCTTCCGTCTACACTTCTCTTGCCCGTTTCTGCACTTCTCTTGCCTGCGTCTACACATTTGTTGCCTCTTTCTGCACCTCTGTTGCCTCTTTGTGCAACTTACTTGTTTCTTTCTGTACTCCTCTTGCCTCTTTCTGCACCTCTGTTGCTTTTAAAAAAAAATCATTTGTCTAGGAAACATAACAGAAATAAATTAACAAATTAGATACATAAGGATTTCCATAATTAACAAAGAAAGAAAAAAGCCAAGTCTAGGAGAGTAGGATCTGCTTCACATGGGTACCCACACTTTTTGCTGGTGTTTCACTGATTTTTTACCTTAGTCTGGCTGTGGCCCTGCTAATCAGGACCACAGCCTAGCTGCTTCCTCTCTAAAATGGTTTCCATGTACATTAGGTACATCCATAATTGGATTCTGGAGGGCCTTATAAGTCCCTAATATATGGTATACTATGTACCAAGGGCCTAGGTACCTCAGAGGCCTACCAGGGGCTGCAGCATGTATTATGCCACCCCTGGGAAGCACTCCAAAATTACACCACAGGTCTGCTACTACAGCTTGGGTAAGGTGGTGCACGTACCCATTACTGTGGTATAGGCTACCTATATCACTACCACTACACACACATACAAAACCTGTAAGTCACTCTGTTAGACCTGTCAGCCCTAGGATGGTTTTACCCTGTATTTTTGTCACCGTATTTTGTTGGACCTAGGTCTCTGGGCGCCTTACCACTGCCAAACAGTGCTGAGGTGCACGTGCTTTCTCCCAATAACATGGCTGCCACAGGCCCCTGCTACTGCGGAGTGGCCATTGAATACACACACTAGTAGTTAGGAGCAGGCTGGGACATCCTGATACTGTATCTCCGCCAGCCCGCCTTTTTGTCCCATAGACCAACATGTGGAAGCTCCTGGAACCTTCCATCCCTGGGAGGGGTTATGCTTTGCCGCCTTTACAGGAGGGCCACCTGAGCTAGGGTATAAGAGGAAAGGAGGGAAACTGAACTAATCAATTGGGGCACCACTGGACCTGGGGGAACCTCTGCCGGAGTATAGGCGGTTGGGCCTAGGGGAGGAACCTACACTACTGGGACTGACTGAGCTTAGGCCCTGCTGTACCCAAGTTAGATGAGGGACTCTGCCAGCCTGCGGATCTTGCCCCGTGAGGAGAACCCAGGGGACCAACTCCAGTGTGCTGCAGGGAACCATCCTGCCTTTTACGCCTGCCAACTCAACCCCCCTTCTCCCCCATCAAGAACCTGTAACCAATCCTTGCCCACAGCTAGCGCTGGGACTGAAGTGCTGTGAACCCTGCGAGAACTGCTGATCAACAGGTAAAGCGCAATACTGCCAGAACTGTGCCTACCTAGCGCCAAATTGCTGAAACTGCGGCCCCTGCGCTGTGGAGAAGTAACCTGCCCATGCTGCCGAGTGCTGTGAACTCGAAGCGCTGCAAGCTCATCACCGCCGCAGCCCAGGATGTGGCTGAACTACTGCTGCCCCCCCTGGATGTTATGACTCTCTAGCGCTGTGCCAGGAAGCGCTATATCTGCCCATCACCGCCGCAGCCCGGTACCTGCATTCTAGCGATGCCAGGAAGCGCCATATCTGCCGAGTTTCACCGCTGCGGCCCGGGCGCTGGGAAATCCGAGGCGCCGTCTGCGTCTCTCACTTGTGTGCCTTGGTTGGGCGCTGCCAAGGAGTGCGCCTTGGGACCGAGAATCACCGCCGTGGCCCCATCACCTGCTGATCGGAAGCTGCCTGCCGCCCGAGTTCACCGCTGCGGCCCCCGAAGCCTGGGAGGGCCGCCGCAGTAGTAGAGTAGGCCGCACTAGGCGCCGTCATCAGCCGTGCCCCCCTGCGAGGCGCGTCCTGATTGGCCCCTGGGCCCCGGGCAGAGAGGGAAGCCAGGAGCCCTCTGAGAAGCGGCGCAGAGGGGCCGGAGCCCCGAGGAGTTCTTCACCGGCCTGAGAAGTGTTCCGCCTCCCCCCAGGCGAGGTCCCGAGTGAAGAGAGAAGCGGGCCGCCTGGGGTTAGGAGCGCGAGGCGCTCGCTAGCGCCGGTGTGCAACAGGAAGGCCTACAGGCCTCAGAACAGAGCAGTGAGTGCGGAGAAGCTGGGGCCTGCCCGGAGACCCCTATGCAGTAGGTGCACGCAGCATTGCCTCTCTGCCTGGGGGTGTGAACTGTAATTGGACCTGTCAACCACCTTGCACATTAGACACGGGTCTGGCCACCTGCTGCTGACCAAAACACCGGCAGGGGAGGCCTGGACAATAGGTTTCCTGTCACAGGGAGGTGTCACTACCTCCCCAGACAGGATAAAGTGTATTGGGGCTGGGCGGGAGTACTCTCTGGTGCTATGCAGTCTTGCACTGGGGGCACATTTGGTGTCCCTGTGCATAGTCCAGTTCAAACCGGTTGCAGGGGCTACCTGCCCCTGCTCTGGCGTGAAACTGGACAAAGGAAATGGGTGTAACCACCCCTCTTTCCAAACCCTCCCACAGGAGGGTCCCTAGGGTAAGTCCAACCCCCAAACTTAGTATGGGAACCCTGTCCTTAGGATTTTAGATTCCCCTGGACGAAACTTTGCAACATATATCCTGGACCTTCGACTTTATAGCCTGACTAGAAGACTGAAGAAATCTCCCTTGGAGTCAAGGAGTGACTCCCCTGCTTGGCAGGCACCAAAGAAGCAACTGTCCGGTCTGCAATTCCGAAGCTCCCATTAGACGCCGCAGTCCCTGCATCACCAGAGGCGGATTGCCTGACTTCCCCGAGGCTACCCTGAGTCCACAGCACAGCTGAAGCTCTGCTGTCCACTACTTAAAGTGGGCACCTTGTACCACTCCAAACAACCCCTTATGGTGATAGGTTAAAGACAATCTTTATTGAAAGTTATCCTAGTGGTAGCTATGGAGAGCAGCCTTCAGGCTAAGTCTTGAAGGAATGTAAAGCAGCTTGTTTTACCAATCTATAATCTCTTGAATGACCAAATGAAAGGAGAACCACACCAGGTATATATTTAAAATATATGTATTTAAGATAAACACACCCTCTAGTCTTTTAATGAGGCTAGAGTTTGAAGTACATAAGTTACAAGTCAAAAGATCAACAGTAATAGCACAATACACGTTTGAGCCCTAGGGGCGTACCAAACCATATATCAAAAACGTGGCATAAGAACCACGGCTGAGCTAGACACAAGGCCTAGAGCCTGTAGAAGTGCTTGGACCACAAGGAACCACCCAAGGTAGTGACACAGGGAACCCACGGCCGACGTGTGCAGTGTGAGAACACAGCCGCGAATTTCCATTAACTTCTATGGGGAAAGTCGCGGTTGGATTTTTAAAGAAAAAGGACACTTAGAAGACAACTTGGTGCAAATGCCTTAAGAACTAGGCAGTTCTAGTTCTAGAGTCAATACCCACGGGAGCACCGGAGTACTCGAGTTTCCTCACCCAGGGAAGCCGGGTGCATAAGTGTCTTTTGGTGTCGGGTTTCGTCATCGATTTCAATGGAGATCTGCTGCAAAGTGCTTCTGGCGACCAAGTCGAAAGTGTCCGGGTGGATCCAAGGGTGGTTCGGAGATGTGAAGAACCTGAAAGCAGAGGGGACAGAGTCTGGGTCACTAGCCAGTGACCGGGAAGACGATGAGCAGATGCTCACCGATGTCAGGTGCTTCAGGTGAGTTGAAGGGTGTCTTGACTCTTCAGCCACAAGGTAGGAGGCTGTCCCACGAAGTCTGTTGAGTGCTGGGCTGTCGGCGAATGAATTGGACCCAACAAGCCTTGGCAGCGGCAAGTCACGCAGAAACAGAGAAAGGACTTCGGTGCAGACCAGCAAGGTCTGAGGGACTCACCCAGAGAGAGTAAGTCAGGGCACGTCTGGAGCAACCAGGAAAGCCCAAGCAGAAGAAGAGTTGCCTTTGTAGGGACCCACTAGCCAACGGACTAGAGATCGCGAAGGAGCCTTGAGTGGACGCACTTTGAGCTGGCCCATGGGACACTCGTGGAGTGGAGGCCAGTGATCTTCAGTGCAGTCGGTGCTCGTGTCTGGGGCTACTCGGAACAAAGCACAACTTTGAGGGGTGCCAGGAAGATGATGCAGTTGCAAAAGTTCTCGGTGTCCAGGGGTCACGTTTCCACGTCACCCACGACAGCCACGTGCCTCAGCTTTGCTGTGGTCTCAGGGCAGCCTCGGGGAAGTCTGGAAATCCACCTCTGATGATCCAAAGACTTCAGCGTCTGGCGGGAGCTTCAGTGATGCAGACCAGTCACTTGCTTCTGTGGTGCCTAGCAAGCAGTGGAGTCACTCCTTGACCCCAAGGGAGATTCTTCAGTCCTCTAATCTTCAAGTAGAGCGTAGAAGGTCCAGGATTCACGTTCAGAGTTTCATCCAGGGATGATCTAAAAAGTCCTATGGACTGGGGTCCCATACTTATACTAAGTTAGGGGTTTGGACATACTCTGGGGACCCACCTATTGGAGGGTCAGGGCAGAGGGGTGGCTACACCCATTTCCTTTGTCCAGTTTCGCGCCAGAGCAGGTGCAGTAAGCCCCTGCAACCGGTTCGAACTGGACTAGGCACAGGGACACCAAATGAGCCCCCAGTGCAGGACTTCAAAGCACCAGAGAGTGCTCCCGCCCAGCCCCAATACACACTATCCTGTCTGGGGAGATGGTTACACCTCCCTGTGACAGGAAACCTATTGTCCAGGCCTCCCCTGTCGGAGTTTCGGTCACTAGCAGGAGGCCAGGCCTGTGTCTGTGGCTGCAGCATCCATTTTGTGATGCCAGGGCTCTGGAAAGTCAATACTGGGCATACTGGTGGGTACATGCCTCTCCCTCTAGAAGGGTGGAATGCTACCCTCGCTGCCAGAACTGGTGGGGGGGGTTAGTATTTCAATGTGTTTGACACCAAACACAATATGTTTCCGTGCAGCCATCCCAAAGTTAGCATTTACAACAAAGTTATAATGCACTTAAGAGTATATGGCCAGGCTGCACCACAAACAGCATCAGAGGATTGACTCCGAACGCTGCAGAGGGGCTCTGATAGAGGTGTGCAATGGTAGTGTTATAGGTAGCCTATACCACAGCATGCACCACCTTACCCAGGCTGCAGTAGTAGACCTGTGGTATCATTTTGAAGGGCTTCCCAGGGGTGGCGTAATACATGCTACAGCCCCTGGTAGGCCTCTGGAGGACCTATGCCCTTGGTACATAGTATACCATATACAAGACACTTATAAGGGCACTCCAGAATCCAATCAGAGATGTACCTAAGGTACATGGAAACCATTTTAGAGATGAAGCAGCTAGGCTGGGGTTCTGATTAGCAGGGTCCCAGCCAGACTAATGTCGAAAAACAGTGAAGCATCAGCAAAAAGTGGGGGGTAACCATGTGAAGCATATCCTACTCTCCTACACTCAACAACTCCAGCTCCAACGACATCCCGCCGTCGTAAGACCTGTGCGACTCCCTAGCCACCTTCTTCCACCGCAAGATCGCAGACATCCACAACAGCTTAAACACTCAGACCCACCCGACACCTGCCGACACTTCAGAGTCACCGCCCTCAACCACACCGGCCTCCTGCTCACCCGGAACCATGTCAGTGAGCAGCTAATTGAGGGTCTATATGGGTTATTGATTGGTTGTCTGAGTATCTGTATGGGTGTCTGAGTGTCTGTGTGGGTGGGGTGTGACTTTGTGCATAGATGTGTGAGTGAGTGATTCACTGGGTGTATGGGTACAAGAGTGCATTTGCGAAGGGCTGTATGGGTGGGTGAGTGTGTGTATGGGTGTGTTGGTGAGTAAATGGATATCTCAGTGGTACATGTGTGAGTAACTACATATGTGAAAGGCAGTGTATGTAAGTGTTGGAGTATATAAATGACTATATGTGAGAGTGAGTGATTGTGAGAGTGGCCGTATGAATGAGTGTGTGCTTGCATTAGTTATTGTATAAGACTGTAAGCATGTGTTAGTATATGTTTGAATAAGTGAGGTGGTGTGTGTATAACTGTATAGGTGAGTAAATGAGTGTGATTGATTATTTGCATGATTGACTAGGTGTGTTAGTAACTATGGATGAGTGGCAGTGTGTCAGTGTCTGTATAGGTGTATGTGTGCATAGAATAGTGCTGTATTAATGGGTGACTGCATGTATGCGTGACTGTATGCGTGAAAAAGTTGATGTGTGTGTAGACTTAGGAATCAGTGAGTGGGTATGTGGTAACTGGTACTGGTGGTTTCGAAAATGATAGTCTGTATTTTAAGAGTTGGTGTATCAAAGGTTATATTAGGGTGTGAGGAGGTGTATCAGATTATCACGTGGATGATATCATCAATGATGTCATCAATGATGTCATCAATGATGTCATTTGAGATGTCATCAGTGATGTCATCAGTGATGTCACTGACCATGTCATGAATGATGTAATATGTGACGCCATCAGCAGTGCATTGTGGGGGCGCGAGATCTAGTTAGCGGAACTAACTATAACGGCCTTGAATCCTGAGGGTCCCTGGTGGCCCACTAGCCCACCAGGTACTTTCAGTAAGCGCCACAAAGCTGTGTTGCAGCGAGGTGTTCCGAGGCCACCCCCTGTTTTTACACCACTCTGCAAATGCAGCTCCTGGCGCACTGCTGCTCGGAGGATGAAGTCCACTTGTGTCCTGAGGTCCTCACAGGTTTTCCTGCTCTCGCTTCAATTAAGAAAAGCAGCAGTTTGCTATGGCGGGCGGGAGCCGTGCTCCTGCCCTGCCATAGCAAACAGCAGTGTCCCTGGGTGGGCACCCCGGGACCTTGCAGGAGCCAGCCCTGGGGGGTGGCGGTCCCCAGGGCCATCAAGGGCTCCAGGAGGGGGGGTCGCCCCGCAATGTGATTTCTAGTGGGCTATTGAACGCAGTGGAAATGTTCCTATTGGATGGACTCTGACGCCTTTGATCTGCTGCTATGCATGTATTTTTTGTAGATAGTACAATCCGAAAGTTGGGTTATTTTATTTCTATCTTTATGAGAACATCGCAGCAACATTAAGTTTTTATTTTAATTGACTTCTACAGCGTTCTTAAACAGTACTCTGAACAAGTTTGCTCGCTATTTGCCACATCCCATTACAATATAACAAATTTTACTCTACTAGGGCATTATGGGATTGGTAGTCCCTCGGGATTTCTCTACATAGATGTGGTAGCGTAAGTTCCATGCAACTCTAATTGGACTGATGGAACATAGGGAGCACAGTTCAAAGGTCGGACAAACTGCACGCATTCATTTAAAACGGAGTTTCTGCAACAGATAGAAAACAATGCATTTTTATGAAGAAGTTTTGTCCAGCAATTATTAAGCAAGCAGAATTTGTTAACCGGAATGGCAGTTCTGGTGAACAACATGATTGAATTTCAACAGCCCCATTGATATGAGAGTGCCACGTGAAGGGGTCGGTGCCAATCATTCATTTACAATAGTGGATGCAGTTTATTATATTATATTGTGACCTACTGTCAGTACACATTCTGCAACGTATTTTCTGTGTATTAAGCAGTTTAGTAGTTTGTGTTTTAACATGAATTAATCACTCTATAATATTTGCATAAGATGGCGCCTACCAGATTGACAAAGGCTGTTCTGACGGCGGAAACGCATCTCTTTTGGCTGCTGGGTCATGGGAGGCCCATCTCATTAAAGAAGCCATAATCATACAGTCTTCGTGTGCGTGCCTTGTTCCTTTTGGAGCAGGGGTGTGATATATATATATATATATATATATATCACAGTGCAAGGAGTAATCCAAGAGAAGATCTCCAGATGCGAGGTTATCGCCGTTTTGCAGGGAACATCACTGGTTTTCCAGCGATGTTCCCTGCAAAACATCGATAACCTTGCTGATAGGACCCACAGGGTCTAATCAGCATCATCCACCCCAATGTTGGGGATAGGCGAGTCTGCATTTTAGCAGACGTTAGTATCTCCCAAAACTAACGTGTGCTAAAATGCTGGGGCAGCCTTGAAAATATCACGATGTGCACATCAGCAATATTTACAAGGTTGTCCATCTGGGGTACGCCCAGTGACGCCCACTTTGCTTTTCATTAGCGATGCAAAGGGAGGCGTTGGGTAAAAGGGGGCTAACATGCGATTATGCATGTTAGCACCCTCTTGTAAATAGGGTGATCGTTTTATCTCCGCTTTTTTGGCTTTTTAAGCCAAAAAAGCGGAGATAAAGCCCTTGTAAATATGCCCCAAGGTATTTATTCGAGTAGCAGAAAAAGACACGTGTCACATAACACCAGGGGCGTAGCTAGAGCTTGTGGCGCCCGGGGCTATCCCTCAGGTAGCCACCCCTGGCATCCGCAGCCCTGTGATTGTGTGAGCTTAAGTCTCGGACTCGAATTTTGAATCTCACCTCACTGTCAAATTTCGGGCACAAATATTCCTCACATGTATCATTGGAATGCTAGTTTTACATTGGTCTATTAACTAGTGCAAGTAAGTGTTAACTATCTGAACTCGCAGTTCTAGATTGTCTGCGCACAGCACCCCGGGGCCACTAGCTTAATTATACTGGTGTGATTTTTTAAAATACTTTTAAACATATTTGTCATCCTTCCTGACTGTGACCGCTATGTGTGTCTCACAGGCTCTACCGAGGCTTGCCTGAGGCCATTGAGATTTGTGTTAGGGTCTCTCACACCCTGTTATAGTCTGACAAGCTGACAAGACCCTAAACACCTTTCATCGCTGCCAAGGTTTCAGACTGCTTATGTGTGACATTTTCATAATTTCAATGTAAATATGAGTGACATTCAACGACTATGAGTGACACTTCTGCTCGAGCAAAATCAAGTAATGAAGACGACTGAAACATATAAATATAGGAAATTGCACCCATTTGAGCAAGAAGAAACTCTAAGAAGATCTGAAAACTGCTGCAAATGAACTGTGGCTTTGTTGTTACTCAATATTTGTGACTGCTGTAATTTCTATTTTTATGCTCTTTGTCTATCACATATGGCCCAACGCCATTGTGCGGTATTATTTATATGCCTTATATCTTTATTTGTAAAGCACTCTAACATTTTTCAGCCCCTCTCTCACAAACTGTTCATTTGTTTTCTAGTGCTGCTCATACCAATGTAGGGTGCCAGAGCACTTTACATCAGACAAACATTACACCAACACAATGACTCTTTCATGGGTAATCCAGTCTAGCAAAATGTTATTTATAGCACATATCCCCTGACAACAGCTGAAGTGGTTTCATAGGTAGTTATGCAACTGAAGCGATTTGCAGTGTTCACAAGCATTTTGCCTGGTGTACTGCAAGAAATAGAACACACGTTTGAAAAGAGCAACTGGGGGCCCAAGCCAGCAGGATATTTGAAACTGAAAATATCCCGCAGTGTCACTTTAGTACTAACACAGGCAGACGTAGACCGTGGATTTAGCACAACGCTGACATCTAATCCTTGGAGGAGCAGTTGGATGATTTTTTATTGACTTTTAACTTTTGGAGGAGCTGTTGGAAGACTTTCATATAGCGCTACCTACCCCTGAAGCCTGATATCCTTGCCGGGACTGCGAGGCCCAGGCTGCCCTGCAACGTTCTTGCGCAGCGCACCTGGTGCCTCTTCCCAGCCCCTCCTCCCCTTGCTATATAGCACACGCCTATTACCGCGTAAGCGGGACGCGAGCGGGGCGCAGACCGGGGCTAAGCCCGGGCAAAGGGCGGGCCGTCTGTGGCCGTCAGAGGACGATTGAGGACGGGACGGGCCACCCCCCTAAATCCCACATCGCGGTAAGAGTTGTATCCTCGTTCTGCTGCAACCATCCACAATATACGGACATTGTACCCCTCTTATTTTGGATTTATATCCGGGGTAATCGCTTTATGCCTATTAATATGTCATTAGACGCAGGGAAATCGCGCACTGTAATAGTTAACACTTCTAAAGGTCTAGTAACTGGTACCATAGACCAATTCTTTAAACGTGTAACAACTGTTTTGGAAAAGGAAATTGCGGATACAGAAAAGCGCCTTTCATTAGACCTGCTAAATGGTAAACGTTCCTCTTTAGGCACAATAGGGAAAGTACCTTCCCCGGGGGTGATAAATGAGGATTTAGGTAGTACCAGCACCAATCCCATTCCTGAAAGAGAAATAATAGTTATTGAGTCAAATTCCCCAGGTGCGGTTCCCTTCCCCGAACACACAACTAGTTTAACCATATCTGGGTTATCGGACTCGCCGAACTTGGTTATATCCCCTCCGCTGACTACAGGGCTCTTTGAGAATAGACCAAATACAAGAAAGAGACGAGGCTCTCCTATCATGTCACCTCTGACAAAAAAGGAAAAAGTAAAATCCTTGGCACAAACATCGACATCTATAGGGCTCCCCGAGACAAATAACCCACCCGCAAGCACCAACATTGCAGGGTTGTCTACCGGCCAGGACCCTGCGGGCGAATTATTCATTAAAATAGAGACCATGGTTAAGTCCCTCCTACTTCCTCTCTTAGGGCCTCATGTAGGTAGCCAAATACCGGTCGGTAACGGCCGATTTTCGGTAATTATACCGTTACCGACCGGTATTTTGGCTTTTGAGATGTAGGGGGAGAATTTCTGTATTCGGAATTTACCGAATCGGTAAAATTACCGATTCGGTCATTTTACCGATTCGGTAAATTCCGAATACAGAAATGAGATGTAGGGGGACTGTGTGGTGTGTGTGGGGATTCGTTATTTACCACCAACTAATAGTTGGTGGTAAATGACGAATATGTGTGTAAATGCAATATTTTGCCCGTAGATGTGTGCAATGTGGCAGACACACATGCCCTCAGGGCATGTATGTGTGCCACATGTGCACACATGGCCGAATCAGGGGTGCAACAGGGTGTCAATGTGACACCCTGCCACCCTTGCATGTGCTCCCCCATTACCGAATCGGTATTTACCGATTCGGTAATGAGGCATACCTTCCCATCAATGGGAAGGTATGCCTCATTACCGAATCGGTAAATACCGATTCGGTAATTACCGAACTTTTCCGATTCGGTAATATTTACCGACCAATTACCTACATAGCATTTACCACTTCATAAATACCGAATCGGTATGATTCGGTATTTATGAAGTGGTAAATGCCAGCCCACCTACATAAGGCCCTTAGAGAGGACTAGATTAATAAGCTCACACTTGGACAATCTGGGCAAACAAATGCAAGGGAATAACTTGGTCCTAACCGAACTATGAAGGGCACAGACTAAAAACAATATTGTCGAACCAGCCGCCCCTCTTACTTGGCCGTTAGAACAACCATCAACTAGCGGTATTCTAACGAAACCTCATACCGCGCAGGGAAAAAAAGCTTTGGCCAAGTCATCCAAAGAAACTACAGATAAAGGTAAAATGAATCCCTTCCCAAATGGTAAAGAAATAGAAAGTCAGATAAAGGTGGGCTATAGCTCTAAAGCTGGAAAGACAGGAGAAGCTAAAAAAATAAAAAATAAAAAAAAAATTCTATGCTAACAAATAATATACCCGCAAAAGATAGAGTGGAGAATGGGAATGGCGAGTGGCCACTTCAGTCCCTTATATTCCTCCGAGTAGAAGAGTGGACTTACCCCCAGAATCAACCCCATATACGATCATCATGACTGTGGTACCAGAACTGTCAGAGGGAACTAGGGAGGACCACCATGCACTAAGAAATAAAACCATTTATTGGCTGAAACAAAATAGACCTCTTCCTGCGCACATAAATGGGGAAATTTTAATGGTGAGACGTACGAGCTGGGTGGGAACAAAACCAAAAGACAAGAAGGGGGATGCGATAATCATAAACTTTAGGGATCACAGAGCTGTCAGATGTATTGGCGACTGGTACGAAGCTAGAGGGGGGGACGGTATCTCCACACACTATGTTAATTACTTTTACCCACGAGAACTGACTTCTTACCTAAAACCAAACCCTGCAAAAGACCTTCTTCTAGATTGGAGGGAAGCAGATTACCAATTTCCTCATCAAAATTCCCGTAATTATTTATTCTACCCTCAGTTTTCTAGCTGGTTTCAGAACAACAATCGCCATCTACCTCAGAGGCTCAATGTATTACATCAGAATAACAACCCCCAGCTACATCAAGGGTTCAACTTACCCACCTTTAACCATTTCTCGACGCTGTTTCACTTGGAAAATGTAGATTGACTCAGACTCGAGCAGGTCCCCCCACAAAAATCTATTTCGGCAGACTCTATCACTTTCAAAGAGGTTGCCATCCCAAGTGAAAGCGTGGAAAGTCAAGCAATGGAAAATAGTAACTATCCGTTATTACCTAATCTGACACCGATTAGAGGAGCTGACACTATTACCCTGAGGAATAGCCCCCGTAGTAGATCTATGTACACGGGGGATGATGTGCAAAGAATCCCGGAGAATCTACCCGTAGCAGAGGAAGTTAGCATTAACAAATCTCTAGATCTTAGAAAGGACGATAACATAGTACAAATCATGTCCTGGAATATAGCGGGTCTACGCACAAAAATAATGAATGGAAGTGCCATGGATTTTGTTCAAGATTATCATGTGATATGTCTACAGGAGACATGGATCACTAACGAATTACATCTGACAGGGAACAAAACTTATTTTTCGGCGGCAGTTGCAGGCTCTCATGGCAGGGCCAAGGGTGGCCTGATGGTGTATATAAAAAATACCATACCAGGGTTAGAAGTTACAGCTCTTAGTCTACACCCTAACTATCAGATATTGAGACTATTGTTCCAAAAGAAGAGGACTATTATTTTGGTAAATACATATGACAATTTGCTAGAAAGTGAGAGAGTAAAAATACTCGGGGCTCTTGAAAAAAAATGCAAGGGTCAGATGTCCCAAGCATCGTTTGGGGGGGTGACTTTAATCATCACCCTTGCGATGCGAAAAATAGCAATATCTGTGGCGTGGTGGAAGAAACAGAAAATCATATGACCCACTTTAGTCACTGTGGGGTAGGAGATTTCCTAAATGAAACCCTGTCAGAATTAGGTCTGGTGATATTTAAAAAAAAATAACACTCCCTGTGGGCAGTTACAGCCAACTTATCTGGGTAGGGGGTGGGAGTCGACGATCGATTATATATTGGTCTCAGCGACCCTTGATAGTAAGGCTCAGAGATTTAGACTAATAGTCAACACTTTAAGCGACCACGCTGCCCTGGCCTTCGACCTGGTTGTGGACCAGGGGCAATTAACATCACACTTGTTGATGACCGCACTTGCTCAGAACAAGATATATCTAACAAAAACAAATGGCTATGCCATAGGATGGGGAAAGATAGACCCAGTAGACCTAACAAACAAGGTGGTACTTGCGGTATATCCCGCTATAGTGAAGTGCCTAGACGTCGATACTGGAGAAGAGGAAGTCTTGCAAAACTTCAGTTTAATTCTGGAGAAGGTAAATGATTGTCTAACACGCAATAAGAAAGGGAATAAGGGTGGAAAAAAAGGGTGGTTTAACCAGGATTGTACCATGGCTCATAAATCCCTAAAAATAGCGTTGATAAAATCCGTAAGAGACAAAGAGGAGATTCGTAGTCTAAGAAGGTCCTATCGTCTAGCCTGTAAAATAAGAAAACAGGAATTGAAAAAAGTACTCTGGGATCAACTATATGAGAGTTCCCAGAATAGAAACAGCGAGCAGTTCTGGAAGGTGGTGAAGACACCCTTCCTGACAGATGCAAGTGATCAGCCAACAGTAGAAGTGGCGATTGAGGGCCCAGTATGGGTAAATCATTTTTCTAAAGTTTTTGGTAAACTACCAGGAGTAGACGTATCAGAGGAGAATAATCAGAGTTTACAGGGTAATTTATTCCCGATTTCCTTAAACTTCGGAATTATTGAAGTTATAAACGCTGTTAAAATGAGTAAAAGTGGAAAAGCCCCTGGCCCAGATGGTGTACCAGTCGATTTTTTTAAGTTTAAACTAGACTTGTGGGCCCCAATTTTAAAGAGGGTGTTTGATGCAGCAATGAAGTGCGGGATAATTAAAACTTGGACCCAATCGATTATGGTCCCTATATTTAAGAAGGGAAACAGGGAGGAGGTGACCTGCTATCGACCAATCTCGCTACTGGATTCGCTCGGAAAAGTACTGGGCAGAGTGGTTCTCCAGCGTCTCCAGGAGTGGGCAGATGACCGTAAGATACTATCCGATATCCAGTTTGGCTTCCGAGAGGGTTTCGGAACAACTAAGCAGGCATTGAATTTAGCCCTAATAATGGGAAAATACGTATCAGCAAAGCAAGGAAGGTTATATATGGTCTATGTTGACCTATCCGCGGCCTTTGACTGCGTTTCCCACTCGAAGCTTTGGTCAGTCCTTGCTGATATGGGTATAGATTTACCCCTTGTAGACCTTCTCCGTGCCCTATATTCTAACGCTTCATCTAGGGTCCGCTTTGGAACGCAGGGCGAATTATCTGAGTCCTTTAAGGTGGAGCGGGGCGTGAGGCAGGGTTGTGTGCTGGCCCCCTTTCTCTTCTCCCTTTACACCAATGGCCTTGAGGCAGAGATGTTGAGGGGGGGTCAGGACCTCCCCCGAGTGAAAAATAGCCTGGTGCCCGCGCTTCTTTACGCGGATGACGCCGTGATCCTGGCACGCACCCCGCGAGAGCTACAGAAAGCTTTGGAAAGATATTCAAGGTTTATGGGCCGTCTGGATCTTAAAATAAATATTAAAAAAACATATGTAATGGTGGCAGGTAAGGGAAAGAAAGGGGGAAGGACCATTGACAAAGAGAGATTAGATCTGACTGCTCAATACCCATACCTCGGGGTAATGATGGATGAAAAGCTCAACTGGAAAGCGGCCATCGAAGCTCGCAAACACCAACTTCTGCGAGCAATAATTGCTCTTATAAAATTCTCTCAGAAGTTAGGGAAGAGGCCACCAGTAGAGCTGCTCCGTATCTATAAAGCAAAGTGTCATTCCATCGCACTTTACGGGTGGGGTTGTGGGGACATAAAAACACCAATGTATTACAGGTAGCAGAGAACACATTTATGAGACTCCTCCTGGCGGCACCTAAGCGAATATCCACTTTTGCCTGCCATGCAGAGCTTGGAATGCCCCATATTGAGGATTTGGCAAAATCCAACCTCTTCTGTTGTGGCGCCGTATTTGGACGTCAACAAAAAAATAATTTACAAAAGAGATAGTGGCAGACTGTATGTCTTTGGAACATGCGGGGAAAATTGAGTGGTTGTTATATGTGAAAAATCTCCTTGAAGTTTTGGGGTTGGATAAATACTATTCTAACCCCGAACTAATCATTGAGATCCCAAAGAAAGATTTAAAAATAAGGGCTCTGAGCCACATGGAAGAACTACGGCTGTGTAAGGAGATAAATAAACCCTCAGTCCAACATTCCTTGGCAGTAATGACCACCTTGGAAATGGAACCATATCTGACTTACGTCGAGTCACAATTTGAGCGTTTCTTGTTGGCACGATTCAGATTGAATATTTTCCATAGGCTTGTAGCCTTCCCTAAAAGACATAATTGGGATGAGCGTCTAACGGTGTGCCCCTGCGACGAAATGTCCGAACAATCAACGATGCACACCGTTTTGTATTGCAAATATTACACTGCACATCGTAAATTATGGCTAACCCCCTTGCTGAGAACTCTTGGCCTTAGAAGATGTCGTCCTGCTATGCTGCACTTGCAATTTTTGAGGGGAACAACCTTTACAACGCAACTTTTACAAAGCACTACCATTACAACGAAACTTTTACAACGCAAATGCATTTACAACGCATGCCATTACAACGCAAGTCTTTACATCGACTTGCACTAGATGGCGTGCTAACATTACAAATAGTGTAGTTTACTATCCCAACACCTTCCCTACTGTTACGTGGACTGGAGTTGGAATAGTAAATTACACTTTTCTAATGTTAGCACGCCATCTAGTGCAAGTCGATGTAAAGACTTGCGTTGTAAAAGCATGCGTTGTAAATGCATTTGCGTTGTAAAAGTTTCGTTGTAACAGCATGCGTTGTAAAAACATGCGTTGTAACGTCATACATCCAATTTTTGAACACTGTATTGATTTCGAAAAACGTTAGTACCTTTTTAAAGTGTATTTTTAAACACAGAGTAAATCTTGGATGAAGCAAATTTTGTTAATTTAAGGCAAAGGGCAGCCCAAAAGCGATCTATAAAGAATAACGTTCAGATTGGCATTGCAATGTAATAATGCATTTGACTCAGAACAAGTTTTGGAAAAATGCCCCAGCTGTTGCTCACTTTTACGCAACGCTTCTTTTTTTCGATTACATGAGTTTTAACAACCTATCCATACTTCACTTGTTCTTACACTGTGTATATTGTGTTTAATATGTGTTTTATGTACTTTTATGGTTATTAATGTTTTATAACCGAATAAAGATTTACTTACTTACTAACACAGGCAGGCACGCACAGGCTTTAACCCACCGCGCTATCTCACTCATACTATTTTTTTTTGTCTAAATCTAGATGCTTATAAGGTGTGAGGTTTACAGCTGATTGAAGAGATGTTTGTGTTGTGTTGTTGTGGTTACGCACTTGTAATGTACAAAGGTCAATTCAAATGATATCATCAGTATCGTAATGACAATTATTAAAACTTCAAAAAGCCCTTCTATTTTGGCAACAATTTAGAACAAGACAAAGACAAAAGGGCGCCATATATCATTGTTCACTGACTGAAAAAGAGTTCTAACATAATCACCTCACAATAATCCCCCTGCCTGACCGCGCCGCTCGCTGCCATTTATTGTGTAAATTAGAGAGGCACTTCCTTGGGCAGTGGTCGCAAGGTCCGGAGGAGTGTGGCGGTGGTGCTCCAAGAATTGCTTGATGACACACCGTCTCTCACGGCAGTGGCTGCAGGCTCAATTATGCCACTACTGCACGCTGTGATAATTCGGGTTTGCCGGCCGTCTCATTGAACAGTCACCCTCCTGGCTGGCAGGCCGGGCCATCTAATGGCATGCAGGTTATGTCCTGGCGGCCACTGCCCCCCGGTCACTCACTTGATTTCTCTTTGACTCCCCTTGGGTCTAGCATTATTAAATTGAGGGGGTTTAAGGAAAACGGCTGGTGATGGGAACCGGTGGGACTGGTGCGAGCGGCATGCTGCAAGCGCCATATTTGAATACATTTGCAGAGCCGCGCAAATTCAGTGGCAGCAGGCTAATCAAGACTCTTAAATGCAGCTTTGTATGAGACATGGACTCGCAAGGCTGGCTGCAGGCAGGTTCAGGTCGCGAGGTACAGCGCGCCACGGCAATTCGATTTTGCCGCCCGGGTCCGGCCCGCCTCCAGTGATACTAGCGCTTGCGAGCGCGTGCGTGCGTGCGTGCGTGGTGCAGCGCGTGACTCGCGCGAGGGCTTGCCAAACATTGTGCCCAGGGCCGTCATTGGTAGCGCTTTCCGCGCGCTACAAGATTGACGGCCCTGGGACAGGATCCACTGACAGCCACAAACAGGGTAAGACGCGCATGCTGCACGGCAGGCAGGATTTACAAGGTGCGCCCACTCTTCACACGGGGGCCGCGCGGCACTGGCGGCGGCCTTTATAATTTATTTGGGGACACTGACACTACTGCAGTGTCAGTCAGTGAGTGTCCCTAAATAAATTATAAAGGCCGCCGCCCCCAAAATAGTGCCGCCTGGGGCGGACCGCCCCCACCGCCCCCCCCCCTAGCTACGCCTCCCGGGTCAAACTTCCATTTTAAAGGTATTAACACATAAGTGGACACCATGTTTTAGATGCATAGACATAGAAAAAAGAAAATATTTGCAATATTGTACAATTATTTACACGATAGTTGCAAATTGCAACAATGCTTATTCATTTTAAACACAAGGTCACATTAATTGTTGCCTATTGAATGATGGCTCTGCCTAAACGTGGCTTCGTGTGGCGTGTGTGAAGTTGTATAGTTGGGATTTAATCAACTGATCCAATGTGACATCACATCTTGCAGAAGGTAAGGACTCCTCAACACATGCACAATGGGAGAGCAGTGGGGCTCAAGTTGGCATGCAGGGTATAGTGCCCGCCAATAGCTGCACTCTTCGGGTTAGACGCAGTTCTAGTGCCAGCGTTTCGGGAATAGACTGGGTGAGTGCTACGGAGATTCTGGTACAGTCCCCTCATTCTCATGTGAAAACCAAAAATCCCATGGTTACAATATGGGACTACCTGACGTGTCCATCCGCCAGCATGTAAATGACTCTGTGAAGTCTAGTGGGAGGTCTGCGGCAGATCGTGTAGGGGGCTCTAGTGACTAGGAGGCACATAACTCTAATATGGCTGAATCCGCTGTATCTTAGGGCCCTGCCATACATGCTTGGAGAAACAAGTTAAACAGAACAAGTATTAGTGACGCATTCCAAGTATTCCCAAAGATGATAATCATGCGATGTACATTCTTATACATAATACCATCAATGAAGGCCATACATTGTTTTTTAGCGCATCATGTAAATACATTGATATCTGCACATGTTTAAAAAGGAAGAAGGAAAGCAAAGGAAAAGGTGGGGTGTGAGGGCTCTGCCAAGTAGTGCCCCCAGATGGGGATGTATCTCCTGATCCAAATGTAACCCACCCTGGAATGCTGCACCAGCCTGCAGGATGAACCGGGATTCCAACTCACGTAGCGCCACCTGCCGGTTGCCCCCTCCAGGGCTGAGGCTCCCTGAATCAATCTGGCTTGTGTCCAGTCTCCGTCATCCTTATCGGTAAAATCTTTAGCTGTGCTGTAGCTGGGATCATTGTTTGTCATGGCCCTCCAGTGCTCCAAATCTGGAAATGTACTAGAGCCAATATACCAAAGGCCACAGGGGCGCACTCTGGAGTAAACCACATAGTCAGTACTGCAGGCAATACATTTGGAAATCTTCCCTCGGGTTTTTACCCTGTCTACTGTGAATTCAAAGACATTCCTGCTGTATCTGTAGGCCCTGCAGTTGCTGCACCTCCGAAAACTCTTAGTTCATTTCAGCCAATTGGCTTCTCCAGTCTGGAGGTGGCTATGTGCGAGAAGGTCTTTAAGAGAGGCAAACTCCTGTAGGTCATTGATGGATTAAGGTCTACTTCATTTCTTAGAGTGGGACCCTGCCTAAGAATACCCCATCTGGATTTTAGGATTTTACGCAGCTGGTCTGCTTGGCTGAAGGATTTTGTGATACACCGGAAGGGTTCTTTGGGGATTCTTCCTAGGATCTCACCTCTTGACTGTTTCTCCACTCGTGCTTCAGCCTGTTTGAGGGCTTTGCCAGAGTGGCCTCTCTCCCAGGACCTCTCCATCATGTCATGTTTGGTTTGGCCGTTAAAAGTTCCCTGTAAGGTATACCCCATCTGAAGCTCGTGGGTGGCAACTGGAGGCTTGTAATATCGAATTGCCAGTGGTTTCCTTCCTGAATATATATATATGCATACATAAATATATACATATATACCCAAAGTTCAATTATGAAAAAAGAAATGTGTTTCCATATAGTAATTATTTAGTTTATTTTAACATAGGAGCAACTTCTTTGTCCTTCAGAAGGTGGTTTAATGCCTGTTACCCACGGAAACGCGTAGAGGTACAAGTGGAATTAAATGTGGCAGGCATCTGCACAGAGTAAAGGATGGCTATCTGAGAAAACCATGTACCCCTAAGAATAACCAAAACAGATTCATTGTCCGAAGGATGTATGTGGTTGTCTTATGTGGTCTTCCTTTTTTTTGATTCATTGTGATTTATTGTCCAGGACTGTGCAGTTTTAAAAAACTGCCTTTCTTATAAAATATATTCTGCATTGTTTTATATATTCTATATACTGTTTTAGGATTGCTGTTATACACTAAAATTAAGATTCATTGTGATACAACAATTGTCATTCATGGGGGGTGTGGCTTGAACCAGACGAAGATGGCAGCACTCTGAGTGCCTGCGCTAGCTATCTGAAACAATTCCCACTAAATCCGGCATCATCTGTCTAGCTAGGGGACGCTGAGGTGCCGACACCATGGACAAAGCAGTGCAGCCCATGAAAGAGACCTGTAGCCATCCGAAGGAGAGCGGTGCCCGCAATGAAAGGAAGGGCCGCATAGCAACCTAGCATTGACCGTGCTCCGCAGCTGACTGAGGCTGCTGACATGCCTGTTGTAGACGAGCTCACAGGCGGCCTTCTCGATGACGCAGCCGTGGGCCCACATGCCTAGCGACACACCCGAGGCAGCACCCGATGACTGGGCCTGCATCGGGAATCCCAGCAGGAGAGCAAATAGACATGTGAGGCTGACGTCTCGCACGCCGGCCTAGGACTGAGCTGCAATGGACCACACTGGGCTCCACCATGCAACCCTCAAGGCCGTCGGACCTGGGGCAATCTGAGTAGTAGCGGCACCCGTGAAGCATAGGGCTCCGGTGGCTACCACACAATATCATGGGGGAACACGTAAGTGAGGCAGGAGTCTGGGGGCCTGGCCCAAGGTCAGACTGTGGCAGCACACATCAGGCTCCCCCATACGAGAGGTACCCAAGGGCCTTGCATACAGCCATTAGAACATCACAAACTGGGTGGGTCTCCCTGGGACCCCAAAAAGACGCCAGACACTCAGTGAGGGTATCTTGATACGAAGACAGTAGCGGGGTGTAGGATTGAGGTCCTCCCCACCCAGTCATAGAGGGGGTGTTCCCCCGTGAGGTACCGCACGCTTGAGGGAGACTGACGGAATACAAGGAGTGGAGACTCAACCATAAACTCCACATCGCTGAGAGACCCCCCCGGCATATTGCAAAAGTACTGGCCCCACCTGATTGAGAGATCAGCATCACGATGGTGGGCAACAAGAGCCTGGGCCAGGCCAATCGAATTAACAAGTACACAGTCTCGATGGGTCACGATGGGGGTGCGACGAGAAACCCCCCCCCCCACTCTATGAAACGGAGGAGCAAGGGCCAGATCCCTCGCTGAAGGACATCATGCGAGTGATAACAGACCTACGAAGCACCCATGAACCAATACTGGACTCCGTAAGGGAGAAAGTGAACCTCCTCAGGGTGGACTAAAGGAAGCTGGCCAAAAAAACTACTACTGCTGAAGCGAATATAAGGGGCCTCCAAGCTGAGACCAAACGCTTGGAAGAGCAGGTCGATGGCCTAACGAAGCAACAAACAGACATCAAAACCCGGCTGAAGGACCAGGAGGGCAGGGCCTGCCATAATAACATCCGGGTGGTGGGGGTGCTGGAGGGGGCTGAAGGGCAGTTAGTAGACCTCTTTCTGGAGGATCTGATCCTCCGTACCCTCAAGCCAACACAACTGCACCATCCGCAAGATTGTTGGCCGCATCTTTAACTTTAGAGACAGAGATGACATCCTGCAGGCAGCTCGAATATGGGGGGACCTCAAATATGAGAATGCCACTATCTGTTCCTTTCTGGATTTTACACTCCAGGTGCAGCGCCAGTAAAAAGCCTATGATTTGGTGAAAAAGACCCTCAGGGACAGAAATCTAGAATACATGATGCCATTCCCCGCCAAGCTCAAGGTATTGGTCTACGGAAAATCGTACCTCTTCACAACTCCGGAAGCGGCATGACAATGGCTAGAGGGCTGGAGGACTTTTGGGCAGGGCAGAGACCGAGATCAATCGCCCATCAAGAAAAATCAGCCACAGAAGAAACAGAGTTTGGCCTCTTCAACTGGCAGATCCTGCCAACAGGAACCAGATAAGTGACACTGGTGGTGACATTTCAAACCAACTATGGTTTTCGGGCTCTGGGTATATGATGCAGGATGAGGCCGCGACCAGGGGGAGGGGCCCCTGGGTATTCATTTATTGGGACTCTGTTCGGACTTAGAGACTCTGTCTGCGAATGGTTCCCTGCTAAAGGGCGGCCTGTACTCAACGTTCCCCTACACAGAATTGGGGATATTGACATATCCACCCTAAGTTTTGATGCCTATGATGCTGACGGCACACTCGCTGCCCCCCCTTTTCCCTGTTATGAAGACCTTGTTTGGGCGACAGGCACTCTGCACGTCGGGGATATGGGGGGTTTGTAACTCCCCAAGCAGGGATGCAGGGAGGGGGGAGTTAAGGGAATTGTTTGACTGTTATGTTTTAATGTTGTTTGCTGCTCATGACCACTATAGTCAACACACGACACATGCACACACCAGGGTCACTGAAGGATTGACCTAGATAACAAATGGAATCAGGTATGCCTGATACAAAGGGAGGAATGGCCAACGTCTGGGTGTGGTCCTGGAACGTAAATGGCCTTGGGAACAAGGACAAGCGCTTGCTGATCCTCCAACACATTAAACGCCACACTTCCGATGTGGTGTTACTCCAGGAGACCCACCTAAAGGGTAGCCACTATAAAGCCCTAGAGCGCTATGACTACAAGCTGGTGGCTCACTCTGGGTACTCCGGGGTCCCGGGTGTTAGCATCCTGGTGCGTAACTCCTTGCCCCTTATATTTCATGGGGTATGGCGCAATGATGAGGGATGCGGGGTGGCCCTGGAAGGTAGTTGGAAGGGTCGCCCTCTTGCCCTATGCTCCATGTACACACCACCCGAACTGCAGGCAGCCTTACTCCCAAAGATTGGTGCCCTACTGCTGGAGCTGCCCCCAGGCACTCTCCTAGAGGGAGGTGACGTTAACACAGTAATGGACCTAGAACTGGGTCGATTGAGTGCGGCAGAGGGGGACTCTGGTGGGTGGGTTCTCCCAGACTTTGTGGCAGCAATGGAGCTAGTAAACATATGGAGGTCCCATAACCCACATGCAAAGCAATTCACATACTACTCCACACAACATGGATCATTTTCAAGGCTCGACTACCTACTCACACAACAGGACCGGGTTGGGAACTTTGAAAACCCGACACACATGGCAAGGGGTATCTCGGACCAGTCTCCCATGGGTGTTATTTTCAGGGGGCCAGCTATTAATAGGGCAGGATTCCTCAAGATAGATCCCTGGTACCTCCGAGACCTTGACCTATGAGAGAAACTAGATGAGGGAGTGGATATGTATTTCAGGGAGAATGAGGGGACGGTGGTGTCTCACCAGACTCTATGGGAAGAGACTGTATTGCGTGGGCAGGCACAGGCGCTCATTGGGGGGAAGAAGAAAGAAGAGGCATCTAAAATCCAGACTCTAGAGCACCAAATAGTGGCACTGGAATGGGGGGTGGTTGAGGGCGTGAAGACAGACCTGCGACATAGACTATCTCTGCGACAGCAGGATCTATTTGCACTGGCCGACAATGCAGTGCAGGCACATGCACTGGCCACGCAGTGACAACTGTATTACATTGGAGACAAAACCTCTAAGCTACTGGCTTGGTCTGACAAGTGAGATAAAGAAAAATTGTGGATCACCGGAGTCAGGGATGGAGCGAGCATTCTTCACACTAGCAGTCCCCAAATCGCAGATACCTTTGCATCCTATTACGAAAACCTTTATGTCCCAGCGAGCTTAATATCAAACCGGGACTGCAAGGAATTCCTAGCTGATTTCTCACTCCAGACACTAACCGTGGAGAAGCACGGTACCCTTGAGTCTGACTTTACGGAAGAGGAACTGTCTATGGCTCTGGTATCCCTAAGGTCCGGGAAGGGGGTAGGCCTGAATAGACTGCCAGGTGAACTGTTTAAGGGTCTGGCTGCCAAAATTACACGTCACTGCTCGATGTTTGAGGAAGCCAGGGAATCTGGCTCCCTCCCAGTAGACCAGTGCATGGCCACGATTGTGGTGATACATAAGGCAGGATAACCCCCAGAAAGCTGCAGCTTGTACAGGCCAATTTCCATATTAAATGTGGAAGCGAAGGCGTTGGCCATAGCCCTAGCGAATAGAATGACCACCGTCCCAACGACCATTATCCATATAGATCAGTTTGGCTTTATGCCGCACAGAAGACTGTATGGAGTTCTACACATCACAGATGCCCCCTCATTAGACCAGTCAGTGCTGATGGTGTTAGATGTCTCAATGACCTTTGACAGCATAGAGGTAGTGCTGGCTCAGCTGGGCTTTGGTCTGATGTTTTGTAGTTGGGTGAAACTACTGTACCAGGGTACACTCACAAGAGTGAGAGGTAGCAGGGCACTGTCATGACACTTTGAGCTGGGCAGGGAAACCAGGCAGGCCTGCCTCCTGTCACCGATATTGTTCGCTCTGGCACTGGAGCCCCTGGACACTGGATTAGAAGAGACCCAATGATATGTGGCATTCCAGCACTAGGTGGATGGGAGGAATGTATCTCCCTCAATACCGATGATATACTCCTGTACTTGTCAAGGCCCTATTACTCCGTAGCTCGAGTTCTCCACATTTTTTAGCTGTTTCGAAGCTATTCTGGATATACAATAAATTGGAATAAATCAGTCGTGCTGCCCCTGTCTGGTCATGCCCCTAGACTACTGGCAAACCGTGCAGCTCCATTAGTGGAGGAAGGATTCAAGTACCTGGGCATATTTGTAACGCGGAGCCCTCAGAAATTTCTACAAAGGAACCTCTTCCCCCAGCTGCAGAGATTTTGCGCCAGCATAGTGCATTGGTGCACTCTCCTACTGTCCCTGATGGGCAGAGCCACTCTTTGTAAAATGATGACTCTGCTGTGCCTCCTATATGTGCTACAAAACACTCCCTACCCAGTTCATGCCTCCTTTTCCAAGCAGAAAGCCCAAGAACTCTGCACCCTGGTATGGCAGGGAGGGGCGCCCCGAATAGCCCTAAATAAACTACAGAGAGAAGTCTACGATGGTGGATTGGCAGTCCCCGAAGTTAGTCTGTACTACTGGGCCTCCCAGTTGGTAGTAATAAATGATTGGGTTTATGCGAGGAGGGATGAGCTGGCTTATAAAAGGGACAGAGAAGTAATGCTGAATGGGAAACACAAACCTCTCATATATGCCCACATGCCCCATCACCAATGTCCAGCACACCTGGCAACAGTGGTCAAATGCTGGAAAGAGGCAAATAAGTATTTGGGCTGGCATTACCGCTTGACAGCAGTGATGCTGTTGTGGGTGGGAGACCAGTTGAAGGAATAGAACACCCTCACAGGTGTCTCGGGGTGGCGATATATAGGTATTGAGCACCTAGGAAATGTGTGGAGGGGTGCAGAGCCCCTGTCATTTGTTCTGTTATGTTACTGCCATTTGTATAGCGCAATAGCTGCCCCAGCAAAGGGGCGTCCCGGAGCTGTCAACAAGGCAACCAACGCAAAAGGAGACAGAAGCTACATGCTGGGAAAGAGGTGGGTTTTTATGGCCTTCCTAAACATCAAATAGTTAGTATGATTTTGAATGTGAGTGGGCAGTGAGTTCCAAAGGAGGGCTGCCCTACTGTGGAAGGAACGGCCTCCTGCCTGCACACTCTGGAACCTGGGAACCCTCACCAAGTGCTGTCCAAGTGACCGGAGCTGGCGTGTAGGAACATAGGGGGTAATCAGGTTAGCCAGGATACCACGAGTGTTGAACTTCAGGGCCTTAAAAGTAATATAAAGGGCCTTGAATTCTATTCTCCTGGCAACCGGTAACCAGTGAAGCCGGTGAATTGTAGGTGACACCGGACAGGACCTATGCAAGCCAATCAGTAATCTGGTCGCTGCGTTCTGGATCCGTTGTAACCGAGCAATCTCGGCCTTATTTGCCCCTAATTACAGGGAACAGTATAATCCAATCTGAACATTATAGCTGCCTGGATAATGGTCTGGCGCGTTGGAGGGTAAAAAAACCCCAATAGGGGTCTACGCCACCGCAAGAGCCCAAAGCGCGTTCCTGCTACCTTTTTCGTTTGAACTTGATAGCTGAGCTATGAATCTAACCAGACCCCCAGTTTTTTAACAGCTTGCTTAGGAGGGTGGGCACTCCCCACATTTTCTGGCCACCAAAGCTCACTCCAAAGCCCATGGTCCTTTCCTACCAACAACACCTCAGATTTACTGGCGTTCAGCTGGAGGCAATTAGCTGTCATCCATTCAGCGACCACCGCCAGGTCGCCCCGAAATTTCAGGGCGTCCCTCTTGGTGTCGCTAGAAAGTGTTACCACCAGCTGAGTGTCGTCAGCGTAGGAGACCATGGTCAGTCCCCTGTTTCTAGCCACCGCTGCCAGCAGTTGGACATAGAAATTGAATAGAAGGGGACTGAGGGAGGAACCCTGTGGGACACCTTGTTTGATGGAATGAATGCCTGAGGAAAAAGGGGGCACAGAAACCCTAAAGGACCTCTAACTAAGAAACGAAGAAAACCACTCCAAGGCCGAGCCGACAATCCCCGCCTCCTCCAAACGTTGTAGCAGAATGGCATGAGACACTCAAACGCGGCACTAAGATCCAGCAGGATCAGCGCCGACGTCAGGCCAGCATCTAATCAGACTAGAGATGCTCTGTCACAGCCAAGAGAGCAGACTCTGTGCTGTGGCCAGGCCGAATGCCATTCTGGGAGGAGTCCACTATGTCGTTGTCTGTCAAGAAGTCTGAGAGGAGTAAGTGAACATGTGCCTCCATAATCTTAGCTACCCACGGGAGTAGTGAGGTGGGGTGATAATTTTCGGGCTTAGCCGGGTCCAGCAAAGGTTTTTTCAATAGAGGTAGCACGTTGGCAAGTTTCCACGCCTTGGGCACAACCGCAGTGGAGAGTGACGTATTGATTACCTGTTTCAAAGAGGGCAAGATCGTAGGCAGCACCCTTCTGAATTGTTCTGGTTTAAGGGGATCAGCAGGAGAGCCAGATTTAATTTTCCTACAGAGTATTTGTAATTGGTCTATGGAAATGGGTGCAAGGGACTCCAAGGTATTGGCAGGTTGATCGCACCCTACCCCTGAAGGAGTGAGAGCTGTGGCAGGGAAGGACCTGTAGATATTATCTACCTTCCTAATAAAAAAAGGAGGCAAGGTCCTCGCATTGCTCATTAGACTGTATTTTCTGCCCTGCGTTGGTTTGCTGTGGTTTAAAGCTGGAAAGTATCGTGAAAATGCTCTTTGCCGGGTTTTTCGCTGTTGCGAATTACGTCGGCATAGAACGTGGCACGCGCCAGTTGAATGGCCTTATGATAGCTTATGACTGCCAAGCGCTAGCTATCTTTCGCCTTAATGTTAAAATCCCTTCTCCAAATACGTTCCAGCCTTTTGCGTTCTTTACGCAGATCGGCCAGCTCACTAGTATACCATGGCTTAGATCGAGTTTTACGATTCAGGGACATTTTCTCTGGAATGAAGTCATCCAGTGGCCGACTGATCCAATCTATAAGGGCCCCATACGCCTCATCAGGGTCGTTAGAAAAGCTAGGACAAGTTGTAGTTAGTTGGGCCTGGAAGGAATCCCAGTTAAGCTTATGCCAAGGGCGTTTAAGCGAGGCTGTCTGGTCGGAGCTCAGTAAGGGAGATATCTCCTGAAGGGACATAGGGACCAAATAAGGGTCAGGCCATGCCATAAGCTTGGGAGCAAGGGCTGTAAGTGAAGCTATGTTGGTAAATGTGACTTGAGGATCTAAAGTGGGAATTGGAATTAGAACCCACCCAGATCATCCCCTACACACAGCTCATGCATGCACTAAACAGACACATAAAATGGAGACACCATCCCCGACCATTACCCCCTCGAAGACAGACTATTGGTAGGCCCCATACTTGACAAAGGGACATCCACGATATAGAAGAAAATAATAAATAGTGCACCAGACCCGCTAAACTCCCTCAGGACCACCGGGACTGATGATATGAGCAGTATTGAAGATGACGAATGGATTGAAGCGATGCAGAGCCCTGGAGAGATAGCGATCAGGGCAAGATTCAGACTGGTGCAACTCAGGGTCTTGCACCGCTCATGTTACCCCCTGCTTCACAAATGGGGAAAAGCGCAGTCACCCCAATGTATAGGAGGCTGCCGGGCAGAGGGATCCTTTTTCCATACTTTATGAGAATGCCCAGTCATCAATTTATTCTGGCACAGGGTTACAACAGAGTTATCGAGGGTGGTGGGAGTTGGGGTGCCCGTAGATGCCAAGTGGCTCTTATTAATGAGCAGAAGGGAGGAAGACCTGTCCAGACATAATAGACTATGGCTGACCCTGGTATTGGGAGTAGCAAAGCGCTGCATAGCGCTCAGGTGGGGGATGCCCATCCCCCATCAGTGACAGAATGGGAAGCCGACCTTGATTGGTGCCAACAAGCTGAAAAGGTGATATACAGAAGTAGGGGTTGTAGGAAAAAATGAGTAAAAATATGATCCCCTGGGATAAATACAGAAACACATGAGAGGAACTGATGGCCCTTGGACCGGCGTGTCCGCCTGCTGTTCATGAGTGAGAAAAGCCGAGTGATGTGATGTGATGTGATGGGGTTTTTATAAAGCGCAGGTTGCACTCCAAGGAGCATCTTTGCGCTGTAGAAGAGATTTAAGAATTCTAGTAGATCTAGAAGGAAGGGGGAGGTATCTAGACTAGGTTTTTACATTGCTGTTCGGAGAGAGTGAAAAACCAAGTTTTGAGGGCCTTTCTGAAAATTTCTTCTGTAGGGATTTGACGGAGATGAGAGAGAAGAAGGTTCCAGGCCTTGGAGCCTAGTACCGCCAGGGATTTTCCTCCTTTAGTCTTGAGTCTGAATTTGGGAATGGTGAGAAGATTGGCCCCTTGAGACCTGAGGCATCGCGTGGGGCTGTGGTGCTTGAACATTTTTAGTATGTAGTTGGGTCCCTTTCCATTGAAAGCCCTGAAAGTGATCAGTAGAATTTTAAAGAACACCCTTTTGTAGATGGGCAGCCAGTGTAGGAAGTTCATTGCTGCTGTAGCTGAGGTTCTCTTTTTCCATCCTAGCACTAGTCTGGCTGCAGCATGCTGTACCATTTGTAATTTGTGGCAGACTTCTCTGTTGGTCCCTGCATATAGACTATTACACTAGTCGATGCGGGAGGTGATGAGGGCTACTGCGACCGTTTTCCTTGCGGAGATGGGAATTAGGTCGTAAAATTTCCTGAGCCCTTTAATAATTCCGAAGCAGGTCCCTGCTACGGCTGTGGCTTGCTGTTTGAAGCTCAGGGAGGGGTCAAATTTGATCCCTAGGTTACAGACTGAGGAGGCAGTACTTGGGGGGGCAATGGCGTCCTCAGGCCACCACGATGAGGGGTTGAAGGTATTTCCTTTGCCGAAAGGTAGAATTTCAGTTTTCCCAGTATTGCACTTGAGATGATTTAGGTTCATCCATCTGAACGTGGCGGTAAGGCAGTTTTGGAGCTTTTTTTCGCCTTCATATGTGTCATTCTCCAGCACCAGAATGAGCTGCGTGTCATCTGCGTATGCAATGGTACCAAGTCACGTATGTCGCAATACTTGAGTGCAGTCTATTTGTGATGTAACCCGCCTTGCTTGAATTACAGTGGCCATTGTTTGTTTGCCTTGACATAATGTAATTTGATACTACATACTTGACCGGAGGAATGCATGTGATCACCTTCTGTCATGATGTACCTCATGAGCCTGTTTAATAAAAAGAGTTAAAAAATAAAACAACAGTCATTCATATCAGTTGCAATTTTAAAAATGGTGGCATTAAAGATCTTACCATTTGAGATGAGTGTGGCACTGAACGTTGCTTGAACTGGGTTCAGCAACAAAGGGCCTGATTTGGATGTCTGTCGGAAGCCTCTAAACGCAGGTCTCGCGCTGTGTTCACGCAGTTCAGTGTTTCGGCTTTTCACCGTCTCTGCTGAGTGGTCGACAGTCGGCAGTGATGGTAGATTCGGGCCCTGGACACCAGACTTGTTGTTGCTTTCATCCAGGCCCCAGCTCCTAATCTTGACAGGAAGTACATTGAGCTGAGCTGTCGCGAGGCAGGTAAGATGGCGGAAGTAGTAGCGGAAGTAGCTACCGCGCGCTAAGAGGAAGTCCCGGCTCGCAGCGAGGCAGCCAGCTAGGTCCAGCGAGCTCCCACTCAGCCTCCAACCTTCAGCCCCCGTCCTTTCAATCCAACAAGTAGTGTCATCCTTCACCTTGCCAGAAGCCAGGCGCAGGAGTTTGAATATTGATTGGATACAACCAGTACCCTTGCAGGGCCACAAGTTGGTGTAAAGTTGTGGGCACGTGGGGCCGGGGCACAACAATAATTACACGGACACAATATATTAGTTACGGGGTAGCAGTGGACTAACTCCCGCCCAGAGCCCTGGGCACTTTATTATCTAAATCACGTGGTCTCCTCTCCAGTCGAGACCATTTCTCATTGCTTAGTTTACGGGGGTCTTCTTTGTTCAACCACTCCCCCTCTGGCGGCGATAGGCGTGGACTATCCCATTGCCTATCGCAATACTACATTCCTCCCCCACCCAGTAACAACAAACACAACTGATATGAAACATTATCAACATTCACTTCTAGCCCAGATCGTTGGATTACAGTCCCACCATAACGTAATGAAACAGTCTTACTTGGGGTGTGGCTTCCACCGCTTGTTCAGGCTGCAACCCGACCTTTGGTCGCCGACTAGCCACTGGTTACATAGTCTTTGTACCTCTGGGACAGCTTGGGGCAGGGGCGGAGATGATACCGGCTCTGGCTGTCCCTCGGCTGCGAGTTCGGCAGCCGGTCTGCTGATTCGATGGCGGTGTCTCTCCTTTGCTCCTCCCACGACTCTTGGGCTGATGGCAGTGGTGGCCGCAGGTGGGGTGACAGGCGGCCGGGGTCCGACGGTTCTTGGTCCGTCGTGCTGATCTCTGGGCCTCCAGGCGGTCTGTCGGGTGTCTTCCTCTGGACCGGCGAGCTGGCTGGAGTGGAGACTCCCGCGGGGAAAACCTTCTTGAACAAAGACACGTTCCGGGTGACGGTTTCAGAGCCTTTCTGGGCGGTGACCATTGTACCTTTGACCGCAGTGACAGTCCACGGGTCTTTCTCGAATGGTGTCCGGAACTTGCTTGCGGGATGTCGGTCTTGCACCAGCACCTGGTCACCAATGGCGATGGCAGACTCTCTGGCGCCTCTCCTCTGGGACGCTGCTTCATTCGTCCGGGCTCGCCTAAGGTCTGACACGTTCGGAGGGTTTCCTGCCCGTTTCCACATAGAGTGGTGGGGAATGGTGTCCGTCACTGTTCGGCCAAAACACAGGTGGCTCGGCGATATCCCAGTGGTGCAGTGCGGGGTGAGCCGGTACTCACGCAGGAACTGATATACCGCCTGCTCGATGCTGAGGGCCTCCGACATTGCAATTTGTATAGTCTTGTTTAGTGTCCGCATTATACGTTCTACCTCGCCGTTGGCTTGAGGCCACCGAGGTGTGATCTTGCGGTGTTTTATCCCGTGGGATGCAAGGTATTCTGCCATTTCGGAACTGGTGAATGGCGGCCCATTGTCCGTCCGCAGTTCTCCGAACAGTCCGTGGGTGGCTATCACCTTTTCGAGCTTCGGGATGACTTCAGCTGCTGATGTGGAAGGAACGAACTCTACCTCTGGGTACCTGGAGTAGTCGTCGACTACCACCAGCATATATCGTCCATCTGGGAGACTCCCGAAGTCCGCGCTTACTCTTTCCCACGGTTTACGAGGACCTTCTTCTGTGATCACTGGCGCTGGTCTGCTTGAGAGACTTGTGGCGAGGCACGCGGGGCACTGCTGTACGAGTGTTTCAATCAGGTGGTCGAGGCCTGGGAACCACACCTTGCTTCGAAGTCGATTCTTTGACTTAACTATTCCCTGATGCGCTCCATGGGCTAGGATTGCTGCCCGTTTGGTGAGGCTAGCCGGTAGGACTAGACGCGGGCCCCGTAGGAGACATCCTTCCTCCGACACCGACAGTTCATGCCTGACTTGGTAGAGCGACTTGAGCGCGGATTGGGCGGTAGTCGTCCGCAGGGGTGACGGGTTCTGGAGGGGCTGCCAGTCACCTGACCTAACTGCCTGTATCGCCATCTGGAGGCAGTCGTCGTCCTGTGTGGCCGTCATCACCTCGTGTAGTGACATCGGGAGTGGTCGGGACCGCTCGACTACCATTCGGACATAATCTTCCGTTTCCGCCGCTTCCGCAGCTTCTGGCGGCGTGACCGGTCTGGCATGCCGCGACAGGAAGTCTGCTGGGTTCCTCGAGCCGGGCCGATACTCCACCTTCAGCTGAAATTCTTGCAGTTGCAGTATCCACTTTTCGATACGTGGAGGGGGGCGGGACGAGGACCCTTGAAAAAGCGGCACTAGTGGCTTGTGGTCCGTTACGACTGTAAATGGGTGGCTGTACAAGTAGATGTGAAAATGGCGGCACCCCCACAGAATTGCTATAGCTTCCCATTCGATTTGTGAATACCTCTGTTCGGTGGGCGTGAGAGTTCTGCTCGCGTAGGCTACTGGTGCCCAGTCTCCGCAGCTTTGACGTTGAGCTAACACCGCTCCTAGGCCAGTGGGACTGGTGTCCACAACCAACTAGGATTCGTGGCGAGGGTCAAAATACACCAGTGTGGTGTCTGCCGACAGTGCAGCTTTGGTTTGCTGGAATGACAGTTCCTCCGGTGGGCCCCAGGTCCAATGGGCCGTCGTTTTGGTGAGATCTCTCAGGGGCCCCGTCAGATCTGATAGGTTCTTGATGAATCGGCCGCAATACGTGACCATCCCCAGAAAGCTTCGGACTCCGGTCACTGACGTGGGGGCTGGCGCTTCCTGAATGTCCGTGACCTTGGCGGGGTCCGGTCCGATCCCTTTGTCCGAGAAACGGTACCCAAAGAAGCTTATGTCTCTCCGCAGGAACTCGCACTTTTCTCTGTGGAGCATAAGTCCGCAGTCTTTCAGGCGTGTGAAAACAGCGTTGAGGCGGACAGTGTGTTCGTCTAGCGAGGGGGCATGGACGAGGATGTCGTCGCTCACGGTGAGCACCCCCTCCAGCCCTTGCAGCACCGTCTTGATGATGTTTTGGAACACCTCAGCCGCACTGGAGATTCCGAAATTGACGCGCTTATACCGCCATAGGCCGGCATGCGTGGAGAACGTGGTTATCGGGCGTGAGTCGGGGTGGAGTGGGACTTGATGGTATCCTGAGCGGAGGTCCATTTTGGAGAACCATTTGGAACCGGCCAACTCGCCTATGATATCATCCACTGTGGGTGTCAAATGGCGCTCTCGTTTGATCGCTAGGTTCGGGATGCGCATATCGATGCATATGCGGATGGCGTCGGGCTGCTTTGGTTTTTTCGTGACCACGATGGGGGACACCCATGGCGTGGGTCCTGTCACCCTCTCTATGATATCAAAGGTGTCTCCCCGGAGGAAGAAGGAGGGTCTAAGGGAACAGTTTACCGACCAAGCTACAGTTCAAATCCCCAATGCAATTAAATGAAAACTCATAGAAGAACTGGTGGTCAAAAAAAGGGGAGGAAAACTTATGCGAAAAGACAAGAGCCAATGCCTGACTACACAGAGAGTCTACTGATTCTAAAACTTACAGACAAGTGTAAGAGTGTAGATAAAAAGAAACAGAAAAAGTTTGATAGGATTTCCATCAACTGCCAAGAGAGGCCAGTGTCATCACGTGGTCATCCTTGAATCTTGCTACTACTCCTCTAAACCTAGAGGCAAATTGAGTAGCAAAGATCAAAACTGGACAGTGAAAATAGAGCCAGAAAGAGAAATCGACCAAGGTCGGCCATTCATGTCTAGTGTGATGAAAATAATAACGCAGTGCAAGTGTGTGAAGGTTAAAAAGGGAGTTGGGAGGGAGAAACAAGAGCTTTAATTTACATCTCTCTGCCAATCCAATTAAAAATGTGTAGCGGCAACTTTCAACAAATAGGGTGCGTCTCAAGTTGGTCGACTAGTTTCAGCCTGAAGGGATTACGTTCCCGGCTTTCTTCAGGACCAGAGGTTGTAATAGCTACTGCAAAAATGTGATAAAAGGAAATACGTAAAACAAGTTGTCAAACAATACAACCTGATGTGGTAAGATCTCTGGACAAGTAGGGTGCACTTCACTCCTGTCAAAAAAAGAAGAGATACAAACATATATAATCCAGGTGTGTAGGCTAAGCCTTAATTCAAGTCTTCCTCATAAGTTAAATGTCTTTGATTGTCAATGTTTGAAGTACCACATTGCATAACCCAGACATGAAAGGCAGACAACTCACCTGACTTGTGTGAGATTCTGACCTCACCTCACCCGATGATAAAAGATTTTATCGTCTATTGAAAGAAGATCCCACAGAAAGGATTGGCAAAATTATCATTGAGATAGCTGAGGAAGCACTAAACGAAGGTTGGATAACACCTCAAGAAAGAGCCTTCCTGCAAACTACCCACCCAGTCATGCCGTATTTCTATACACTTCCCAAAATACATAAGACTCAGAGACCTCCCCCTGGCAGACCCATAATCTCAGGGATCGGATCTTTGTTAGAGCCTTTGTCTATGTTTGTGGATTTCTTCCTGAGACCACTAGTTAGCAAGATGCCTACCTATCTTCAAGATACGAAAGACGTACTACGTCTTATCCCTACAGTTGATTTTGACTCAGAACTAGATCTACTGGTTTCTTTTGATGTCGAATCACTGTATACTTCTATTCCACAAGACGAAACACTAGATACCATTGCCTCTATTGCCTCTATTCTCAGGGAGACGGATCTAGACTCGATCACTCCCGTCCATTTCATTATGGCTTTGGCACAATTGGCAATGAAAGAGAATTTCTTTAGGTTTGAAGAAAAGATCTTCTTGCAAGTCTCAGGTACAAGCATAGGAAGCGTTTTCGCACCGAGCCTAGCGAACCTCTATGTCCACAAATTTGAACAAGATCATGTCCTCAATGAACAGAACCCCTTCCATGAGTCAATTAGACTCTGGAAGAGATACATTGACGACATTTTAGTGGTTTGGCGAGGTGATCTAGAATCAGTCAAGCAATTTCAAGCGTGGCTCAATACACGCAACACCTTTTTGAAGTTCACTTTGGAGGCACACAAAACCAGGATAGCCTTTTTGGACTTATCCATCTTTGCCACAGACACAGGGTTAGCAAGCGAACTATATCGTAAGCCCATGGCCCAAAACTCCTTGCTCAGATACGACAGCCAACATCCAAAGGCATTACGTGACAATCTGCCATTTGGCCAATTTTTGCGCCTGAGACGCAATTGTTCCACTATGGATCTGTACAAACGTCATGCCAGTGATCTATCTGACCAACTTGCGGCCAGGTTGTATCCCAAAAAGCTTATCAAGAATGCATGTAAGCGTGCTACTAACAATCACAGAGATGCCTCACGAATGGCATCCAGAAATGCATTCGAAAGAACTGGCGGTTTTTGAACACATGCAAGCAAAAGATCCCAATGCCTCTCTTTGCTTTCAAGCGAGGACCTAATCTGAGAGATAAGTTGGTACACACACGTACTAGAGAGCAAGAACCTAAGAAAGTAGGCACCCTATGGGATTTACCTTCGGTTCAAGGGCATTTCCGATGTGGTAGTTGTGCCATATGTCCACAAACTAAACAATCCAAAACAATTGACTTGGGCATGACTAGACCATGGATCCAAAAGGCATTCTCGAACTGCAATAGCGACAATTTAATCTATTTGCTGCAATGCCCCTGTCACCTGTACTACGTTGGCATGACAACTCGCAAGGTCAAACTAAGGATGCTCGAACACAAGAGCACCTTTAGATGTAAAAAGACAAACACTAGACTCACAAGACATTTTGTTGAGAAAAACCACCAAGCAGAGGATTTCACTTGGACTGTTTTGGAGAAGCCCTTTATACCTTCTTATAACAGCGACAAAGTGAAATTTCTATTCAAAAAAGAACAACGTTGGGTTTTCAAACTACAGAGTGATAAGAAGGGCCTGAATGACTCGATCCCCTGGACATCTTTATAATAGACCTATTTAGATCACTTATGTGTCTTGCTACTGCGATGTTAAGTAGATCCAGTTAGTTTGAGCGCCAATGCTCATTCAATGTCCTTTCCTGCCAATATGCTCTGATAAGTATGTATCTAACCGTGAGAGGTTTAATGGTAATGATATGCCCATCTTTGTACGTCTGGCACCCAGGCGTTCCACCTTTTCCCCTTTTCACCTTCACATCATCCCAATATCCTCCCATTTTTCTGTATGGGGAAGAGTATACACGCTCAGTATATGCGAGTATATCAGATGACAGTACGACCTATACTCATTTGACTTTATATCCTTCTATGTCCTCGTGGCAATCTCAGTCACAGAGTTCGCGCAGGAGTTCATGACTTCTGAGATAGCTGATACGGCCCTAGCTGTAAGACACTGTTACATTCTGTTGAACCCATGAAAGACCTAGGCTGAGCTTTTTGGAACTACCACTTCCCACTTGGGTGATGTCATCTTGTAGTTTTCATACGTCAGTGCTCAGCTCCAGCGAGGCACGTAGCACGCTGAGTTCCGCTACACGTGGGCGTGTTTTATAATCACACGAGTCGGAATCTCGGTACCTCCCACAAACTTAGGAGAGACCGAGACACCGACGGAGAGGTAAGCGCTCTGTCGACCCTTGTGGTTTTCGCATTACTTTGTCAGTAATTTTTGCAGTACTTTAGCGCGCCTTTGTCAGAACTCCACTCTGTCAGCGGCGAGCACTATCAGCCTAACTGTTGTTCGCCACCCCGGTCATTGAGTAGTTTCCTGACCTACGGGCTCAAGTTGTGTGTTCGTTGGGTTTTCTTAAACTGCCAGGGGGATGATGTGCTATATCTTGCATTGTGCTTGAGTTCCCCCTCTTAAAGAGTGTATAATCCCTGAACCTTTACCAACTTTTACCATGGCGTACACGCCACACGATACAGATTGAGCGTGTTTAACCTAGTCACCTTTTGGTGTGAATAGTTACTACTCTCGTCATCTACACGTCCAACACTATCACCTTGCTGCACGTCTAAGACGAGCCATTAGTATTGTTTTGTCATTTGGCAAACTCTGTATTACTGGTCAGTGACCATCTGATGTTATTTTTGAACCCTTTTCCCTACTTTTGTCATTGTCTTCTTGTAATTTGCTGTTTGTTGCCTTTTGTTTTGAATCCATGGCCTGAACCTTTTTTAACCACTCAATCTCGATCTACGATACATTAAGTGATTTGTATATCTCTCACTGACACGCCCTTTATGATTAATTCTTTTTTAGGGCGGGGTCTCCTATACCTGAGTTGGTTACCGGGTGAGGTGAGGTCAGAATCTCACACAAGTCAGGTGAGTTGTCTGCCTTTCATGGTTGGGTTATGCAATGTGGTACTTCAAACATTGACAATCAAAGACATTTAACTTATGAGGAAGATTAGAATTAAGGCTTAGCCTACACACCTAGATTATATATGTTTGTATCTCTTCTTTTTTTGACAGGAGTGAAGTGCACCCTACTTGTCCAGAGATCTTACCACATCAGGTTGTATTGTTTGACAACTTGTTTTACGTATTTCCTTTTATCACATTTTTGCAGTAGCTATTACAACCTCTGGTCCTGAAGAAAGCCGGGAACGTAATCCCTTCAGGCTGAAACTAGTCGATCAACTTGAGACGCAACCTATTTGTTGAAAGTTGCCGCTACACATTTTTTATTGGATTGGCAGAGAGATGTATATTAAAGCTCTTGTTTCTCCCTCCCAACTCCCTTTTTAACCTTCACACACTTGCACTGCGTTATTATTTTCATCACACGAGACATGAATGGCCGACCTTGGTCGATTTCTCTTTCTGGCTCTATTTTCACTGTCCAGTTTTGATCTTTGCTACTCAATTTGGCTCTAGGCTTAGAGGAGTAGTAGCAAGATTCAAGGATGACCACGTGATGACACTGGCCTCTCTTGGCAGTTGATGGAAATCCTATCAAACTTTTTCTGTTTCTTTTTATCTACACTCTTACACTTGTCTGTAGGTTTTAGAATCAGTAGACTCTCTGTGTAGTCAGGCATTGGCTCTTGTCTTTTCGCATAAGATTTCCTCCCCTTTTTTTGACCACCAGTTCTTCTATGAGTTTACACCCTCTCTATGATCCCTGCCGCTTCCAGCATGCGGAGTTCCGCCTCTACTTTCGGCCTGAGGTGGAACGCGATCCTCCTGTGCCTGAGGGCCACCGGGGCTATCGTCTTGTCAATATGCAGTCGGACTGCTGGGCCTTTGAGGCATCCGATGCCTTTGAAGATGGGCGCGAAGTTCGCTACGAGTTGGTCTCGGCCATGTGTCTGGAGTGCACACGCGAACTGTATGAGACGTAGTTCCAGAGCTGTGTGACAGCCAAGTAGAAATGCGGACCCTTCTTTGGACACATATACCTTGGCTGATTGGCAGGAGAGCTCCGCTTGAAACATGCCGCACATCCGGAGAGGGGTGTGGGTCCCAAACGCATATACCTGGACGTTGGTGTGGTGGAGCGCCGGCGGGTTGGGCAGCTGCTTGTACGCACTGATAGCCATGAGGTTTATCGTGGCACCGGTGTTGATGAGCGTCGTCACTGGGTGTCCTTGCACTTTCACCATGCACATGGGTGCGGCTTGCGGGGATGCCGACAGGGCATGCAGCATGTGCACCACGTGCACCGTTGTGGCTTCGTCATCGTCCATGTCGCTGTCCGACGACTCCTCAGGTGCAGCTTCTAGTGTATGTACTGGTCGAGCTGGGCCATGCGCTCGCCGGGCTTGTTTTGAGCGGCACACTTTAGAGAAGTGGTTGATCTTTCCGCAGGCGCTGCATGTCTTCCCTTGCGCTGGACATGCTCCGTCATGTGGGAGTGGGCCTCTGCACCATCCGCAGGGGCGAGGCTTGGGACTCTGTCCGGACACTTGAGCTGCCGCCTTTCTGGGTTTCGGCCGCTGGCCACGGGCGTTGGGTTGGATGGCGCATGCCGGTTCTTGTTTAACGGTCACTGGAGCTTTCAGTTCCATATGAGCTGCTCTCGCTTTGGAAAGTTCTTTGGAACGTCCCAGGGTCAGTATGTCTTTCATCGGCATGTTGTGTTCTTCTAGCACGCGCTCGCGTAATTTGGAGGATGCGCACCCCTGGATGAATTGCGCGCGCACTTCATCATCCTCGTCGGGCAGGGTGCATGTGCTTGCTAGTTCCTTAAGTCTGGTGTAGAACACGTCAACCGATTCTTCCGGGAGCTGCTTTGCTTGTCGGAGTAGGAATCGCTCGTAATCCGGGTTCGCATAAGGTTCAAAATGCGCTGTAATCGCATCCCGCTGCATAGCATAGGTCTTCGGGGGCCCAGCTTCGTGGACTGTTTTCGCGATCTTGTGGATATCCTTTCCTCCCAAGTGAAGCAGCATGGACCGCTGGCGTCGTTCTTTGATTTCCGCTGCTTCGAAGAAGGTTTCCAGGCGTTCAACCCACTCTTTCCACCGCGCCGCTTGAGATGGTGGCGGGCCCGAGACTTCAGACGGCTCCAGGGGCGGGACAGTGGTCATGGCGGAGCCGGTGGCAGCGACTGCTGTGTCGTGGATAGGTGCTGACACGGGGCCACTAGCGCACAACCGTCGCAACGCCGCAGGTGCGAAGCCATGCAGCAGCTCAATGTCCCTGGGTCCAGAGGCACGTGGTGGCGGCTGGGGCCACAGCCGTGGGATGCAGCAGGTATGGTGTCCCCAAAGGAAAAGGAGAGAGGGCTGTAAGGTGGAACAGAGCGCAGCAGTGGAGGCAAAGTCACTTTCAGGCCTTCAAATTTCCCAAGGCAGACCCCCACTCGTGGGCTGGGCGGGGTCAGAAGTCACACTGTGGCCGGGACACGCGGAGCGCCGATGCAGCGCTGGCATCCGTGGTAGGGCTTATGCGTGGGCGAGGCAAGTTTATAGCCAGTTCAGGCGCGGTGCCGACAGCGGCCACACAGGGGCAGCAGGGAGCACGCGCGCACTCACCGCGCCATCTGTAGAGCGAGGGTTCCAGCCGGTGCAAGCCCGATCCAGTCCGGGACGTTCCCTGAGCGACGCGGCCGCTGGGGAGGGCACAGCGGAGCCGCTCCAAAGCACCACAGCAGACAGGCGTGCGGCGGGAGGCACCCGGTACCTGGGGATCCAAAACCGGAGAGGGGACACGAGCGCAGCGGTAGAGGCAGCGCTCACACTGGGGCTGCACAGCAGGTGAGGTAACTTCCACCTCGACGCCAATGTAAAGTTGTGGGCACGTGGGGCCGGGGCACAACAATAATTACACGGACACAGTATATTAGTTAAGGGGTAGCAGTGGACTAACTCCCGCCCAGAGTCCTGGGCACTTTATTATCTAAATCACGTGGTCTACTCTCCAGTCGAGACCATTCCTCATTGCTTAGTTTACGGGGGTCTTCTTTGTTCAACCACTCCCCCTCTGGCGGCGATAGGTGTGGGCTATCCCATTGCCTATCGCAATACTACAGTTGGGTTGCGAGCAGCGCCGCCAAGCCACGTCAACAAAGTTGTTCACTCAACCTTGGAAAATGTGATTCATGAGTCAGTCACAAGCCTTCAGTGATGGGAGGAATAGAAATGTGATGTCAGTGGAAACCAGAGGCTTGTTAAACAGCAACAAATGTATGCCATCAGGCCCTGTGCCTATAACACTGAAACCTCCCAAACAAGGAGGAGTCGGCTACCTGAATTCAGTCATTGAGGGAGTAAAGCAGGAATAGATGGAAGAGGACACTTTCGGATAATCACCTGAACGGTAAGCCAAAAACAAACCAATTAGTAATAAAATATATACCAATAAATTACGTGCAAACATCTCTCCCTGACCAGGAGATGAAATTGGGAAACAAAAAGGAATTACATAAACCAAACACAGAAGAAGGAAGTTCTGCAACAGCAGGAATAAAAACGGCACCAAGTCACTCAAATATATGTACGAGAGCCTGGCCGGCAAGAAATAAAGATCTTATTGCAGACGAAGAACATATTTCATCTTTTTCCCCAACAATAAGTACACGGACTGCCAAAGACAGCATTCAACATACGCTAAAAGCAAAACAATACAAATGACCATCTGATCTCTTACTTGATTCATTTACAGCTAGAATGCTGGAATCATTACTCGCTGAAACAATATAGCGAAACGGTGTGTTGGAATCACTTTCCGCTATCTAATGTAAGGGACGTTCACCAAACCCCCTTTGAAGACCGTAGATGCATGGAGCCAGGTACTTGGATCAGTTTGTTTCAGACTCTAGACAATACATCAAAGGCCCTTGAATACCAATCAAACAAATTCGACATACAACTAGCATCATTGGAATTATTAGCACAATTCATTGCAGCTATTGACTCACGATTTGAGAATATGCATATTACAATAAAGAAGTTACTGAGGGAGGCTACGGAAGCTCCAACAGCTAGTAAACAAAACGACAAATTCAATCAGTGCTGCACCTGCAGCCAAATTATTGATAAGATTCAAGAACTCCCAATATCTGTAACTACATTGATGGAAGAAATACAAATCTTGAAGATTCAACTTTCGCTGAATAGGGCCAACAATTTTCTGATATGCACTACGTCCTCCTAATAAAGAATCCAACACAAAAACTTAGGGGCCAATTCACAGAACTAATCTGAGACAAAATTCTAAACTTACTACTTTTGGTATTCGCAGGAGGCACTTACGACTCCTAACTTTACGTCCGCACTCGGGCCGGAATTTCCACACCCAGAGCGTACTCTCTGCACCCGGACCATTCTCTCCGCACCCCGACCGTACTCTCCGGCTGGGACGGTACTCTCCGGCTCGAGCCTTAATCTCCGCCTGGGGCCAGATAAAGTGTAAGGAATGTGCCGGATTAAAATTTTTACAAAAAGGAACATTAGGAATGTGTGATAAATGATAAAGGAGGTTATGAAAAACAGTTTGGGCAGGAAAAAGAGTACGGCCAGACATCATGGCACATACAGTCACTCCCTCCCTATATTGGAAGAACTGGACAATACTGTCATCTACTGGTTATTTTTTTAATTGAATATAAAAATTACATACATTTTTCTCTTCAGGTGACACCACTGGGTAATGAACCGAGTACCGCTAGTCAACTCGGATATCAATCGGATATCTTTGTTTCTAGGTTTAGCCTGCACAAACAGCTTATTATTAATCCCATGGGGAAAACCTAATGCATTTACCAATGTGTGTTTATAGAAGGCTTTGGGATGACCACAAGAACACCTTTTCCTATATTGTTGACTCTTTTAAAAACTGCTCAACGTTTGTAGACAGGTTGTTAAACTGGATCATCGGATTAGTGAACTCAAGCGGAAGGGAAACAGCCTTAACAAAGCATTCGCAAATCTTTACCACATATATGGCTTTACCGCACATGCCTTTACAATCAAAAATGTAAGTATATGCCCGGTAAGCATATATATATATATATTCGCTGAAAAAAACACAGGTTTCAGGGATGGCATAGTTAGTTGGACATTTCACTCGTATAAAACCATAGAAATTCCCCCTCCTCAGCAACTACTGAACGGATTTAAACCATTTAAAAAAAAGATCGCTTTCTGATCCAAGCACTACCTTTTTGCCTAATTTGGGGTAATTCCGTTCAGTAATTTCGGCTGTAGCCTTGCACAAAGTTTCCTATGTGAAAATGATTTTTTCACTCTTATTTTTTGAATTTCTCAAAAACTACTGAACGGATTTACACCATTTAAAAAAAGGTCGCTTTCTGAACCAAGCTCTACCTTTCTGTCAAATTTGGGGTAATTCTGTTCAGCAGTTTGGGCTGTAGCTCGTCACAAAATTTCCTATGGAAATTAACATGGGGAAAACGCGTTTTGGGACCCCCTTTTTTTTTCAGTCCCCGCTTAACGAATCACCCCCAAACTTTCAGGATAGGAGCTGACCTGGATAGACTTATTTTGGGAGAATTTCAACAAAAGATTCGTCAAACGACACTAAAGTTATTAGCAGATCAAAAAAATGCATTTCCTATGGAAACTAAGTTGTAACTATCACTACCTACTGGAGACCGCCAGTAGGTAATATATATATATATATATTACCTACTGGCAGTCGCCAGTAGGTAGTTATAGTTAGGACCTATTTTCCATAGGAAATCCGCAACATTCTATTTGGAATAACGTTGGCGTCGATTGACGAATCTTTGCAAAATTTTCCAAACTTTTGGCCAGCTCCGGTCCACTCCTATCCTATCACGGTGATTCGTCAAGCGGGGGCCGAGAAAAAAGGGGGGTCCCAAAACGCGTTTTCCCCATGCATTATCCCATAGGACTTGTTGACGCAGCTACAGCCCGAACTGCTGAACGGAATTACACCAAATTTGGCAAAGAGGTAGTCCTCAGTTCAGACTCATGCCTTTTGCTTAAATGGTGTAAATCCGTTCAGTAGTTCCTGAGAAAATTAGAGTTAAAAAGATAGATATATCTGGGCGGAGCCTAACCACATATCTCTTCGTGAGATCTGATTGGCTGTCAGTACTTCATCCAAGAAGTGTTGGCAGCCATCTTGGGACCAATATACATGATAGCACCTCATTAAAAAGCATTGCAGTTAATAGAAGGTTTTAAGACTTAAGTTACATTATAAATCATTTGTTGATGGTACCATACTCATTTTAGGAATTGTGGTGTGTTCTAAGGTGATTTTACCATGTGAAAAAGCCTTCTGCTGTGATATCATGAATCATGTTTGAGAGAAAACTATTTTCTCATGCTTTTCCCACAGAGGTTTGGAAGGTGATCTATAAGCTAAACTGAGAGCATATTTTCTGTAAATTGACATTATCTTTCACAGTCATGTGAGAATGAAGTCTGACATTCTCAGTAAAACATGTACATCCAACAAGGGCAGAGACTGTCAGTTGATTCCTTTGTGTTCTACTGCAGCTTCCCAGAGTATTCTAAAGAACAACTAGAGCGCTAACAGTCCTACTTATGACAAACGTATTGCACACCTGAAGCCATCTTGATTGGAATAAAGTGGTAACTCTTAAAACATTTAATTTAAAAAGGAAAAAAATGAGGGGGTTAATTTTGCCATAGAAAGTATGATTAGTGCTGCAGAAAGACAAATTAGGGCAAATTTTGAGTGACTTCTCAAATCCTCTTCTATTTCATTAAAACATTCTGACATGCAGACTGAAACATGCACTTTCAATACCATTAGCAGACCTCCCTGGGGAGCAGTAGCTTTACTACAGTGATCTAATGAGCAACTAGAGTGCTAACATTCAGAATTTATGGCAAATGTGTGACACATCTGAATGCCTTCTTGATGGAATCAAAGTAAAAAAACTGAAAGTATTTCCTACTGAGGAGACTGTAGTAAATGAGGAAATTAGGAAACTTCATAACAAATAAGTCTCCCAAAATGGCCACCAGAGACAAAAGAGCCCAAATGTAGCACAAATATCAGCCAGATGTAGCCCAAGTATAGCCCAATGACAGAATGTCCCAGAGTGTTCTAACGAACAACTAGAGCGCTAACAGTCTTACTTATGACAAAAGTATGGCACACCTGAAGCCATCTTGATTGGAATAAAGTGGTAACACTTAAAACATTTAATTTACAAAGGAACAAAATGAGGGGGTGGTGCAGATCAGATTCTTCAATTTCCCTCTATTTCCATGGACAGAATGATTTCTCAGTCACACACACACACATCATACGCTGGTGTGGCCCATAACACCAACATTCGTTCAATCAAACTATCCGCACCTACAAAGGGACATTAGTTCCGAACCAAACTGCTTTCTTGATGGAAGAAATCACTTTCCCTGAATCACCCTAACAATTCCTCCATCAACAGGTCGATCGAATCATTTAGTTGAATTTAGTTTAATGACTCCTTAATACTCTAAAATTGTTCAATAAACATTTCAATGCAATAATCACCCGACACATTAATTCAAATAATGATTTTCTTTTTATCTAATTTAAATGCAGGTTAAATCTTAATAATGCAATATCATCTTCTGTCATATTTACCTATTCTGGCTAATTGTCGTTTTCTAAGTCAGAACTGGTCCTCAGTAAATTCGTCAGAGTTCTGTTCTATCATGTAGAGTCACCGTCCTCTCCGTCAGCATAACATCAGGATCTCTGATCATCGGCTCTCCTTCTGCTAAACACCTCTCTAGTCTACCAATATTTATACCAAAATTTACATTTAAAATGTTACATTTTACATTTCGCAGGGTTATGATTTGTCAATTCAAATGTATCTTGGTACATCCGGCAACATGGGAAGATTTTCCCATAGAGAAAAAGTATCTTTCGTTGGAAACTGGTCAAGTTCAACAGTTCATTTTGTTTCTTTTTTTCACATTCAGGGGCATTGGCGCCTCGCCCAGAGTAACCTTCATGGGCATGGTCTGACATGTCACACAGGGGACACTGTCGAAGTCAGTGCAGGCGCCTTTCTCCATTCTTCAAATGGTGATGTAATGCAACTTTAGTCAGGCTTCAGTCGGCGGCCATTTTATGGCAGGCCAAAATGGTCAACTTAAGCAAAGGAACACAAAAATCGTAATTAATACATGGAAATGATTAAAACAGTGTTATTCCCTTGCTAATACCCTTATGTGCGTGCATTTATCTAGTCATATGCAACATCCAAAGCCATTAGTGCTTGTTTATTTAAGCGCAAATCACAATAACATCACACAAGCAACGTTTAACATATTAATATGCATAAGGGCTTAGTTCACTGATTATTTTAGCCATGCAAAATGCATTCCCACGTGTATTCTCTCTGTTAATAAGGTTGATTAATTCAAAAACAGCAAACCATTAATTATTATAATTATTCATTAATCGTTTTAATATAAACATGCGAAAATGGAGTGGGTATTTCAAAAATAAAATATTATACCTGCTCCAGCAATCCCCCCTTTGGTGATATTATCACCACAAAAATCAAAACCCAAAAATTTCAATTTTTTCCCTTTTACGGAAATTCAAATGTTTTCTTGCTAAAATTTCATAATTCTGTTTCCCCTTCATTTTCTCTTTTTGCTTTGTCATACATACTCTCCTTCCACTCCTCCAATTCTATTTCTTCCAAATCTCTTTCTTGTTTCTTTTCTTTCTTTTTGATATTTTCTTGTCTAATTTTCTTTTTATTTCTTCTATATCTACAACACATACATCCTAGTCTAATAATTAATAATACGAAAATTACACACGTTAGTGGAAATAATATTTTACCAATAATGGTACTACCTACTTTAGCTAAGAAATTCTTAATAGCAGCCATTTTATTACTAACTGTAGTCCAGATACTTTCAGCTTCAAGTGGTACTATTTCATCATGCAATTCTGTAATGTTTTTGATATAGACTTTTAGATCTTTGCTTTCGTCAGGAATGTAAGTGCAATAATGTTGAACTTTCAGCATTCCGCAGACTCCACCCTCTTTTGCCAATAAGATATCAAGGGCAAGTCGATTTTGCATTACCATAGCACGCATGGCAACCATTTCAGTGTTTATCAATAGAAATCCTCCAGCGGTGCTTGTTGACAAGCGATCCACTACTTTTGACAGCTTTCCAATATTATTTGCATTCAAAGATATTCCCACTGCTGGTATCAAGGCTCCAAAAATGTCACGTACAATTTCTCCCCAAGTTTCTCTTCTACTGCGCATTAGTAGGTTATTTTGTCCATTGTTTTCTACTCTATCCATGTGAAAGATTTTTGGAAAGACCAGGCCAACATAACATATGCCATACCAATGGTCTGGCAACCGATAATAAGCCTTGTTCCCACAAATGTAGTACAATCCAGGAAAGACTGGATCATTTCTACCTCTAAATCCCCATCCGGTTGCAATGAAGTATGTATCATGTCACTCACTAGTCCCTATGAAATAATAATCATATTGGGATCTCTTCCTCATAATACATAATTTGCCCTTCTGTGGTGTATCTATAGCCATTGTTGGACTGGCTTCATTTTTCAGCTCCTTTTCTTTATCTATGTCCCACACAGTTTTACTCATTTTATTTCCTTCTGCTTTTCTGTGCATTTTTAATCTCCTTTCCTCAACCATGTCTAAAAATGTTTTTTCTTCTTTCTTCAAACTGCAAGTTAGGTTGTTTCTAAAAATATATTCTAATGTTAATTCCTTAGTTTCTATAAAAATTTCACCTAAAATGTTAGCTTCTTTAGCAGGATTCAATTCATTGTTCATAGGCAATTGCCCAAGAATGTTATCTATGTCTGACAAGTTATAATCTAATTTCCCTACTTGATAAAATATACTTATTAACACACTACATGAAATTCCATACGTAGCTGGAAGGTGATGATAAGTCACTCCTTCTGAAACAGAGGCAGGTAACTGCATACATACGTAGCAATCCCTGACGTCCATTGTTTTTACGTATTCATACATTAATTTTGAAAACACATTGCTAGAAAAATCAGTTATAGACCTATCCTTGTGTATATGTACATTGCTTGTTTTAGTCGGAACTACCTTTTGGGAGCTCTTCCCTATGTTAGTCATATTCTCAGTATGCCCTCCTAGTGTATCTATTGTTACTTTGAAAGAGATCAGTAGAGCGAGTACACTCCAAAGAAGCATTAATAATCCGGTACAACAACAACACATTTTGCACCATCTTTTCATAACGGTACATCTATTCTTGTTATCATCTATGTTAGCCATCTTATTAAATTGACCGTGTCTTTTGACTTGGCCTCTTCTACTCCACTACTTGGTTTTCCACCTTAAGGCACTAAGCACCCAACAGGTTATTCCAGTCCTTCAATTTCTAATTTTTGTCTCTTTATTTTTCTTCCACAAATGCCTTCTTTGGAATTACTCAGTTTGGCATCTCATCGTTTTTCACTTCCTTCTCGTCATCCAAATACAGAAGTTCCTGAATATCCGCTTCTTTTCCAATATCGGACAAGATAACTCTCAGGATTCCCGCTGTTTCTTCTTCCTCAACCAATTTCAGCAAAGCCTCCTCTGGATTTCCTTGACTTTCTGCCTCTTCTCCTGGTTCAGACAGTGCCACATACGTCCATTCTGGTGACTTATACTTCTGGTTTGGTTTTCTTGTTCTTTTGTTTTCTTCAGATATCTCTGTTTCTCCTTCTTTTGCTTTGTTCTGACTTGACACTTCGTTCACTTGTTCAGCTTTTGATGGATTAACTCGTGTCAGTCGATATCTCAGTCTTTTTATCTTATTCGGCCACAGGTCTCCTTTAGCATTTCTTTTTGTTTTGCCTTCTTAGTTTTTTTTCTCCTCGATCCAAGCTCTCTTTCTCAGAACTCGACCTTCATGTATCTCGTTCTCACTTTCTTCAGATTCTGTTTCAGTTGCCTCTTCTTCTCCAACAGTTTCCTTTTCCACCTCTTGTGTTCGCCCTACTTCTGTCCCTCCTCGGGTCTCCAACACGCAATCTTCCTGCTGTCTACTTGTCCCTTCACCTAACTCAGTGTTGGTTGTCCCTACACCTCCTCGGGGGTTTTCCGCAGAAATCTGTCCCTCTCTCTCTATTTCTGTCCCTTCTTCCCCTTCAAGGATTATTTCAGGTGGAACTTCTCCCACTCTCTCATCTGGTGTAAATGTCACTTCTGTTGGAGTGTTCTTTTCTTTTCTTTCCTTCTTTTTGTGTTCGTTACTGGTAGTTGGTATTTCTTGCTCGGTTCCAGAATCTGAACTTGTCTCTGAAATCTGCAGTGTTCTCCTCAGGATTTCTCCTTGTGGAATTAGAGCAGGTCTTTGCGCCTTTCTCGCCCCTTTCAGGATTTTCTTTTGTCTTTGAAATCTCGTTATCTGAATCACCACTCGATTCTGAATCATCAAAATACTCTTTGCCAATGCTGTCACCTGGATTTGGAACTCTCAAGTGTGACTTGCATGTATCCAATTTTTCAGTCCAGCACACTTCACAGCAGTTGTTGTGGTCAGGACAACTTGCCTTGGCCTTTCCCACCTTGGAACCAAGCAATTTCTTCTTCTGTAGACCTTTATTCTTACCCAGTCCCCTGGGCTCAAATCATGGGCTGGTTTCCTTTCAAGTGTGATGGCATCCGCTCCAACCTGGTGAAACACAGAATGGACTGCGTCAGCCAGGCCTTTACAGTAATCCAAAACCTTGTCATCAGTTATAGTCATCAACTTGTTGACTGGTACAAATATGTGCCTCATGGCGCGTTCCATAATAATTTCATGGGGACTCAAACCTGTGGTTCTGTCTGGAGTAGACCTAATCGTCATCAATATTAGAGGCAAGACATCAGGCCATTTCATTCCTGTGGCTAAACACATTTTCCCAATTCTGTTTTTGATGGTACCATTCATCTGTTCAACCACACCAGAAGTGTCTGGTCGGTAGGCACAATGTAGTTTCTGTTGTGCACTCAATGCTTCACAGATCAATTTCATGATTTCATTATAAAAGTGTCCTCCTCTGTCTGATTCAATGGTCACTGGGAACCCGAACCTTGGGATGAATTCTCTTAACAATAGCTTAGCCACTGTTATCCCTTCATTTCTTCTTGTCGGGAATGCTTCCACCCACCTGGAGAACAGACAGACTATCACCAAAACATACCTCAACCTGTTACAAGGGGGCATTTCAATTAAATCTATTTGCATTCTGGTGAAGGGTCCTCCCTCTCGGCCTATTGTCCCTAGGCTCACTACTGTTTTCCTTCCAGGATTGTATTGCTGACATATCAGGAATCCTTGACAGAGACTCTCTGCTATCAACCAGAATTTTGCATTGTACCAGGTTTGCTTAAAGGCTCTTATCATGGCATCTCTCCCTAGGTGTCGTGGTCTAGGCTACAGAGAGTGCCACTAACCTGGAAGCCGGGTACAGCAGGAACGATGCTAGATAATCTCCTCCCCTAAGAGGTGACACCTGCGCGCAGATTGTCTGTACGGCACAGATGGCACCCCTACCGGGGTCCTACACTGCCTCCTCCGGCCTGAGGGGTATGTCCTACACTAGGACTGCTAGTGTTTGGTGGTGGTAGCTTCCATTGTCTAATGTAATGCGCTCCTCTCTGTTCATTGGAACCTGGGCGAGATAACCCAGCTACCTCACGTCGCATAGTGCTCATCTCGTTACGCAGTTCCAGCGCGTCACCCCGAAATGCATCTACTTCCATCCTTAGGGCTGTCAGTATTTCTAACACCGACGTTAGTACGGTGTGAGTGTCCATCGTTCAGGCTGTATGTAACCGTGGGCTTGTCACTCTGTCGTGGTCTAGGCTACAGAGAGTGCCACTAACCTGGAAGCCGGGTACAGCAGGAACGATGCTAGATAATCTCCTCCCCTAAGAGGTGACACCTGCGCGCAGATTGTCTGTACGGCACAGATGGCACCCCTACCGGGGAAGGGAAAAAAGGGACAAAGGAAACAAAAACAGTGTTGCCTCCAGCACTCGGACCTTCAGGAAAATAATGGTGATGACTCTTCTCTTCTGGAATCTATCTCTATGCCCTGCAATGAAAACACAATATACATTCATTAAGGTTTGATGCTATTCACTTCCTAGCCCCCTCCCCGTACTTGTTACCTACACTCGTTCACTTACGCGTATAGAGGCAGGGCGGATGTTTGGAGAAACAGATGAGTCACAAAATAAAGAAACCTATGTAGGTTTAAGCACTAGCACTCAGTCTTGTAAATGTAACGAAAAGTGATACTTATCCGTCCGGTGGTTGGCAGGCAGTTCTCTGACCAATGGAGGTAAGCACGCCACACAGGGCAGGGGAAGCACCTTCCTGGCCTTCCTTGCGCCCGGTTCTGTGAAGCTATTCGAGTGAAGGATAATGGATGGTATCCAGCGCTATCATAACCGCGCGATGGTACAAAGCCTACAGTTCCTGGCCCAGATTGAATCCTCTCTGGATAAGTAGATCTTGTTTGGGAACTGCGCCTTGTCTCAAGTGGTGCTAGTCACGGCTAGCAGTCTCGGTGTTGCGCCGCTATGGCGTGAAGTAAAGCAATACTCAACATAAAGTTACATCAGTCTCTTCCTAGCAAATGGAGCCGATTCCTGTGGTGAAAATAATCCGTGCGCCGATACGACGCGCTTCTGGTCTCTGACGACTCCCCCACCTACTTCCGCATCAGCTCTGAGGAGGCAGCGGAGTAGTGGGCATGGCTTGGTGAATGCGCAGCTCTCTCTCTCTGAAGAGCCCGCGGCGGTTTCTTGGTATCAGCGAACGTCGCGGTGGCCCGCGGTACAGTCTAATGCGCAGCTCTCTCTCGCTGGAAAGCCCGCGAATGCTTCGTTGGTGTTTGCATGCGTCGCGGTGGCCCGCGGTAAAGTCCAAAGTATATCACTCCGCAAGGAGGCAGGTTAACTGGAATCCAACCACGGAAGTTGGACGACTTGACTTATCAGAGGGTTTCGGGAACTCGAGTGGCAAGCACGGATTCTCATGGGGGCGGAGCTTATATACGTAACACGTATTCCTCCTAATGCATCCTGGGAAATGTGGTTTCTAAGCTCCCAGTCACACAGCTCATCCCGTACCTACTCTGCAGCGCCCCCTCTGCTGGGCCATGACACTAGGTGTCCCTGGCCATGATACATCCGTGCCATGGTTGACATCATGCTATCAGGCATTACTGGTCTTCCATCCCTATAGACCCACACATGGTCTTTCTCCCTTGGTGCACAACCTGCTTTTACCCACTGCTCCATTTCTTCATCTCCTGCTTCATCCTGCAGCTGCCTCACTTCTTCCCATGTTCCCACAACATTAGTAAACATTAAGGAGCAAGAAGACATTTCCTTTACCTTTTTCCCGATTGATTGAATACTGATTTCGAGCACAATACTGAGCCATGTCATTGGCAAATCTATTCCCTGTAGTGATGTAATCACTACCTTGACCATGAGCAGCACATTTTACAACAGCCAGTTCTTTAGGCAACTGTATTGCTTCAAGCAATTTTCCAACCACTTCTGCATTCTTTATGGGAGTTCCACTTGAGGTCAGGAAACCTCTCTGTAGCCAAAGTTGGCAAAGTCATGGACAACTCCAAAGCCATACTGGCTATCAGTCATCACAGTCACTCTCACATTCTTCCCAATTTTGCATGCCTTTGTCAATGCCACTAATTCTGCTACTTGAGCGGATCTAACTCCTTTCAAGGGTGATGCTTCCAGAACTGCTGAAACTGTGCATATTGCATATGCGGCACTCAACAATCCTTCATCGGTTCTCAAACAAGATCCATCCACAAACATCACATAATCACTTTCTGGCAATGGCAAATCTTTTATGTCTGGTCTGGGTTTTGTGCAAAAGTCAAGCACATCCAAGCAATCATGATCAACATCATCTCTTACCTCCACTCTTTCTGCATCTGGCAATAGAGTGGCTGGATTCACGTTCACACATCTCTCAAGACTCACATTAGATGCACCTAGAATTACTTTCTCATACTTAGCCAGCCGACTATGTGACATGAACTGTGTTCGGATCCTTGTTAAAAGGATCGCCACTTCATGAGGTACAAACACTCTTAATGGATATCCCATCACAATTCCCTCACTTTGCTCTAGGCTTCGACATGTAGCAGCTACTGCTTTCAGACATCCTGGCAAACCCACAGCTACTGGGTCCAGCATTGATGAGAAATACGCAACTGGTCTCCTCAATCTTCCATGTTTCTCAATTAACACTGAGAGTGCACATCCGTTTCTCTCACTGCAGTACAACTCAAACTCCTTCTCATAGTCTGGCATACCTAGGGCAGGTGCTTCACAAAGCCTGTCCTTCAATTGTTTAAATGCTGCCAATTCTTCTTTGTTTAATTCAAGGGGGTCTTTTACCTCACTTTTTGTCAATTTTATCAATGGTTTGGCAATCAGGGAAAAATTGCTTATCCACTGACGACAATAGCCAACCATTCCTAGGAACATTCTCACTTCTCTTTGTGTCATCGGGGCTCTCATTCCTCTGATGATTCTGATTCTGTCTATTGTCACTTTTCTCAGCCCTTTCTCAATATTGTGTCCTAGGTATTGTACTTCTTTCTTGCAGAATTGCAATTTTGCTGGAGATACTTTTAGTCCTCCATCTGCCAAGTGATTCAGCAAAGCTAGTGTGTCTGTCTCACAAGCTTCACGTGTTTTCGATGCCACAAGTAGGTCATCGATGTACTGGACCAAGACTGAATTTTCAGGCATTGCTAGACTTTCCAGAGATTTCTTCAGCAACTGATTAAATATTGAGGAGCTCTCTGTGTACCCCTGTGGGATTCGGCACCATGCCAAAATACGCTCTCCAAACCGAAATGCAAAAATCTGCTGACTGTCGTGATGCAACGGAATTGAAAAGAAAGCACGGCACAAATCAATTACTGTGTACCATTCTGCATCATGGGGAATCTGATACAAAATCACTGATGGATTTGGTACAATGGGGCAGCATGACACAACAATTTTGTTTATCTTTCTCAAATCCTGCACTATTCTGAACTTTCCATTAGGCTTCTTCAGTCATTATAGGTGAATTACATGGACTGCTCAATATCTCCCTCAAAACTCCCTGCTGGATCATTTTCTCAATTAAGGGTGTTACTCCTTCAATTATCTCAGGTGTCAGTCTGTATTGTGGAATGTTTGGATACACTGCTCCTTCTTTTACAGAAATTTTCACTGGGTCTACATTTCTCATAAGGCCTACATCTTCTCCAGTGAAATCCCAGACTCCTGCCTTCACTGTCTGTTTTAATTCTGGTGGCAATTCATCAGGATTGAATATGGCATATGTTTCAGCAACATCATTCTCTCTGTTAGCTATGGCCATTTTATACAGGACATCTTCATCTGGTGTCTCAAAAGCTATTCCATCTGGAGTACAGAATATAGTGCAATTCACCTTGCACAATAAATCCCTTCCTAGCAAATTCACAGGACTGGTGTCACACACCACAAAACGATGCATGTCTGAAAATTTCCCTATTTTAACCTTTACTGGTTCTGTAAGGTATGTTCTAATTTGTGTGTTAGACACACCAACTACTTGGATTGTTTCATCCGAAAGAGGAAGATTCTTTACATCAGCTGACCTGACAGTTGATCGTGTAGCTCCAGTGTCGACTAGAAAAGTAATGTTTTTGGTCTATTTCTAGAGTTGCGCCAAGCACGCACTCTTCTTCCTCCCTTCGGCACCGTCAGAAGTTCTCCTCTGAATCACTCTCATCATTTCGCAGCCAATACTGTGAAACAGTGCTTGCGCGTTGCGGTTTGTTTACCTGTTCTTCATTGTAGAATCCCGAGTCGTTACTATACTTCTGGCCGTTTCTGTTCTGTGGTAAAGGCAGTTTTGGCACCTGATTCTGTGGATTAACAGCCTTCTGCTGTTGCTGCTGTTGGCCACCCACCTCACTCTGCACCTATGAATTCAATGATGGATTTTCATTATTAGTACTTGGAGGAAACTTACACTCGGATTTCCAATGCCCTACCCTACCGCAATTGTGGCATGGAAACTTCTTTTTATCTTCTTCTATATTACCTTTCCCCTTTCCTGGGCCAAATCTCGGTTTATTTCCTGGGTTATTTGCTTGTTCGACTAACTGAGCTTCCTGTCTTTCTGCAACTTTCACTTGTGCCCACATTGCCTTTTCCTTCAGCTTTCGTTGCTTTGCCTCAATCTCATCACTAAAGTATTTAGCATGTCTCAGGATTTCATCAATCTTCTTGCTTTGCCAGTCAACTGTATACTGCTTAATCATCTCACTGATTTCAGGACGTAAACCATATACAAATCTGTATACAAAATGACTCAGGTCCTTTTCACCCAGATTTTCATCTCCACTAAACTGCTTGAAAGCTAGTATTAGTCTTTCGTAGTATGCATGGACTGATTCTTTCACTTCCTAATGTGTTCGATCTATTTTTACCCAGTCTGTTTCTTTGGGAGGTACCTTGTTTTTCAAAAATACCATGACTTGTTCGTATTTCTTCATTACCTCGGGGTCTGGTGCTCCTGTTTTGGGATCTCTCGGGTATTCTTTAGCTGGTCTACTTGTCTGTACCACTCGACTGGCTTTTCTCGCAATCGAGGGAAGTCATTTGTAAATGACAAAATGTCCTGTCTGGTCCATGGAACATGCACATATCCCCCTCCTGGAATCTCTCTCATGGGAAGTTCTGTCACTACCTTTTTTTTCTCTCTCACAGGAAATGCTGGAAAAGTTCTGTCTGAGACATCATCTCGTTTTCTATACCACCTACTTTTCCATTTATCCACATCTCCCCATTTTCTCAGCAAAGTGATTATGTCCTTAATCTGTCCTATTCGGCCTGTAGTGTTCATGTTTTCAATGTCTTTTTCAGTGAAATCCACTCGGTAAGGCTTTTGTAAAGCTTTTACCCTGTCCATGTCAATTCCAATTTCGCTTGCTATTTCTTCTAGCCTGTCATGTAGGTTCTTTGCTCTCCAAGTGACACTCTTACAGAGAAACAACAGCTCCTCATCCTGGTAATTTTTCAGCTTCTCTGTGGGGATCGTCCCTACTATTAATTCTTCTAGTACCATGCGTAATTTGGCCACATCAATTGTTTGGGATTCTCTTTCCTTTCCCTGCAAGCCCTTCAACCATTCACTCAATTCATCTGTAGTTATTCCTGTGGATATTTCCACACTCCCTTGTTCTGTCACTCTTTGTGGTTCTAATATTGATCCTCCTGTCATTCTGTTTCTTTCTATGGAATCGGGACTCAAGAACGGATTATTTGACACATTCAGTTCATCTTTGCTCATTGCATGTCTCCACGGGTTCTCCCTTACTCTCATTAGGGGTTGTTCAGCCTGTCTATTGCTCACATACGGAACTGTTAGGCCATGTTCGCTTTCTTTCTGCTTCTCAAAAATGGGCATAACGGGACCTGTTGTTACAGGAACTGTGACTGCTTCTAGATTTTTGGTCAATTCTCTTATCTTCTCTGTCAGTTCTAGTGTGGCTTTTGCTAATTCCATCGAATTTTCACTATCAGCCCTATTTTCCATTTCTTTCTCTCTTTCCCTAAGGGAATTACTTCCTTTCACCTCTGGGGTCATAACTTCTGTTTTGATGATTCGCAGGGTTTCTCTCTTTGGGGTACCTGGGGTTAATACCTCTGGTTCCTGTCTGTACGGTGGTGGACTTTTGTAAAACATGTCATCTAGAACATCGTCCTCAACTTCGTTTGCTCCACACCTTCTAGATTCTACATTATGTCTTTTCTCTACACATTTTCTCCCTTCAGTCTCCCCTGCAGTTCTTACGGGAAACAGTCCGTCAGTCATGCTTGCGTCTCGCCACCTTCTCATTCGATCACTATGAGTTTCACGATCATACTGTCGTCCAACCATATATCTATATCTACCACCGCTTCTCTGCTTTTCTCGCTCATGCATCTCATCTTCCCACTCAGTCAACGCCTCAAACTGTGTTGGTCTAGGTCGGGGCTCTAGGCTCATCATCCGCTCCCGCAGATTTCTTAATATAGCCAGATTAAATGAGCCATGTTCTGGGAAAGCCAAAACTCCGTCTTCCCTTGTGTACTTTACCCAATTGTCTAACCAAATGCAAGTATGATACCCATATTTCGCAACCATGAAGGATGCGGGGGTTTTCGTCGGTGGAAGTAACTGTCCTTCTCTCGTCACAATCTCTTTGTCCTTCACAAACCATCCCTTTATTTTACTAAACAATTTTTTCTTCTTTTTCTCAACTGCATGGTAATACATTTTCCTGTCTTCCGTGAATTCCCTAGTCTTCTCTACAACTGTACGATCTCTTGTCTAATTGCAGCGCGACTCACACTAACGCACCAATCCGGAGCGTCTACGGCACTGTCACAATCCTCAAATCCCAGCGCGACTCACACTAACACACCAATCCTGGAGCATCTACGTCACCCTGTACTTCTTCCAATCCTAGCGCGGCACACACTAACGCACCAATCAGGGCATTTTTGCTGTTCTGACCCACTGTCCAATCCCAGCGCGGTCTTTCTGACGTCAGCAGTCGCTGCAGCAGCTCCTGCTCCCGACTCCTGTCTCCTGTCTCCTGTCTACCCCTCCTTCACAAAACTACTCGGTAGACTTTGTTTCAATTTCCACAATTCTGTTAGTTACAACATATAAACATCTCCATTGTCCGCTTTGCTAACCAAAGAATAGCAATAGACCTTTCTCACGAGAATTCCGTCTTTCTCGAGAGCAGCGCTTACCTCTGTCCCACTACGGAATCGTTACTTCCGTTGATAAAGTAGCACATCCCTCTACTTCACCCTTCAATCAAGCATCAATTAACTGTTTCTCCAGAATTAAGACACATAGTTGGAAACGTAATGCTCCTGAGAAATAAAACCAGAGTTTCGCAATTAACCGGAATGCCTTTTTCATTCACGCACTTTCACACCAGAAAATGTAGCACATTCACACAGAATCCTGTCTTTCCCGAGAACAACGAACAGTCTGTCCTACTACAGAATTATGACATACGTTAACAAAGCAGCGCTTACCTCTGCCCTGTCCTTCTAACAAGCACAGAGAGTACCTATTACCTTTCTAGTGATAAGCGTTATCGGAATGCCAATAGGATCCCTGGTACCTAAGACCAGAACTTCACAGGTAACCTTCGCTATCATACACACTTCTCTAACACCGAAAATATGTTTCTAATGGCAACACACGGCGATGTTTCCGAATCGAACCCAGACAATGCGACGCGCAACTTCAATTGTTACACGTTTCCCCTGTCTACATACAGGGCCAACAATTCCGCCTTTCCCGAGAGCAGCGCTTGCCTCTGCCCTACTACGGAACTGTCACCGACTTCCTACGTCCCAGAAGCCGTACAAACTACATAGAACTCAATACGACTTCAACATATAGTGTTAGTACACATATCAATACCAATCAATAATCAATAAGCTATATACAAGCAACTTCATTAAACCAAACAATAAAAACCATCTCTAGCTACCAGAAAACTGGTGCAGTTCAGATTCTTCAATTTCCCTCTATTTCCACAGACAGAATGATTTCTCAGTCACACACACACACACACACATCATACGCTGGTGGGGCCCATAACACCAACATTCGTTCTATCAAACTATCCGCACCTATAAAGGGACATTAGTTCCGAACCAAACTGCTTTCTTGATGGAAGAAACCACTTTCCCTGAATCACCCTAACAATTCCTCCATCAACAGGTCGATCGAATCATTTAGTTGAATTTAGTTTAATGACTCCCTAATACTCTAAAATTATTCAATAAACATTTCAATGAAATAATCACCCGACACATTAATTCAAATAATGATTTTCTTTTTATCCAATTTAAATGCAGGTTAAATCTTAATAATGCAATATCATCTTCTGTCATATTTACCTATACTGGCTAATTGTCGTTTTCTAAGTCAGAACTGGTCCTCAGTAAATTCGTCAGAGTTCTGTTCTATCATGTAGAGTCACCGTCCTCTCCGTCAGCATAACATCAGGATCTCTGATCATCGGCTCTCCTTCTGCTAAACACCTCTCTAGTCTACCAATATTTATACCAAAATTTACATTTAAAATGTTACATTTTACATTTCGCAGGGTTATGATTTGTCAATTAAAATGCATCTTGGTACATCCAGCATCATGGGAAGATTTTCCCATATAGAAAAAGTATCTTTCGTTGGAAACTGGTCAAGTTCAACAGTTAATTTTGTTTCTTTTTTTCACATTCAGGGGCATTGGCGCCTCGCCCAGAATAACCTTCACGGGCATGGTCTGACATGTCACACAGGGGACACAGTCGAAGTCAGTGCAGGCGCCTTTCTCCATTGTTCAAATGGTGATGTAATGCAACTTTAGTCAGGCTTCAGTCGGCGGCCATTTTATGGCAGGCCAAAATGGTCAACTTAAGCAAAGAAACACAAAAATCGTAATTAATACACGGAAATGATTAAAACAGTGTTATTCCCTTGCTAATACCCTTATGTGCGTGCATTTATCTAGCCATATGCAACATCCAAAGCCATTAGTGCTTGTTTATTTAAGCCCAAATCACAATAACATCACACAAGCAACGTTTAACTTATTAATATGCATACGGGCTTAGTTCACTTATTATTTTAGCCATGCAAAATGCATTCCCACGTGTATTCTCTCTGTTAATAAGGTTGATTAATTCAAAAACAGCAAACCATTAATTATTATAATTATTCATTAATCGTTTTAATATAAACATGCGAAAATGCAGTGGGTATTTCAAAAATAAAATATTATACCTGCTCCAGCAGGGGTTCCTTTTTTGCCATATAAATTATGATTAGTGCTGCAGAAAGAAAAATTAGGGCACATTTTGACTTCTCAAATCCTCTTCTATTTCTTAAAAAAATTCTGACATGCAGACTGAAACATGCACTTTGAATACCAGCAGCAGACTTCCCTGGTGAGCAGTAGCTTTACTACAGTGATCTAATGAGCAACTAGAGTTCTAACATTCATAATGTATGGCAAATGTGTGACACAACTGAATGCCTTCTTGATGGAACCAAAGTAAAAAACTGACAGTATTTCCTACTGAGGAGACTGCAGTAAATGAGGAAATTAGGAAACTTCATAACAAATAAGTCTCCCAAGATGGCCACCAGAGACAAAAGAGCCCAAATGTAGCACAAATATCACCCAGATGTAGCCCACATGTAGCCCAATGACAGAAGTGTGCAAAACACTTATTTTCTGTGTATTTGCAGTTTTATATAGTGCAGACTTGTCAGGTATTGGAGTGCTTTACATGAGCATTGGTTACATCACACAAGATCAAATTCATTTTGGTTGTAGACATGGGGAGATTAAGTGATTTGACCAGATTCACAGAATGTTGAGCTGAAGCAGAAACTCCAACCTGGTTCCCCAGTTGCAAAGTCTGCAGCTCTGGAAGTAAAGCCACATCCTCTCCCCTAAGTGCAACATTTAATCAAGTGGTCAACTGGATAAAAAAACATAAAGATTACAAATAATTTAAAAATTCTTTGTCGTTATTTGAAAATAGATAGAAATAAATAGAAAATATGTCCTCATTTTAGTTTTTTAGAGCACTAACCATAATTTTGATGCAAATAAGACCCTCTCATATATGTAATTTCTAAAGGAAATGCTCTAGGTATTACAGTTTTGATTACATCAAGATGACGTCAGGCGTTCCACACTTTTGTAATAAATATAGAATGTTAGCAATCTAGTTGTTCACTGTTGAGAGGCAGAGGCAACAATTTGACCACACTGGGCAGGCAGGAAGGGCAGTGGCAGCACAACAGACTATGGAGGGCAGTGGAAAGGGGGGCAGGGGCAACAAACCAACAATACAGGACTGGCAAGAGAGGCTGTGGCAATATAATAGACCATTGTGGGCAGAAGGAAGAGGCAGTGGTAGTACAACCATACATGCCAACTGACCCGTTTCAGCCAGGAAACGTCCAATGTTTTTAAGCTCAAATGGGCTTTATTTGATCTGTCTCCTGTCTACCATCTCCTCTTTTTCAATGTAACTCAAAAGGGAAAATCAATACCCCAGTTTTTTTTCAAAATCTCCCTCTTACCAAGTTCAAAATGTTCGCAAGTATGGTACATTGGATCATGGTAGGCAGGAGGAATTGGGGTAGGGAGATGGACTCGGATAACAGAGGACAGGAGGGACATGGAGAGGTGCACCAAACTGACCCTACAGGGCAGGCATCAGGGTTTGCAGCAGCACAATACACCACACAGGGCATGCGGGACGGGAGTGCAGCACAACAATCCATAGAAAGCAATAGAGAGGGGACGGGACCATGCACATGGACAACAGAGAACAGAGGGGAAAGAGGCAATGGTAGCTAGCTGACCATATTGGACAGACAGGAGAGAAAGCTGCAGCATAACAGACCATAAAGGGCAGGAGGGACGGATCAGGGGCATTACAATGGAACAGACAAGCCAGGAGTGAGGGAATAGGGGTCTGCACATGGAAACAGAGGGCTGGGGGCACGGGGGCAGGGCAGAAGCAGCAAGATGACCATGGAGGTCAGGCAGGATGGGCACTAGAAACAAGACACACCATGGAGAGCAACAGTGAGACTATGATGGCATACACACAGACCATGGAGGAAAGGTGGGCGGGGGTCAGGGGCAGCTAGCTGACCACACACAGAAGGTGGGAGGGGCCATGGCAGCACAGAAGACCATGCATGGCAAGTGGGAGGGTTAGTGGCAGCACAATGGCTATGATGGGCAAGAAGGAGGGTGCAGGGGCATGCACAAAGGACCATGGAGGATAGAAGGGAGGGTCAGGACCTGGGCACAGACAAGAGAGTTCAGGGGAAGGGGCCTCACAACAGACTGCGCGGGGCAGACAGGAGGAGCAGTTGCAGCACAACAGACCAGGGAGGGCAGAAGGGTGTGGCAGTATAAGGGACCATGGAGGACAGGAGGAAGGGGATAGGGGCATGGCATGTGGACAGGCAGGGTGGAGGTGGAAGGGACAGGTTAAAGTCATCTGACAATGCTAGGCAGGTGGGAGGGGAGTGGCAGCTCAACAGAACACTCAGAGTTGATAGGAGTGGCAGGTCCATGGAACATGGTGGGCAAAAAGGATGGAGCAGGGGCATGCACAAAGACATCGGAGAGCAGGGGGAAGGAGAATAGAGCAGCAAGCTAAGCACAGATGCTAAGCATGAGGTCAATGATGGGCCATAGAATTGGGCAATGGAGGGCAGGAGGAGTGGACTGGTACATCATGCTAAATGGAGGGCAGTGGCAGCACATCAGACCATGCATGGCAGGAGGGAGGAGGCTAGTCCATGGATTCAGACAACAGAGGTTAGGGAGGAGGTGGATGGGGCAGCAAGCTAACTGTTCAGAGAAGGTGGGTATTAGGAACTTTATTGTTTTTAAAACGTGTGTCTGTGCGAACTACTTAAAATATGAACAAGTATGCAGCATAATCTCACTTTTATTCAGGAAGAAGAGGACATTTGTGACTGTGACTCCGGGCTCACTTGGCAGAAACACCCCCTGACCCTCCACCCCCCATCACAAAATGTAATGCCTGTGAAAAGGGTAGGTGGACGCAGTGTTATATAGGACATAGTCCTGAGAGCACGATTGAAAATGAAAACTATATATAGTATATGGTATAAACTATGCACCAAAAAGTTTGATATAAGATTAACCGGGCCGTGAAATATAATATGCAATACATTGTGCGCAATGACAGATTCATTGGAGAGCGCGAGATAGCACAGGCACAGGCACGTGCTATGCGATATGCGCCTTGGAGTGTAATATGCACAGGGCAGTGTTGTGTAACCTAACTAGTCTCTAAAGTTGTAATATAAAATATGTGCTGGGGAGTGTAACGTTGCATATGCACTGTGACAAAGATATGGATCCCAGATTGTAATATGTATGGCATAGCGCTGTGCGTTATAACATAGGCATCGAGGAAGGCATGTTAGATGGGGCAATATAACCCGTGCGAAGGCAAGTGTGGCATGACATATTCACGGGGTGGTGTTACAGTGCACATGGGCTAGAGAGTGTCATAGCATACGCACTAGCTGGTGGAATACAACACAGAGGTGTGTGGCACTCGGCGGGCACTGGTGGGTGTAACACAGCATTGGGCTCATCCAGGAGCACGCTGTGATTCTCAAGTGAGGTTCGTCTCCTTTCCAGAGAGTAAAATAAAAAGTATTACACATCCGGCCGTGGATGTGTGTTTTATTAACTGTGAGGGGGGTTTCTTGCATAGTTTGGTCGAATTTTTGTCGAATCCCCTTTGAATGGCTTGGTGTGCGTGTGTATTAAATATGCCCGTCAATAGCTACCCATGTTTGTATAAATAAACGACAAGGGTGTCTACTTGGAGAGTACCCACCGGCGGGGGCGCCGGGATTAGGCACGGTAGGGCGTCAGACACGTCAGAGCTTCAATAACGGTGTAAATACATTCTACGTGGATTCATTGTATGCATAGTCGCCTTTTAATGAATATCACGCAAATCATCATGGTGATAGGTACATACAGTTTGTCCAGCATGTCCTAGGTGTTTCTATAAATATATATTCTTTTTAAATAATAAAAAACAAAGGCCGACCCCGGGGGATGGGGTCTCTGGGGCCATAATTGGCCTGAGGAGGGGGGCAGCGCAGCCCCCCTCCTAAAGAATAAAATTTAAAAAAAAGGCCATGGCCCGGGCGTTGGGATCCCCGGGGCCGATTAAGGCCTTGGGAGGGGGGCCACGCCGCCCCCTTCCAAATTAATTTTTTTTAACAAACAAAATTAGGGTGCAGGCCCTGGGGGATGGTGTCCCCAGGGCCAATAAATTAGAAAAAGAAGGGGGGCCACACAGCCCTCCTTCCTAAAAAAATTAAATAAATAAAAGACCGGCATCGCGCCAGAGGCCACGCCCCCTCCTTGCAGCACTCTGCAAATGCGCCCCCGGGCCAGTTGTAAGTTGGGGAATTAATTCACCTTCAATACTGAGTGTGCCTGAGGGCCAACTAGCCCAACAGGTATCTCCAGTATGCGCCAGGGAGCTGCGTTGCTGACAGGTGTTCTGAGGCCACGCCCCCTTTTATACCTCTATGCAACGCAGCTCTGTGGCGCTTACTGGAGGTACCTAGTGGGCTAGTTTGACCCTAGGGGCCCTTAGGATTCAAGGGGACTTATTCTCTCAACTTAGAACGGCCACAGGGTGCGTTTACACAGTGGTGAAGGGAGGGGACGGGGCCTGAGGTGACGTGTGCAAACACGCCCTGTGGCACGTTTAAAGTTGGGGAAAAAATTCCCTTTCAATCTTGAGGGACCCTGGGGGCCAACTAGCCCACCAGGTGCTTCCAGTAAGCCCCACTGCTCTGCGTTGCAGAGAGGTGGTGCAGGCCGTGCCCCTTTTTACACCTCTCTGCAATGGTGCTTACTGGACCTACCTAGTGGACTATTTTGCCCCTAGGCACCCTCAGGATTCAAGGGGACTTAATCTCCCAACTTAAAACGGCCACAGGGCGTGTTTACACAGTGGGGAAGGGAGGAGGCGGGGTCTGAGGCGACGTGTGCAAACATGCCCTATGGCGCGTTTTAAGTTGGGGAAATAATTCCCCTTCAATCCTGAGGGACCCTGGGGGCCAACTAGCCCACCAGGTGCTTCCAGTAAGCGCCACTGCGCTGCGTTGCAGAGAGGTGATCTAGGCCGTGCCCCTTTTTACATCTCTCTGCAACGCAGCTCTGAGGCGCTTACTGTAGATACCTTGTGGTCTAGTTGGACCCTAGGGACCCTCAGGACTCAAGGGGACTTAATCTCCCAACTTAAAACGGCCACAGGGCGTGTTTCCACAGTGGGGAAGGGAGGGGACAGGGCCTGAGGTGACTTGTGCAAACACGCCCTGTGGCGCGTTTTAAGAGGTAGTTTTAATCCCCTGCCCTATTATATACTAGGGGCTTACAGAGGAGGTCATGCTAATCACAGGGGGACCCCAACGCATAGTGTTTCCTAGTGTATGTAGGTGTTTTCACTGTATTCTGAGTGTCTTTTAACATAGCACTGGCTCTAGGACTGGTTAGTCAGACTCAGTTACCACCAGTATCCGTCTGAAAAAGTTGAGGGTACAGGATGATTTTGCAACAAGGCTTCTTTCTGCTCTTCTGTTTGTTCTTTCTGCTCGTTATCCTTCTTCCTGCACTTTTCTTCGCCATTGAGGACTTCTGTTGCTTCTTTCTGCATTTCTTTTTTTTCTTCTTTCTTCACATGTCCTATCTCTGTAGGCATAGTTAGAAATTAGCATTTAAAAAACCTTTGAAATTCACTGAAAAAACCATAGGTTTCAGGCACGTTATAGTTAGGAATTAGCATTTAAAAAACCTTAAAAATTAACTGAAAAAACCATAGGTTTCAGGGGCGTTATAGTTAGTTGGACTTTTCACTCGTACAAAACCATTGAAATTCCCCCGTTATAGTTAGTTCAGCTAACTATAACTCGTGCGGCCGCAATGCACTGCTGATGACATCACATATTACATCACTCATGACATGGTCAGTGACATCACTCATGACATCACTCATGACATCTCAAATGACATCACTGATGACGTCATCCTTGTGATAGAGTGGCAGACCTCCTCTCCCCCTAATATAACCTTTGATACACACATTCAAAAATAGAAACTAAAAGTTTCAAAACAATGGACATACCAATACCAGTTACAACAACCTATTCAGTAATTCTAAGATCCACATACACATCCACTCATTCACCAACAGTCCTATACAGTCACTCATACATGTACTCACTCATCATATGTACTCATACACCTATACATCCTGTTACACAACGCCACTCATCCATAGAGTTACTCACACACATAGACACTCATGCTAATAAAGAATCAAACATCCATTTACTTGCATATACAGTTATACACACACCACCACACTTACTTCTACAGAAACTTACACATACTTAGTCTTTTAAACAATCACTTATAGAAACACATACTTATTCATACAGGAACTCTTCCTATCTCTCACTCTCACATATACTCACTTATATACACCAATAGTCACATATACTAGTTTGAAACATATGTAGTTACTCTTAAAGACACTATTGAGACAGTCATTCACTCACTAACACACCCATGCACACACTCATCCACCCATACAGTCCTGCAAACATGCTGTCTTCAACACATACAGTGAGTCACTCATTCATGCACCTATGCACTACGTAATACCCCCCACCGAACCATGCAGACACTCAGACTGATACTCAATAAACAAACTAATAACCTATATAGACACCCATGTAGCTACTCACCAACCCATGCAGCCACTTATACACAAAGTGAGAGACTGATACAGATATTTACATATTTAAACATTACTCACTAAGCCATGTATTCACTATGATACACTTAATCAGTCAGTTACACAATCAATTTTTCAAAAACAAATCATCCATTTAGACACTTATATACCCATTTATTCTTCCATCGACCTTGAGATATACATATATAAAACATATTTAATTTTCAGAAAAACACACATTCACTGGATGATGTCATCAGTGATGTCATCAGTGATGTCATTTGAGATGTCATGAGTGATGTCATGAGGGATGTCACTGACCATGTCATGAGTGATGTAATATGTAACGTTATCAGCAGTGCATTGCGGGCGCGCGAGTTATAGTTAGCTGAACTAACTATAACGGGGGAATTTCAATGGTTTTGTACGAGTGAAAAGTCCATCTAACTATAACGCCCCTAAAACCTATGGTTTTTTCAGTGAATATATATATATATATATCATTCGAGCATGGACTCCGCAATGGGTACTTACCATTACATTGCATGATGGGTGCTGTAGTCTTCATCCACTTGACTACAGCTGCAAACAATCTGGAGGAGCCAGCTGACTTCCCGCCCAAGGGGAGGACCTTAGCAGTACAAAGGGGAAGGGGTTGGTGTAATCCTGGTCTTGCAAAGGGCGTCTGATGAAGGCACACATACGCCGAAATGCATTATGCCCTGCATCCTTCAATAAAGAATCTTCCGGAAAAGCCCCGCTGTGTCCTCTGATCTCTTTCTATCGGAGTGGTCGTTGGTTGATATATATATACTTGGCCTCATCATTACATTGCTGTTTAGGCACTGTCCGTTTAGATTTTATTTGGTATTTATATCATTTAGACTAATTATTTATTTGGATATGTAATGAGAAATATTTTTTTAACAATATTTATGGATAAATAAGTATGATGTTATACTATGTTTGTTCTTACTAAAGGACACATAAAGATTTTCGATTTTCAATTCATAGCAGTATGTTTTCTAGCTTTACTATTGCCCTATAGTCAGGTGACCCGCATATGTTCAGGGAAGCACTATAAATTATTCACTGGTGTTCCGGTGTGTCATGTGATCAAGGCTGCGGAGACGCAGCCGAAACGCGTCATGCTGATTTTGTGACTGGGAAAATAAAAGCATAATCAAACTGCACTGCTGTGGTCCGTACCTGCTTTGATAATTACCAAGGAAGGTGGTAATCCAGGATTGTGTTTCTTGATATATATATATATATATATATATATATATATATATATATATATATATATATATATATATATATATATATTTACAGCTCCCAAAAACTCTCGTTGTTCGCACAGAGTTGAGCACTCACAGGAGGGGTTCTGTATCAATAATTAGTTTATTTCGGCAGAAATCCAAATAGCAGCGAGACAGACGCGTTTCAAATCAATCTTCATCAGAGACACTGATGAAGATTGATTTGAAACGCGTCTGTCTCGCTGCTATTTGGATTTCTGCCGAAATAAACTAATTATTGATACAGAACCCCTCCTGTGAGTGCTCAACTCTGTGCGAACAACGAGAGTTTTTGGGAGCTGTAATTATTGTGGGGCACCGCCACATCATAGCACCCGCCTGCGAGTGACCCGGCTGCCGGTGCAACCTTGGGAGCCTTCATATATATATATATATATATATACACATATATATATATATATATATATATATATATATATATATATATATATATATATATATATATAATCTACTGGCGGTCGCCAGTAGATAGTTATTCCATAGGAAATCCGCAACATTCTATTTGGAATAACTTTGGCGCCGGTTGACGAATCCTCGCAAAATTTTCAAAATAGGTGGGGCGCTCCGTTCCGCTCCTACCCTGAAAGTCTCGGGGTCATTCGTCAAGCGGGGGCCGAGAAAAAAGGGGGGTCCCAAAACGCGTTTTTCCCATGCAATTTTCCATAGGGACCTTTAGTCCAAGGTACAGCCCGAACGGCTGAATAGAATAACTTGAAATTTGGCAGAGAGGTAGTCCTCAGGTCAGGGATGTGCCTTTTGCAGGTCTGGTGTCAATCTGTTCAGTAGTTCCTGAGAAAATCAAAAGTAAAATCATATATATATGTGGGCGGAGCCTAACCACACATCTCATCCTGAGATCTGATTGGCTGTCAGCACTTCATCCAAGAAGTGTTGGCAGCCATCTTGGGACCAATATACATGATAGCACCTCATTAAAAAGCATTGCAGTTAATAGAAGGTTTTAAGTCTTTAGTTACATTATAAATCATTTGTTGATGGTACCATACTCATTTTAGGAATTGTGGTATGTTCTAAGGTGATTTCACCATGTGAAAAAGCCTTCTGCTGGGATATCATGATTGAGAGAAAAATATTTTCTCATGCTTTTCCCACAGAGGTTTGGTAGGTGATCTATAAGCTAAACTGAGAGCTTATTTTCTGTAAATTCACATTATCTTTCTCAGTCATGTGAGAATGAAATCTGACATTCTCAGTAAAACATGTACATCCAACAAGGGCAGAGGCTGTCAGTTGATTCCTTTGTGTTCTACTGCAGCTTCCCAGAGTGTTCCAAAGAACAACTAGAGCGCTAACAGTCCTACTTATGATAAACGTATGGCACACCTGAAGCCATCTTGCTTGGATTAAAGTGGTAACTCTTAAAACATTTAATTTAAAAAGGAACAAAATGAGGGGGTTCATTTTTCCATAAAAAGTATGATTAGTGCTGCAGAAAGAAAAATTAGGGCACATTTTGAGTGACTTCTCAAATCCTCTTCTATTCCATTAAAAAATTCTGACATACAGACTGAAACATGCACTTTCAATACCAGCTGCAGTTTCCCCTGGTGAGCAGTAGCTTTACTACAGTGATCTAATGAGCAAAAAGAGTGCTAACATTCTGAATGTATGGCAAATGTGTGACACATCTGAATGCCTTCTTGATGGAATCAAAGTAAAAAACTGAAAGTATTTCCTACTGAGGAGACTGCAGTAAATGAGGAAATTAGGAAACTTCATAACAAATAAGTCTCCCAAGATGGCCACCGGAGACAAAAGAGCCCAAATGTAGCCCAAATATCACCCAGATGTAGCCCAAGTATAGCCCAATGACAGAATGTCCCAGAGTGTTCTTAAAAACAACTAGAGCGCTTACTGTCTTCATTATGACAAAAGTATGGCACACCTGAAGCCATCTTCATTGGAATAAACTGGTAACACTTAAAACATTTAATTTAAAAAGGAACACAATGAGGGGGTTCATTTTGCCATAGAAATTATGATTAATGCTGAAGAAAGAAAATGAGGGCACATTTTGAGTGACTTCTCAAATCCTCTTCTATTTCATTAAAACATTCTGACATGCAGACTGAAACATGCACTTTTAATACCAGGAGCAGACTTCCATGGTGAACAGTAGTTTTACTACAGTGATCTAATGAGCAACTAGAGTGCTAACATTCAGAATTTATGGCAAATGTGTGACATATCTGAATACCTTCATGATGGAATCAAAGTAAAAAACTGAAAGCATTTCCTACTGAGGTGACTGCAGTACATGAGGAAATTAGGAAACTTCATTACAAATAAATCTCCCAAGATGGCCACCGGAGACAAAAGAGCCCAAATGTAGCCCAAAATCACCCAGATGTAGCCCAAATATAGCCCAATGACAGAAGTGTGCAAAACACTTATTATTTTGTGTTTTTGCAGTGTTATATAGTGCAGACTTGTCAGGTATTGGAGTGCTTTACATGAGCATTGGTTACATCACACAAGAACAAATTCATTTTGGTTGTAGACATGGGGAGACTAAGTGATTTGACCAGAATCACAGAATGTCGAGCTGAAGCAGAAACTCCAACCTGGTCCCCAGTTGCAAAGTCTGCAGTTCTGGAAGTAACACCACATCCTCTCCCCTAAGTGCAACATTTAATCAAGTGGTCAACTGGATAAAAAAACATAAAGATAGCAAATAATTTAAAAGTGCTTTGTCGCTATTTGAAAACTCAGAAAATATGACCTTATTTTAGTCTTTTAGAGCACTAACCATAATTTTGATGCCAATAAGACCCTCTCATATATGTAATTTCTAAAGGAAATGCTCTAGGTATTACAGTTTTGATTACATCAAGATGAAGTCAGGCGTTCCACACTTTTGTAATAAATATAGAATGTTAGAAAGCTAGTTGTTCATTAGGATACTGTTGAGAGGCAGAGGCCAGGGGCACGGACTCTGAAAATTGAAGGCAGGTAGGAGGGTGTAAAGGCAACAATTTAACCACACTGAGCAGGCAGGAAGGGCCGTGGCAGCACAACAGACTATGGAGGGCAGTGGAAAGGGGGGCAGGGGCAACAAACCAACAATACAGGACTTGCAAGAGAGGCTGTGGCAATGTAATAGACCATTGTGGGCAGAAGGAAGAGGCAATGGTAGTACAACCATACATGCCAACAGACCCGATTCAGCCAGGAAATGTCCAATGTTTTTAAGCTCAAATGGGCTTTATTTGATCTGTCTCCTGTCTACAATCTCCTCTTTTTCAATGTAACTCAAAGGGGAAAATCAATACCCCAGTTTTTTTTCAAAATCTCCCTCTTACCAAGTTCAAAATGTTCGCAAGTATGGTACATTGAATCATGGAAGGAAATGGGGTAGGGACATGGACTTGGATAACAGAGGACAGGAGGGACATGGAGAGGTGCACCAAACTGACCCTGCAGGGCAGGCATCAGGGTTTGCAGCAGCACAATACACCACACAGGGCATGCAGGACGAGAGTGCAGCACAACAATCCATAGAAAGCAAGAGGGAGGGGACAGGACCATGCACATGGACAACAGAGAACAAGAGAGGGGCAAGAGGCAATGGTAGCTAGCTGACCATAATGGACAGACAGGAGAGAAAGCTGCAGCATAACAGACCATAAAGGGCAGGAGGGACGGATCAGGGGCATTACAATGGAACAGACAAGCCAGGAGGGAGTGAGTAGGGGTCTGCACATGTAAACAGAGGGCTGGGGGCAAGGGGGCAGGGCAGGAGCAGCAAGATAGCCATGGAGGTCAGGCAGGATGGGCACTAGAAGCAAGACACACCATGAAGAGCAACAGTGAGACTGTGATGGCATACACACAGACCATGGAGGGAAGGTGGGAGGGGGTCGGGGGCAGCTAACTAACCACACAGGGAAGGTGGGAGGGGCCATGGCAGCACAGAAGACCATGCATAGCAAGTGGGAGGGTTAGTGGCAGCACAATGGCTATGATGGGCAAGAAGGAGGGTGCAGGGGCATGCACAAAGGACGATGGAGGATAGAAGGGAGGGTCAGGACCTGTGCACAGACAAGAAAGTTCAGGGGAAGGGGCCTCACAACAGACTGCATGGGGCAGGCGGGAGGAGCAGTTGCAGCACAACAGACCAGGGAGGGCAGAAGGGCATGGCAGTACAATGGACCATGTAGGACAGGAGGAAGAGGATAGGGGCATGGCATGTGGATAGGCAGGGTGGAGGTGGCAGGGACAGGTTACAGTCATCTGACAATGCTAGGCAGGTGGGAGGGGAGTGGCAGCTCAACAGAACACTCAGAGTAGATAGGAGTGGCAGCTCCATGGAACATGGTGGGCAAAAAGGATGGAGCAGGGGCATGCACAAAGACATCGGAGGGCAGGGGGAAGGAGAATAGGGGCAGCAAGCTAAGCACAGAGTTTAAGCAGGAGGTCAATGATGGGGCATAGAATTGGGCAATGGAGGGCAGGAGGAGTGGACTGGTAAATCATACTAAATTGAGGGCAGTGGCAGCACATCAGACCATGCATGGCAGGAGGGAGGAGGCTAGTCCATGGATTCACACAACAGAGGATAGGGAGGAGGGGGATGGAGCAGCAAGCTAACTGTTCAGAGAAGGCGGTTATTAGGAACTTTATTGTTTTTAAAACGTGTGTCTGTGCGAACTACTTAAAATATGAACAAGTATGCAGCATAATCTCACTTTTATTCAGGAAGAAGAGGACGTTTGTGACTGTGACTCCGGGCTCACTTGGCAGAAACACCCCCTACCCTCCACCCCCCATCACAAAATGTAATGCCTGTGAAAAGGGTAGGTGGACGCAGTGTTATATAGGACATAGTCCTGAGAGCACGATTGAAAATGAAAACTATATATAGTATATGGTATAAACTATGCACCAAAAAGTTTGATATAAGATTAACCGGGCCGTGAAATATAATATGCAATACATTGTGCGCAATGACAGATTCATTGGAGAGCGCGAGATAGCACAGGCACAGGCACGTGCTATGCGATATGCGCCTTGGAGTGTAATATGCACAGGGCAGTGTTGTGTAACCTAACTAGTCTCTAAAGTTGTAATATAAAATATGTGCTGGGGAGTGTAACGTTGCATATGCACTGTGACAAAGATATGGATCCCAGATTGTAATATGTATGGCATAGCGCTGTGCGTTATAACATAGGCATCGAGGAAGGCATGTTAGATGGGGCAATATAACCCGTGCGAAGGCAAGTGTGGCATGACATATTCACGGGGTGGTGTTACAGTGCACATGGGCTAGAGAGTGTCATAGCATACGCACTAGCTGGTGGAATACAACACAGAGGTGTGTGGCACTCGGCGGGCACTGGTGGGTGTAACACAGCATTGGGCTCATCCAGGAGCACGCTGTGATTCTCAAGTGAGGTTCGTCTCCTTTCCAGAGAGTAAAATAAAAAGTATTACACATCCGGCCGTGGATGTGTGTTTTATTAACTGTGAGGGGGGTTTCTTGCATAGTTTGGTCGAATTTTTGTCGAATCCCCTTTGAATGGCTTGGTGTGCGTGTGTATTAAATATGCCCGTCAATAGCTACCCATGTTTGTATAAATAAACGACAAGGGTGTCTACTTGGAGAGTACCCACCGGCGGGGGCGCCGGGATTAGGCACGGTAGGGCGTCAGACACGTCAGAGCTTCAATAACGGTGTAAATACATTCTACGTGGATTCATTGTATGCATAGTCGCCTTTTAATGAATATCACGCAAATCATCATGGTGATAGGTACATACAGTTTGTCCAGCATGTCCTAGGTGTTTCTATAAATATATATTCTTTTTAAATAATAAAAAACAAAGGCCGACCCCGGGGGATGGGGTCTCTGGGGCCATAATTGGCCTGAGGAGGGGGGCAGCGCAGCCCCCCTCCTAAAGAATAAAATTTTAAAAAAAGGCCATGGCCCGGGCGTTGGGATCCCCGGGGCCGATTAAGGCCTTGGGAGGGGGGCCACGCCGCCCCCTTCCAAATTAATTTTTTTTAACAAACAAAATTAGGGTGCAGGCCCTGGGGGATGGTGTCCCCAGGGCCAATAAATTAGAAAAAGAAGGGGGGCCACACAGCCCTCCTTCCTAAAAAAATTAAATAAATAAAAGACCGGCATCGCGCCAGAGGCCACGCCCCCTCCTTGCAGCACTCTGCAAATGCGCCCCCGGGCCAGTTGTAAGTTGGGGAATTAATTCACCTTCAATACTGAGTGTGCCTGAGGGCCAACTAGCCCAACAGGTATCTCCAGTATGCGCCAGGGAGCTGCGTTGCTGACAGGTGTTCTGAGGCCACGCCCCCTTTTATACCTCTATGCAACGCAGCTCTGTGGCGCTTACTGGAGGTACCTAGTGGGCTAGTTTGACCCTAGGGGCCCTTAGGATTCAAGGGGACTTATTCTCTCAACTTAGAACGGCCACAGGGTGCGTTTACACAGTGGTGAAGGGAGGGGACGGGGCCTGAGGTGACGTGTGCAAACACGCCCTGTGGCACGTTTAAAGTTGGGGAAAAAATTCCCTTTCAATCTTGAGGGACCCTGGGGGCCAACTAGCCCACCAGGTGCTTCCAGTAAGCCCCACTGCTCTGCGTTGCAGAGAGGTGGTGCAGGCCGTGCCCCTTTTTACACCTCTCTGCAATGGTGCTTACTGGACCTACCTAGTGGACTATTTTGCCCCTAGGCACCCTCAGGATTCAAGGGGACTTAATCTCCCAACTTAAAACGGCCACAGGGCGTGTTTACACAGTGGGGAAGGGAGGAGGCGGGGTCTGAGGCGACGTGTGCAAACATGCCCTATGGCGCGTTTTAAGTTGGGGAAATAATTCCCCTTCAATCCTGAGGGACCCTGGGGGCCAACTAGCCCACCAGGTGCTTCCAGTAAGCGCCACTGCGCTGCGTTGCAGAGAGGTGATCTAGGCCGTGCCCCTTTTTACATCTCTCTGCAACGCAGCTCTGTGGCGCTTACTGTAGATACCTTGTGGTCTAGTTGGACCCTAGGGACCCTCAGGACTCAAGGGGACTTAATCTCCCAACTTAAAACGGCCACAGGGCGTGTTTCCACAGTGGGGAAGGGAGGGGACAGGGCCTGAGGTGACTTGTGCAAACACGCCCTGTGGCGCGTTTTAAGAGGTAGTTTTAATCCCCTGCCCTATTATATACTAGGGGCTTACAGAGGAGGTCATGCTAATCACAGGGGGACCCCAACGCATAGTGTTTCCTAGTGTATGTAGGTGTTTTCACTGTATTCTGAGTGTCTTTTAACATAGCACTGGCTCTAGGACTGGTTAGTCAGACTCAGTTACCACCAGTATCCGTCTGAAAAAGTTGAGGGTACAGGATGATTTTGCAACAAGGCTTCTTTCTGCTCTTCTGTTTGTTCTTTCTGCTCGTTATCCTTCTTCCTGCACTTTTCTTCGCCATTGAGGACTTCTGTTGCTTCTTTCTGCATTTCTTTTTTTTCTTCTTTCTTCACATGTCCTATCTCTGTAGGCATAGTTAGAAATTAGCATTTAAAAAACCTTTGAAATTCACTGAAAAAACCATAGGTTTCAGGCACGTTATAGTTAGGAATTAGCATTTAAAAAACCTTAAAAATTAACTGAAAAAACCATAGGTTTCAGGGGCGTTATAGTTAGTTGGACTTTTCACTCGTACAAAACCATTGAAATTCCCCCGTTATAGTTAGTTCAGCTAACTATAACTCGTGCGGCCGCAATGCACTGCTGATGACATCACATATTACATCACTCATGACATGGTCAGTGACATCACTCATGACATCACTCATGACATCTCAAATGACATCACTGATGACGTCATCCTTGTGATAGAGTGGCAGACCTCCTCTCCCCCTAATATAACCTTTGATACACACATTCAAAAATAGAAACTAAAAGTTTCAAAACAATGGACATACCAATACCAGTTACAACAACCTATTCAGTAATTCTAAGATCCACATACACATCCACTCATTCACCAACAGTCCTATACAGTCACTCATACATGTACTCACTCATCATATGTACTCATACACCTATACATCCTGTTACACAACGCCACTCATCCATAGAGTTACTCACACACATAGACACTCATGCTAATAAAGAATCAAACATCCATTTACTTGCATATACAGTTATACACACACCACCACACTTACTTCTACAGAAACTTACACATACTTAGTCTTTTAAACAATCACTTATAGAAACACATACTTATTCATACAGGAACTCTTCCTATCTCTCACTCTCACATATACTCACTTATATACACCAATAGTCACATATACTAGTTTGAAACATATGTAGTTACTCTTAAAGACACTATTGAGACAGTCATTCACTCACTAACACACCCATGCACACACTCATCCACCCATACAGTCCTGCAAACATGCTGTCTTCAACACATACAGTGAGTCACTCATTCATGCACCTATGCACTACGTAATACCCCCCACCGAACCATGCAGACACTCAGACTGATACTCAATAAACAAACTAATAACCTATATAGACACCCATGTAGCTACTCACCAACCCATGCAGCCACTTATACACAAAGTGAGAGACTGATACAGATATTTACATATTTAAACATTACTCACTAAGCCATGTATTCACTATGATACACTTAATCAGTCAGTTACACAATCAATTTTTCAAAAACAAATCATCCATTTAGACACTTATATACCCATTTATTCTTCCATCGACCTTGAGATATACATATATAAAACATATTTAATTTTCAGAAAAATACACATTCACTGGATGATGTCATCAGTGATGTCATCAGTGATGTCATTTGAGATGTCATGAGTGATGTCATGAGGGATGTCACTGACCATGTCATGAGTGATGTAATATGTAACGTTATCAGCAGTGCATTGCGGGCGCGCGAGTTATAGTTAGCTGAACTAACTATAACGGGGGAATTTCAATGGTTTTGTACGAGTGAAAAGTCCATCTAACTATAACGCCCCTAAAACCTATGGTTTTTTCAGTGAATATATATATATATATCATTCGAGCATGGACTCCGCAATGGGTACTTACCATTACATTGCATGATGGGTGCTGTAGTCTTCATCCACTTGACTACAGCTGCAAACAATCTGGAGGAGCCAGCTGACTTCCCGCTCAAGGGGAGGACCTTAGCAGTACAAAGGGGAAGGGGTTGGTGTAATCCTGGTCTTGCGAAGGGCGTCTGATGAAGGCACACATACGCCGAAATGCATTATGCCCTGCATCCTTCAATAAAGAATCTTCCGGAAAAGCCCCGCTGTGTCCTCTGATCTCTTTCTATCGGAGTGGTCGTTGGTTGATATATATATACTTGGCCTCATCATTACATTGCTGTTTAGGCACTGTCCGTTTAGATTTTATTTGGTATTTATATCATTTAGACTAATTATTTATTTGGATATGTAAAGAGAAATATTTTTTTAACAATATTTATGGATAAATAAGTATGATGTTATACTATGTGTGTTCTTACTAAAGGACACATAAAGATTTTCGATTTTCAATTCATAGCAGTATGTTTTCTAGCTTTACTATTGCCCTATAGTCAGGTGACCCGCATATGTTCAGGGAAGCACTATAAATTATTCACTGGTGTTCCGGTGTGTCATGTGATCAAGGCTGCGGAGACGCAGCCGAAACGCGTCATGCTGATTTTGTGACTGGGAAAATAAAAGCATAATCAAACTGCACTGCTGTGGTCCGTACCTGCTTTGATAATTACCAAGGAAGGTGGTAATCCAGGATTGTGTTTCTTGATATATATATATATATATATATATATATATATATATATATATATATATATATTTACAGCTCCCAAAAACTCTCGTTGTTCGCACAGAGTTGAGCACTCACAGGAGGGGTTCTGTATCAATAATTAGTTTATTTCGGCAGAAATCCAAATAGCAGCGAGACAGACGCGTTTCAAATCAATCTTCATCAGAGACACTGATGAAGATTGATTTGAAACGCGTCTGTCTCGCTGCTATTTGGATTTCTGCCGAAATAAACTAATTATTGATACAGAACCCCTCCTGTGAGTGCTCAACTCTGTGCGAACAACGAGAGTTTTTGGGAGCTGTAATTATTGTGGGGCACCGCCACATCATAGCACCCGCCTGCGAGTGACCCGGCTGCCGGTGCAACCTTGGGAGCCTTCATATATATATATATATATATATACACATATATATATATATATATATATATATATATATATATATATATATATATATATATATATATAATCTACTGGCGGTCGCCAGTAGATAGTTATTCCATAGGAAATCCGCAACATTCTATTTGGAATAACTTTGGCGCCGGTTGACGAATCCTCGCAAAATTTTCAAAATAGGTGGGGCGCTCCGTTCCGCTCCTACCCTGAAAGTCTCGGGGTCATTCGTCAAGCGGGGGCCGAGAAAAAAGGGGGGTCCCAAAACGCGTTTTTCCCATGCAATTTTCCATAGGGACCTTTAGTCCAAGGTACAGCCCGAACGGCTGAATAGAATAACTTGAAATTTGGCAGAGAGGTAGTCCTCAGGTCAGGGATGTGCCTTTTGCAGGTCTGGTGTCAATCTGTTCAGTAGTTCCTGAGAAAATCAAAAGTAAAATCATATATATATGTGGGCGGAGCCTAACCACACATCTCATCCTGAGATCTGATTGGCTGTCAGCACTTCATCCAAGAAGTGTTGGCAGCCATCTTGGGACCAATATACATGATAGCACCTCATTAAAAAGCATTGCAGTTAATAGAAGGTTTTAAGTCTTTAGTTACATTATAAATCATTTGTTGATGGTACCATACTCATTTTAGGAATTGTGGTATGTTCTAAGGTGATTTCACCATGTGAAAAAGCCTTCTGCTGGGATATCATGATTGAGAGAAAAATATTTTCTCATGCTTTTCCCACAGAGGTTTGGTAGGTGATCTATAAGCTAAACTGAGAGCTTATTTTCTGTAAATTCCCATTATCTTTCTCAGTCATGTGAGAATGAAATCTGACATTCTCAGTAAAACATGTACATCCAACAAGGGCAGAGGCTGTCAGTTGATTCCTTTGTGTTCTACTGCAGCTTCCCAGAGTGTTCCAAAGAACAACTAGAGCGCTAACAGTCCTACTTATGATAAACGTATGGCACACCTGAAGCCATCTTGCTTGGATTAAAGTGGTAACTCTTAAAACATTTAATTTAAAAAGGAACAAAATGAGGGGGTTCATTTTTCCATAAAAAGTATGATTAGTGCTGCAGAAAGAAAAATTAGGGCACATTTTGAGTGACTTCTCAAATCCTCTTCTATTCCATTAAAAAATTCTGACATACAGACTGAAACATGCACTTTCAATACCAGCAGCAGTTTCCCCTGGTGAGCAGTAGCTTTACTACAGTGATCTAATGAGCAAAAAGAGTGCTAACATTCTGAATGTATGGCAAATGTGTGACACATCTGAATGCCTTCTTGATGGAATCAAAGTAAAAACCTGAAAGTATTTCCTACTGAGGAGACTGCAGTAAATGAGGAAATTAGGAAACTTCATAACAAATAAGTCTCCCAAGATGGCCACCGGAGACAAAAGAGCCCAAATGTAGCCCAAATATCACCCAGATGTAGCCCAAGTATAGCCCAATGACAGAATGTCCCAGAGTGTTCTTAAAAACAACTAGAGCGCTTACTGTCTTCATTATGACAAAAGTATGGCACACCTGAAGCCATCTTCATTGGAATAAACTGGTAACACTTAAAACATTTAATTTAAAAAGGAACACAATGAGGGGGTTCATTTTGCCATAGAAATTATGATTAATGCTGAAGAAAGAAAATGAGGGCACATTTTGAGTGACTTCTCAAATCCTCTTCTATTTCATTAAAACATTCTGACATGCAGACTGAAACATGCACTTTTAATACCAGGAGCAGACTTCCATGGTGAACAGTAGTTTTACTACAGTGATCTAATGAGCAACTAGAGTGCTAACATTCAGAATTTATGGCAAATGTGTGACATATCTGAATACCTTCATGATGGAATCAAAGTAAAAAACTGAAAGCATTTCCTACTGAGGTGACTGCAGTACATGAGGAAATTAGGAAACTTCATAACAAATAAATCTCCCAAGATGGCCACCGGAGACAAAAGAGCCCAAATGTAGCCCAAAATCACCCAGATGTAGCCCAAATATAGCCCAATGACAGAAGTGTGCAAAACACTTATTATTTTGTGTTTTTGCAGTGTTATATAGTGCAGACTTGTCAGGTATTGGAGTGCTTTACATGAGCATTGGTTACATCACACAAGAACAAATTCATTTTGGTTGTAGACATGGGGAGACTAAGTGATTTGACCAGAATCACAGAATGTCGAGCTGAAGCAGAAACTCCAACCTGGTCCCCAGTTGCAAAGTCTGCAGTTCTGGAAGTAACACCACATCCTCTCCCCTAAGTGCAACATTTAATCAAGTGGTCAACTGGATAAAAAAACATAAAGATAGCAAATAATTTAAAAGTGCTTTGTCGCTATTTGAAAACTCAGAAAATATGTCCTTATTTTAGTCTTTTAGAGCACTAACCATAATTTTGATGCCAATAAGACCCTCTCATATATGTAATTTCTAAAGGAAATGCTCTAGGTATTACAGTTTTGATTACATCAAGATGAAGTCAGGCGTTCCACACTTTTGTAATAAATATAGAATGTTAGAAAGCTAGTTGTTCATTAGGATACTGTTGAGAGGCAGAGGCCAGGGGCACGGACTCTGAAAATTGAAGGCAGGTAGGAGGGTGTAAAGGCAACAATTTAACCACACTGAGCAGGCAGGAAGGGCCGTGGCAGCACAACAGACTATGGAGGGCAGTGGAAAGGGGGGCAGGGGCAACAAACCAACAATACAGGACTTGCAAGAGAGGCTGTGGCAATGTAATAGACCATTGTGGGCAGAAGGAAGAGGCAATGGTAGTACAACCATACATGCCAACAGACCCGATTCAGCCAGGAAATGTCCAATGTTTTTAAGCTCAAATGGGCTTTATTTGATCTGTCTCCTGTCTACAATCTCCTCTTTTTCAATGTAACTCAAAGGGGAAAATCAATACCCCAGTTTTTTTTCAAAATCTCCCTCTTACCAAGTTCAAAATGTTCGCAAGTATGGTACATTGAATCATGGAAGGAAATGGGGTAGGGACATGGACTTGGATAACAGAGGACAGGAGGGACATGGAGAGGTGCACCAAACTGACCCTGCAGGGCAGGCATCAGGGTTTGCAGCAGCACAATACACCACACAGGGAATGCAGGACGAGAGTGCAGCACAACAATCCATAGAAAGCAAGAGGGAGGGGACAGGACCATGCACATGGACAACAGAGAACAAGAGAGGGGCAAGAGGCAATGGTAGCTAGCTGACCATAATGGACAGACAGGAGAGAAAGCTGCAGCATAACAGACCATAAAGGGCAGGAGGGACGGATCAGGGGCATTACAATGGAACAGACAAGCCAGGAGGGAGTGAGTAGGGGTCTGCACATGTAAACAGAGGGCTGGGGGCAAGGGGGCAGGGCAGGAGCAGCAAGATAGCCATGGAGGTCAGGCAGGATGGGCACTAGAAGCAAGACACACCATGAAGAGCAACAGTGAGACTGTGATGGCATACACACAGACCATGGAGGGAAGGTGGGAGGGGGTCGGGGGCAGCTAACTAACCACACAGGGAAGGTGGGAGGGGCCATGGCAGCACAGAAGACCATGCATGGCAAGTGGGAGGGTTAGTGGCAGCACAATGGCTATGATGGGCAAGAAGGAGGGTGCAGGGGCATGCACAAAGGACGATGGAGGATAGAAGGGAGGGTCAGGACCTGTGCACAGACAAGAAAGTTCAGGGGAAGGGGCCTCACAACAGACTGCATGGGGCAGGCGGGAGGAGCAGTTGCAGCACAACAGACCAGGGAGGGCAGAAGGGCATGGCAGTACAATGGACCATGTAGGACAGGAGGAAGAGGATAGGGGCATGGCATGTGGATAGGCAGGGTGGAGGTGGCAGGGACAGGTTACAGTCATCTGACAATGCTAGGCAGGTGGGAGGGGAGTGGCAGCTCAACAGAACACTCAGAGTAGATAGGAGTGGCAGCTCCATGGAACATGGTGGGCAAAAAGGATGGAGCAGGGGCATGCACAAAGACATCGGAGGGCAGGGGGAAGGAGAATAGGGGCAGCAAGCTAAGCACAGAGTTTAAGCAGGAGGTCAATGATGGGGCATAGAATTGGGCAATGGAGGGCAGGAGGAGTGGACTGGTAAATCATACTAAATTGAGGGCAGTGGCAGCACATCAGACCATGCATGGCAGGAGGGAGGAGGCTAGTCCATGGATTCACACAACAGAGGATAGGGAGGAGGGGGATGGAGCAGCAAGCTAACTGTTCAGAGAAGGCGGTTATTAGGAACTTTATTGTTTTTAAAACGTGTGTCTGTGCGAACTACTTAAAATATGAACAAGTATGCAGCATAATCTCACTTTTATTCAGGAAGAAGAGGACGTTTGTGACTGTGACTCCGGGCTCACTTGGCAGAAACACCCCCTACCCTCCACCCCCCATCACAAAATGTAATGCCTGTGAAAAGGGTAGGTGGACGCAGTGTTATATAGGACATAGTCCTGAGAGCACGATTGAAAATGAAAACTATATATAGTATATGGTATAAACTATGCACCAAAAAGTTTGATATAAGATTAACCGGGCCGTGAAATATAATATGCAATACATTGTGCGCAATGACAGATTCATTGGAGAGCGCGAGATAGCACAGGCACAGGCACGTGCTATGCGATATGCGCCTTGGAGTGTAATATGCACAGGGCAGTGTTGTGTAACCTAACTAGTCTCTAAAGTTGTAATATAAAATATGTGCTGGGGATTGTAACGTTGCATATGCACTGTGACAAAGATATGGATCCCAGATTGTAATATGTATGGCATAGCACTGTGCGTTATAACATAGGCATCGAGGAAGGCACGTTAGATGGGGCAATATAACCCGTGCGAAGACAAGTGTGGCATGACATATTCACGGGGTGGTGTTACAGTGCACATGGGCTAGAGAGTGTCATAGCATATGCACTAGCTAGTGGAATACAACACAGAGGTGTGTGGCACTCAGCAGGCAATGGTGGGTGTAACACAGCATTGGGCTCTGCCAGGAGCGCGCTGTGACTCTCAAGTGATGTTCGTCCCCTTTCCAGAGAGTAAAATAAAAAGTATTACACATCCAGCAGTGGATGTGTGTTTTATTAACCGTGAGGGGGGTTTCTTGCATAGTTTTGGTCGAATTTTCGTCGAATCCCCTTTGAATGGCTTGGTGTGCATGTGTATTAAATGTGCCTGTCAATAGCTACCCCTGTTTGTATAAATAAACGACAAGGGTGTCTACCGGGATTAGGCACGGCAGGGCATCAGACATGTCAGAGCTTCACTAGTGGTGTAAATACATTCCACGTGGATTCATTGTATGCATAGTCGCCTTTTAATGAATATCACGCAAATCGTCATGGTGATAGGTACGTACGGTTTGTCCAGCATGTCCTAGGTGTGTCTATAAATATATATTTTTTAAAAATAATAAAAAACAGTGGCCGGCCCTGGGGATTGGGGTCAAAAAAATATAATTAGGAGACAGGCCCTGGGGGATGGGGTCATCAGGGCCAATAAATTAGAAGAAGAAGGGGAACCACACAGCCCCCCTTCTTAAAAAATTAAAATAAATAAAAGACTGGCATCGTGCCGGAGGCCATGCCCCTCCTTGCAGCACTCTGCAAACGCGCCCACTGGCGAGTTGTAAGTTGGGAAATAAATTCCTCTTCAATACTGAGGGTCCCTGAGGGCCAACTAGCCCGACAGGCATCTCCAGTATGCACCAGGGAGCTGCGCTGCAGACAGGTGTTCTGAGGCCAAGCCCCTTTTTACACCTCTCTGCAACGCAGCTCTGTGGCGCTTACTGGAGGTACCTAGTGGTCTAGTTTGACCCTAGGGACCCTTAGGATTCAAGGGGACTTAATCTCTCAAGTTAGAACAGCCACAGGGCGCGTTTACACAGTGGTGAAGGGAGGGGACGGGGCCTGAGGTGACGTGTGCAAACAGGCACTATGGCACGTTTTAAATTGGGGATATAATTTCCCTTCAATACTGAGGGCCCCTGGGGGCTAACTAGCCCACCAAGTGCTTCCAGTAAGCGCCACTGAGCTGCATTGCAGAGAGGTGGTCCAGGCCGTGCCACTTTTTACACCTCTCTGCAACGCAGCTCTGTGGCACTTACTGGAGGTACCTAGTGGGCTAGTTGGACCCTAGGGACCCTCAGGATTCAAATGAACTTAATCTCCCAACTAAAAACGGACACAGGGCGTGTTTACACAGTGGTGAAGGGAGGGGACGGGGCCTGAGTTAACCTGTGCAAAAACGCCCTGTGGCCTGTTTTAAGAGGTAGTTTTAATCCCCCTGCCCTATTATATACTAGGGGCTTACAGAGGAGGTCATGCTAATCACAGGGGGACCCCAACGCATAATGTTCCCTAGTGTAGGTAGGTGTTTTCACTGTATTCTAAGTGTCTTTTAACATAGCACTGGCTCTAGGACTGGTAAGTCAGACTCAGTTACCACCAGTATCCGTCTGAAAAAGTTGAGGGTACAGAATGATTTTGCAACAAGGCTTCTTTCTGCTCTTCTTTTTGTTCTTTCTGCACGTTATCCTTCTTCCTGCACTTTTCTTCGTCTTTGAGGACTTCTGTTGCTTCTTTCTGCACTTCATTTTTTCTTTCTGTGCATTTTTTCTTCTTTCTTCAGATGTCCTATCTCTGTAGGCATAGTTAGAAATTAGCATTTAAAAAACCTTTGAAATTCACAGAAAAAACCATAGGTTTCAGGCACGTTATTGTTAGGAATTAGCATTTAAAAAAACTCAGAAATTCACTGAAAAAACCATAGGTTTCAGGGGTGTTATAGTTAGCTGGACTTTTCACTTGTACAAAACCATTGAAATTCCCCCGTTATAGTTAGTTCAGCTAACTATAACTCGCGCGCCCGCAATGCACTGCTGATGACGTCACATATTACATCACTCATGACATGGTCGGTGACATCACTCATGACATCACTGATGACATCTCAAATGACATCACTGATGACATCATCCTTGTGATAGAGTGGCAGACCTCTTCTCACCCTAATATAACCTTTGATACACACATTCAAAAATAGAGACTCAAATTTTCAAAACAATGGACATACCAATACCAGTTACAACAACCTCTTCAGTAATTCTAAGATCCACATACACATCCACTCATTCACCAACAGTCCTATACAGTCACTCATACATGTACTCACTCATCATATGTACTCATACACCTATACATCCTGTTACACAATGCCACTCATCCATAGAGTTACTCACACACATAGTCACTCATGCTAATAAAGAATCAAACATACATTTACTTGCATGTACAGTTATACACACACCACCACACTTACTTCTATGGAAACTTACACATACTTAGTCTTTTAAACAATCACTTATAGAAACACATACTTATTCATACAGGAACTCTTTCAATCTCTCACTCTCACATATACTCACTTATATACACCAATAGTCACATATACTAGTTTTAAACATATGTAGTTACCCATAAAGACACTATTGAGACAGTCATTCACTCACTAACACACCCATACACACACTCATCCACCCATACAGTCCTGCACACATGCTGTCTTCAACACATACAGTGAGTCACTCATTCATGCACCTATGCACTACGTAATACCCCCCACCGAACCATGCAGACACTCAGACTGATACTCAATAAACAAACTAATAACCTATATAGACACCCATGTAGCTACTCACCAACCCATGCAGCCACTTATACACAAAGTGAGAGACTGATACAGATATTTACATATTTAAACATTACTCACTAAGCCATGTATTCACTATGATACACTTAATCAGTCAGTTACACAATCAATTTTTCAAAAACAAATCATCCATTTAGACACTTATATACCCATTTATTCTTCCATCGACCTTGAGATATACATATATAAAACATATTTAATTTTCAGAAAAACACACATTCACTGGATGATGTCATCAGTGATGTCATCAGTGATGTCATTTGAGATGTCATCAGTGATGTCATGAGTGATGTCACTGACCATGTCATGAGTGATGTAATATGTGATGTCATCAGCAGTGCATTGCGGGCGCGCGAGTTATAGTTAGCTGAACTAACTATAACGGGGGAATTTCAATGGTTTTGTACAAGTGAAAAGTCCAGCTAACTATAACACCCCTGAAACCTATGGTTTTTTCAGTGAATTTATATATATATTACCTACTGGCGGTCGCCAGTAGGTAGTTATAGTTAGGACCCCTTTTCCATAGGTAAACCTCAACATTCTATTTTGAATAACTTTGGCGCCGGTCGATGAATCCTCGCGAATTTCTCAAAATAGGTGGGGCGCTACGCTCCGCTCCTACCCTGAAAGTCTCGGGGGGATCCGTCAAGCGGGGGCTGAGATAAAAGGGGGGTCCCAAAACGCGTTTTTCCCATGCATTTTTCCATAGGACCTTTAGAACGAGCTACAGCCCGAACGGCTGAACAGAATTACTCGAAATTTGGCAGAGAGGTAGTCCCTAGGTCAAGGAAGTGCCTTTTGTAGGTTTGGTGTAAATCTGTTCAGTAGATTCTGAGAAAATAGCCTTTAAATCAATATATATATCTGAGCCCGCTTACGGTACGCTTACCGTACGCTTACCGTAAGCGTACGGTGGCGTGCGCGAGCGCGATTCTGATTGGCTCTTAGATCTTAGTAAACATTCGAATCGGCCGAAACCAGGAAGCGGCGGCCGCCATTTTGTGTATTTCACTCAGAAAAAAAAGAGTGAAAACAAGAAAAGGGGGCAATGAGGAGAGTTACAGACCCCCTTACATTTGTGAGGGGGTCAAAGAAGGACTGTAAAGTACAAAGAAAACATTTATTGATTTTAAAAAAAATCACGGGGTACGCGTACGGTAAGCTTACGGTGAGCGTACGGTAGAAAAAAAAAAAAAAAAAAAATGAAAATCAGATTTAAGTGTTTAGATATTAGGGGGCTCTAAAAAGAGCCGTTGTGTTTATGAAATGATTTTTTAGTGGTACCTACAAGTAAGTACCGATGCAGAGTCTAAGGTTCAAGAGGAAGACTCTGTTCCCTTCATCATTGAAGTGCACACCATCTCCTCTATAAATGTCTTGCATGTCATAACGCAAGTTGTTGTGGTAAATGGCACCCATACCATAGTCACGGAGGAAAGCAGAAACAGATTTGTTGACGTGCTTTCTTGCTTTGTCATCGCACCGCGTGCCCACCGTGCGTGCACGGCACTAACTGCGTAAAGTGGGCGCGCGGTGCGCGAAGCGCACCGCGTGCTCACTGTGCGCGCACGGTGCGCGAAGCGCACCGTGCGCGCACGGAACGAACTGCGTTAAGTGGGCGCGCACGCCACGAATGGCGTAAAGTAACTTAGCATTTAAAAAACCGTACAAATTCACTGAAAAAACCATAGGTTTCACACACGTTATAGTTAGGAATTAGCATTTAAAAAACCTTGCAAATTCACTGAAAAAACCATAGGTTTCACACATGTTATAGTTAGCGGAAATTTTACTGATAAAAAACCAATGAAATTCCCCCGTTATAGTTAGTGCAGGCAACTATAACTCACGCGACCGCAATCTTCTGCTGATGACATATGTGTCTTTATGAAAAAAAAATATTTGTAATATATGTATAGCTAAAAATGTATGGAAGAAGACATGGGCAAATAAGTGTCTAAATACAGTATTAGCATCAGCAGAGGATTGCGGTCGCGTGAGTTATAGTTGCCTGCACTAACTATAACGGGGGAATTTCATTGGTTTTTTATCAGTAAAATTTCCGCTAACTATAACATGTGTGAAACCTATGGTTTTTTCAGTGAATATATATATATATATATCACCAAAACTGCCCAGCAGATGAGGCCGCAGCACACAGCAAGTGAAGGAACAACCTTTATTTCCCACAACAGACAGCTTACAATTCCGTTTTTTATTCCTCCTGGCCACCCTCCAGTGGGTCCCATGAGTCACAAGTCTTTAAAGAGTCTGATTCAAGCCCCAATTGGGACCCCGAATCGTACGTTGACTGTTGAAATTAATGCTTGCTGTGCCTTTTAACAAGGGGGAAGCTTCCCCCCCTGCAAGCATCCCAGTGTCGGATGGCGCGATCCCTCCACGGCCTGGACCCGCCGTGTAAATATATCACCAAAACTGCCCAGCAGATGAGGCCGCAGCACACAGCAAGTGAAGGAACAACCTTTATTTCCCACAACAGACAGCTTACGATTCCGTTTTTTATTCCTCCTGGCCACCCTCCAGTGGGTCCCATGAGTCACAAGTCTTTAAAGAGTCTGATTCAAGCCCCAATTGGGACCCCGAATCGTACGTTGACTGTTGAAATTAATGCTTGCTGTGCCTTTTAACAAGGGGGAAGCTTCCCCCCCTGCAAGCATCCCAGTGTCGGATGGCGCGATCCCTCCACGGCCTGGACCCGCCGTGTAAATATATCACCAAAACTGCCCAGCAGATGAGGCCGCAGCACAAAGCAAGTGAAGGAACAACCTTTATTTCCCACAACAGACAGCTTACGATTCCGTTTTTTATTCCTCCTGGCCACCCTCCAGTGGGTCCCATGAGTCACAAGTCTTTAAAGAGTCTGATTCAAGCCCCAATTGGGACCCCGAATCGTACGTTGACTGTTGAAATTAATGCTTGGTGTGCCTTTTAACAAGGGTGAAGCTTCCCCCCCTGCAAGCATCCCAGTGTCGGATGGCGCGATCCCTCCACAGCCTGGACCCGCCGTGTAAATATATCACCAAAACTGCCCAGCAGATGAGGCCGCAGCACACAGCAAGTGAAGGAACAACCTTTATTTCCCACAACAGACAGCTTACGATTCCGTTTTTTATTCCTCCTGACACCCTCCAGTGGGTCCCATGAGTCACAAGTCTTTAAAGAGTCTGATTCAAGCCCCAATTGGGACCCCGAATCGTACGTTGACTGTTGAAATTAATGCTTGCTGTGCCTTTTAACAAGGGGGAAGCTTCCCCCCCCCCTGCAAGCATCCCAGTGTCGGATGGCGCGATCCCTCCACGGCCTGGACCCGCCGTGTAAATATATCACCAAAACTGCTCAGCAGATGAGGCCGCAGCACACAGCAAGTGAAGGAACAACCTTTATTTCCCACAACAGACAGCTTACGATTCCGTTTTTTATTCCTCCTGGCCACCCTCCAGTGGGTCCCATGAGTCACAAGTCTTTAAAGAGTCTGATTCAAGCCCCAATTGGGACCCCGAATCGTACGTTGACTGTTGAAATTAATGCTTGCTGTGCCTTTTAACAAGGGGGAAGCTTCACCCCCTGCAAGCATCCCAGTGTCGGATGGCGCGATCCCTCCACGGCCTGGACCCGCCGTGTAAATATATCACCAAAACTGCCCAGCAGATGAGGCCGCAGCAGGCCAGGAGGAATAAAAAACGGAATCGTAAGCTGTCTGTTGTGGGAAATAAAGGTTGTTCCTTCACTTGCTGTGTGCTGCGACCTCATCTGCTGGGCAGTTTTGGTGATATATTTACACGGCGGGTCCAGGCCGTGGAGGGATCGCGCCATCCGACACTGGGATGCCTGCAGGGGGGGAAGCTTCCCCCTTGTTAAAAGGCACAGCAAGCATTAATTTCAACAGTCAACGTACGATTCGGGGTCCCAATTGGGGCTTGAATCAGACTCTTTAAAGACTTGTGACTCATGGGACCCACTGGAGGGTTAAATTTGCATTATTTTACCACAAGGACCAGCATGCATTGGTTGAAAAGAGCGAAGAAGGCACACCTGGTGCCAATTGAAAAAAACGATAAAACATGCAGGGAACTTGTGGCAGCACGAAATCCATTTGCACAAGGGGCCTCTGAGGAGAAGGGAGACACCCTTTGAAACGCGTCAGGCCAGGAGGAATAAAAAACGGAATCGTAAGCTGTCTGTTGTGGGAAATAAAGGTTGTTCCTTCACTTGCTGTGTGCTGCGGCCTCATCTGCTGGGCAGTTTTGGTGAGATATATATATATATATATATATATATTTGGCGGCCCATCCAGGTCGCGGAGAACCCCTCCTGTTGAAGTACGGGTCCGGCGCCGTCACTAGAACGGCGCGATTGGAACAACGTGCGGTTTTGCCAGGGAAAGGACAGTGCAACAGCATTATTTGTATAACAGAGCAACCCACTGTGGTAATCAATATCCTTGAGGAGAACTGGCAACAGCATTGACATAAAGAATGACTACTAGTACCAGAAGGCATTGAGCTGACACGCCCATGGGTGGTACTCTGGAACAATTTAAAAGTCACCTGCTTGTTGCTTCTCCCTATTGGCCATCCCTGTGAGCAAGGGCGGAAGGATGCCTGAAACATGTTAGGGGATAGATGGCAGAATTACGCTATGTCTACAAGTTTATTTGCTGCACTGCCTGACAGAATAAAGGAACGAACGCACGCAGTCTGTGGGTCTCCAATTGTGGGTGTTTTGCGATTGGAATATTTGGCGGCCCATCCAGGTCGCGGAGAACCCCGCGATTTAAAAAAAAATATATATATGGTTTTTTTACCCTTGGGGGTCCTTCTGTGACCCCCTGACAAAGGCTAGGGGGTCAGGAACTCTCTTCCCTGCCCCCTTTTCACGTTTTCCACCTTTTTTCCACCTTTTCTTTTCAGTGCGACAGACAAAATGGCGGCCGACACTTCCTGATTTCGACCGATTCGAATGTTGACTGACATCTAACAACCAATCAGAATTTCGCTTGCGCACGGCGCACTGTGCGTGCACGGTGCGCGCGTATAGATATTTATATGCTTTTAAATGCTATTTTCTCAGGAAATACTGAACAGATTTACACCAGACCTGCAAAAGGCACTTCCCTGACCTGAGGACTACCTCTCTGCCAAATTTGAAATATTTCTGTTCAGCCGTTCGGGCTGTACCTTCGACTAAAGGTCCTATGGGAAAATGCATGGGGAAAACGCGTTTTGGGACCCCCCTTTTTTCTCGGCCCCCGCTTGACAAATCACCCCGAGACTTTTAGGGTAGGAGCTGAACGGAGCGCCCCATTAGTTTTGAAAATTTCGCAAGGATTCGTCAACCGGCGCCAAAGTTATTCAAAATAGAATTTTGAGATTTCCTATGGAAACACGATCCTAACTATAACTATCTACTGGCGACCGCCAGTAGATAAAATATATATATATATATATATTCAATGAAAAAACCAAAGGTTTCACACATGTTATAGTTAGCTGGACATTTCACTCGTAAAAAACCATTGAAATTCCCCCGTTATAGTTAGTTCAGCTAACTATAACTCGCGCGCCCGCAATGCACTACTGATGACGTCACATATTACATCACTCATGACATGGTCACTGACATCACTCATGACATCACTGATGACATCTCAAATGACATCACTGATGACATCACTGATGACATCATCCTTGTGATAGAGTGGCAGACCTCCTCTCCCCCTAATATAACCATTGAAACACACATTCAAAAATAGAAACTAAAATGTTCAAAATAATGAACATATCAATATCAGTTACAACAACCTATTCAGTAATTCTAAGAACCACATACACATACAGTAATTCACCAACAGTCCTCTACAGTCACTCATACATGTACTCACTCATCATATGTACTCATACACCTGTACATCCCGTTACACAATGCCACTCATCCAAAGAGTAACTCACACACATAGTCACTCATGCTAATAAAGAATCAATCATCCATTTACTTGCATATACAGTTATACACACACCACCACACTTACTTCTACAGAAACTTACATATACTTACTCTTTTAAACAATCACTTATAGAAACACATACTTATTCATACAGGAACTCTTCCAATCTCTCACTCTCACATATACTCACTTATATACACCAATAGTCACATATACTAGTTTAAAACATATGTAGTTACTCATAAAGACACTATTGAGACAGTCATTCACTCACTAACACACCCATGCACACACTCATCCACCCATACAGTCCTGCACACATGCTGTATTCAACACATACAAACAGTGAGTCACTCATTCATGCACCTATGCACTAAGTAATACCCCCCACCGAACCATACAGAAACTCAGACACTCATAGTGATAAAAAACCAACTAATAACCTATATAGACACTCATGTAGCTACTCACCAACCCATGCAGCCACTTATACACAAAGTAAGAAACTGATACAGATATTTAAATATTTAAAGATTACTCAGTAAGCCATGTATTCACTATGATACACTTAAACAGTCAGTTACACAAAAAAAATTCAAAAAAAAAGTATCCATTTAGACACTTATATACCCATTTATTCTTCCTTTGACCTTGAGATATACATAAATATAAAAAATATATAATTTTCATAAAAACACACAATCACTGGATGATGTCATCAGTGATGTCATCAGTGATGTCATTTGAGATGTCATCAGTGATGTCATGAGTGATGTCAGTGACCATGTCATGAGTGATGTAATATGTGACGTCATCAGTAGTGCATTGCGGGCGCGCGAGTTATAGTTAGCTGAACTAACTATAACGGGGGAATTTCAATGGTTTTTTACGAGTGAAATGTCCAGCTAACTATAACATGTGTGAAACCTTTGGTTTTTTCATTGAATTTCTAAGGTTTTTTAAATGCTAATTCCTAACTATAACGTGTGTGAAACCCATGGTTTTTTCAGTGAATTTCAAAGGTTTTTTAAATGCTAATTTCTAACTATGCCTACAGAGATAGGACATGTGAAGAAAGAAGAAAAAATGCACAGAAAGAAACAAAAGAAGTGCAGAAAGAAGCAACAGAAGTCCTCAAATACGAAGATAAGTGCAGGAAGAAGGATAACGTGCAGAAAGAACAAAAAGAAGAGCAGAAAGAAGCCTTGTTGCAAAATCATCCTGTACCCTCAACTTTTTCAGACGGATACTGGTGGTAACTGAGTCTGACTAACCAGTCCTAGAGCCAGTGCTATGTTAAAAGACACTTAGAATACAGTGAAAACACCTACATACACTAGGGAACATTATGCGTTGGGGTCCCCCTGTGATTAGCATGACCTCCTCTGTAAGCCCCTAGTGTATGATAGGGCATGGGGATTAAAACTACCTCTTAAAACAGGCCACAGGGCGTTTTTGCACACATTAACTCAGGCCCCGTCCCCTCCCTTCACCACTGTGTAAACACGCCCTGTGTCCATTTTTAGTTGGGAGATTAAGTTCATTTGAATCCTGAGGGTCCCTAGGGTCCAACTAGCCCACTAGGTACCTCCAGTAAGTGCCACAGAGCTGCGTTGCAGAGAGGTGTAAAAAGTGGCACGGCCTGGACCACCTCTCTGCAATGCAGCTCAGTGGCGCTTACTGGAAGCACTTGGTGGGCTAGTTAGCCCCCAGGGGCCCTCAGTATTGAAGGGAAATTATATCCCCAATTTAAAACATGCCATAGTGCGTGTTTGCACACGTCACCTCAGGCCCCGTCCCCTCCCTTCACCACTGTGTAAACGCGCCCTGTGGCTGTTCTAAGTTGAGAGTCCCCCTGAATCCTAAGGGCCCCTAGGGTCAAACTAGACCACTAGGTACCTCCAGTAAGCGCCACAGAGCTGCGTTGCAGAGAGGTGTAAAAAGGGGCTTGGCCTCAGAACACCTGGCTGCAGCGCAGTTCCCTGGCGCATACTGGAGATGCCTGTTGGGGGCGCGTTTGCAGAGTGCTGCACGGAGGGGGCATGGCCTCCGGCACGATGCCAGTCTTTTATTTATTTTAGTTTTTTAAGAAGGGGGGCTGTTTGGTTCCCCTTCGTATTCTAATTTATTGGCCCTGATGACCCCATCCCCCAGGGCCAGTCTCCTAATTATATTTTTTTGACCCCAATCCCCAGGGCCGGCCACTGTTTTTTATTATTTTTAAAAAATATATATTTATAGACACACCTAGGACATGCTGGACAAACCGTACGTACCTATCACCATGACGATTTGCGTGATATTCATTAAAAGGCGACTATGCATGCAATGAATCCACGTGGAATGTATTTACACCACTAGTGAAGCTCTGACATGTCTGATGCCCTACCGTGCCTAATCCTGGTAGACACCCTTGTCGTTTATTTATACAAACATGGGTAGCTATTGACGGGCACATTTAATACACATGCACACCAAGCCATTCAAAGGGGATTCGACAAAAATTCGACCAAAACTATGCAAGAAACCCCCCTCACGGTTAATAAAACACACATCCACTGCCGGATGTGTAATACTTTTTATTTTACTCTCTGGAAAGGGGACGAACATCACTTGAGAGTCACAGCGTGCTCCTGACAGAGCCCAATGCTGTGTTACACCCACCATTGCCTGCCGAGTGCCACACACCTCTGTGTTGTATTCCACTAGCTAGTGCATATACTATGACACTCTCTAGCCCATGTGCACTGTAACACCACCCCGTGAATATGTCATGCCACACTTGTCTTCGCACGGGTTATATTGCCCCATCTAACGTGCCTTTCTCGATGCCTATGTTATAACGCACAGTGCTATGCCATACATATTACAATCTGGGATCCATATATTTGTCACAGTGCATATGCAACGTTACACTCCCCAGCACATATTTTATATTACAACTTTAGAGACTAGTTAGGTTACACAACACTGCCCTGTGCATATTACACTCCAAGGCGCATATCGCATAGCACGCGCTAGTGCCTGTGCTATCTCGCGCTCTCCAATGAATCTGTCATTGCGCACAATGTATTGCAAATTATATTTCACGCCCGGTTCATCTTATATCACACTTTTTGGTGCATAGTTTATACCATACACTATATCTAGTTTTCATTTTCAATCGTGCTCTCAGGACTATGTTCTATATAACACTGTGTTCACCTACCCTTTTCACGGGCATTACATTTTGCGATAGGGGGTGGAGGGTCAGGGGGTGTTTCTGCCAAGTGAGCCCGGAGTCACAGTCACAAACGTCCTCTTCTTCCTGAATAAAAGTGAGATTATGCTGCATACTTGTTCATATTTTAAGTAGTTTGCACAGACACAATGTTTTAAAAACAATAAAGTTCCTAATACCCGCCTTCTCTGAACAGTTAGCTTGCTGCCCCATCCCCTTCCTCCCTATCCTCTGTTGTGTGAATCCATGGACTAGCCTCCTCCCTCCTGCCATGCATGGTCTGATGTGCTGCCACTGCCCTCAATTTAGTATGATGTACCAGTCCAGTCCTCCTGCCCTCCATTGCCCAATTCTATGCCCCATCATTGACCTCCTGCTTAAACTCTGTGCTTAGCTTGCTGCCCCTATTCTCCTTCCCCCTGCCCTCCGATGTCTTTGTGCATGCCCCTGCTCCATCCTTTTTGCCCACCATGTCCCATGGACCTGCCACTCCTATCTACTCTGAGTGTTCTGTTGAGCTGCCACTCCCCTCCCACCTGCCTAGCATTGTCAGATGACTGTAACCTGTCCCTGCCACCTCCACCCTGCCTGTCCACATGCCATGCCCCTATCCTCTTCCTCCTGTCCTACATGGTCCATTGTACTGCCACACCCTTCTGCCCTCCCTGGTCTGTTGTGCTGCAACTGCTCCTCCTGCCTGCCCCGTGTGGTCTGTTGTGAGGTCCCTTCCCCTGAACTTTCTTGTCTGTGCACAGGTCCTGACCCTCCCTTCTATCCTCCATTGTCCTTTGTGCATGCCCCTCCACCCTCCTTCTTGCCCATCATAGCCATTGTGCTGCCACTAACCCTCCCACTTGCCATGCATGGTCTTCTGTGCTGCCATGGCCCCTCCCACCTTCCCTGTGTGGTCAGTTAGCTGCCCCTGACCCCCTCCCACCTTCCCTCCATGGTCTGTGTGTATGCCATCACAGTCTCACTGTTGCTCTTCATGGTGTGTCTTGCTTCTAGTGCCCATCCTGCCTGACCTCCATGGCTATCTTGCTGCTCCTGCCCTGCCCCCTTGCCCCCAGCCCTACTCCCTCCCTCCTGGCTTGTCTGTTCCATTGTAATGCCCCTGATCCGTCCCTCCTGCCCTTTATGGTCTGTTATGCTGCAGCTTTCTCTCCTGTCTGTCCATTATGGTCAGCTAGCTACCATTGCCTCTTGCCCCTCTGTTCTCTGTTGTCCATGTGCATGGTCCTGTCCCCTCCCTCTTGCTTTCTATGGATTGTTGTGCTGCACTCCCGTCCTGCATGCCCTGTGTGGTGTATTGTGCTGCTGCAAACCCTGATGCCTGCCCTGCAGGGTCAGTTTGGTGCACCTCTCCATGTCCCTCCTGTCCTCTGTTATCCAAGTCCATGTCCCTATCCCATTTCCTTCCATGATCCAATGTACCATACTTGCGAACATTTTGAACTTGGTAAGAGGGAGATTTTGAAAAAAAACTGGGGTATTGATTTTCCCCTTTGAGTTACATTGAAAAAGAGGATATTGTAGACAGGAGACAGATCAAATAAAGCCCATTTGAGCTTAAAAACATTGGACGTTTCCTGGCTGAATCGGGTCTGTTGGCATGTATGGTTGTACTACCATTGCCTCTTCCTTCTGCCCACAATGGTCTATTACATTGCCACAGCCTTGAAGGAGGGTAGATTTTGTATCACAGGGGGCCCCTGGCCCGTTCTGTCCACACCTGAAGTATGAGACCCTTGTCCTTGCCCTGCCAGCTGCATTTGTAGGCTGTATTAAATTGACCAGCGGGTCCTGTATTGCTATATAATTATCCTGAGACATCCTTACCACTCAGCCAGCATAAAACCCCTGTGTAGGCCCTTCTGTTCAATATGTAGGCCTCTTTGTTAAATTGACCATAGCTCTGCAATTTTAGTGTATAGCAGTCTGAAGGCAGGTCTGCGAGGCCTTCTGATCCAAACTAGTAGCCCCCACCCTACCCGAGTGCTCCGTGCTCGGTATCAAAGTTCAACATCCCCCTGAAGCTGTCGACATACAGTAGGCTGCATCCTGGACTGGTACTTGCTTCCTGGGCAGGTTTCCCGCTTTTAAGGAAGTGGCAACCGCAGAGCGTCAAGTTAGGAGAACTGAGGAGATTTTATACATGAATATATTGAATTCCCGTACAATACCCATTATTTTCTGCTTGCTCTATGGAACTTACGATAAGCGATTGGCCTGAGAGACTGACCTTTTCACCCAGTCCATTGTCAGCATTAAGTGGGTAAATGACGAAATGTCTGGTAAAATCTGCAGTCGAAGCTTTTGGGTAGCATACGTAGGTAGATGTAGCGTGCAAAGGAGCCCACAAAATGATATAAAAAGGGAGCACCCACAGATATCGACGGACTACCTCGCCGTCTGTATGTAGGTTAACAGGCAGTGCAGGTTTCCCCAAGAGCTGGGAGCTCTTGTCTTCCTTTGCTTAAAATGTCTTGCTCTGCTTTGCTTGAAGTATCTTATTCTATTTTACCTATATGAAATGTCATGTTATGTTTAACCATTGTTCTCTTTACTTTTGCATTTAAAAGATTTTGTATTGTAATTGCAGGAATGCTTGCTCTAAGAGTAAACGTGAGTGTTCCTAGGTAACATTTTCCTTGGTGTAACTTGTTTCTCATGATGCATTTATAGATGTGTTTTCTCTCTCTCTCTGTCAGTACATTAATTGAGATACAGAGAATATTATGACAGCTGTATGATTATCTGGATTCTGTTTTTTGTACTTTATGTCTCTATTCTGCGGTTTCTTTGAAGTTGCATCTTCTCATTAAACTGCCATTGTATTCTGCCTCCAATTCCATGTCTCATATGTCTGTTTTCTTCATTTTTGGAGCAAGCGTTCCTAGGCACCCCGGCTCAAATTAAGGTGCCCCTTTTGTCCCTGACTCACTCTCCTGCTCAGTTCTGTGGTGGCTCCCGGGGATCTGGGGACCGCCCCTAGCTTCCTTGACCCGTAATAGATCTTCCCTCCAACAGCCTCTCTTGCAAGTCCTGTATTGTTGGTTTGTTGCCCCTGCCCCCCTTTCCACTGCCCTCCATAGTCTGTTGTGCTTCCACGGCCCTTCCTGCCTGCTCAGTGTGGTTAAATTGTTGCCTTTGCACCCTCCTACCTGCCTTCAATTTTCAGAGTCCGTGCCCCTGGCCTCTGCCTCTCAACAGTATCCTAATGAACAACTAGATTGCTAACATTCTATATTTATTACAAAAGTGTGGAACGCCTGACATCATCTTGATGTAATCAAAACTGTAATACCTAGAGCATTTCCTTTAGAAATTACATATATGAGAGGGTCTTATTGGCATCAAAATTATGGTTAGTGCTCTAAAAGACTAAAATAAGGACATATTTTCTGAGTTTTCAAATAGCGACAAAGCACTTTTAAATTATTTGTTATCTTTATGTTTTTTTATCCAGTTGACCACTTGATTAAATGTTGCACTTAGGGGAGAGGATGTGGTGTTACTTCCAGAACTGCAGACTTTGCAACTGGGGAACCAGGTTGAAGTTTCTGCTTCAGCTCGACATTCTGTGATTCTGGTCAAATCACTTGTCCCCATGTCTACAACCAAAATGAATTTGTTCTTGTGTGATGTAACCAATGCTCATGTAAAGCACTCCAATACCTGACAAGTCTGCACTATATAACACTGCAAAAACACAAAATAATAAGTGTTTTGCACACTTCTGTCATTGGGCTATATTTGGGCTACATCTGGTTGATTTTGGGCTACATTTGGGCTCTTTTGTCTCCGGTGGCCATCTTGGGAGATTTATTTGTTATGAAGTTTCCTAATTTCCTCATGTACTGCAGTCTCCTCAGTAGGAAATGCTTTCAGTGTTTTACTTTGATTCCATCATGAAGGTATTCAGATATGTCACACATTTGCCATAAATTCTGAATGTCAGCACTCTAGTTGCTCATTAGATCACTGTAGTAAAACTACTCCACCATGGAAGTCTGCTCCTGGTATTAAAAGTGCATGTTTCAGTCTGCATGTCAGAATTTTTTAATGAAATAGAAGAGGATTTGAGAAGTCACTCAAAATGTGCCCTCATTTTCTTTCTTCAGTATTAATCATAATTTCTATGGCAAAATGAACCTCCTCATTGTGTTCCTTTTTAAATTAAATGTTTTAAGTGTTACCAGTTTATTCCAATCAAGATGGCTTCAGGTGTGCCATACTTTTGTCATAATGAAGACAGTAAGCGCTCTAGTTGTTTTTAAGAACATTCTGGGACATTCTGTCATTGGGCTATACTTGGGCTACATCTGGGTGATATTTGGGCTACATTTGGGCTCTTTTGTCTCTGGTGGCCATCTTGGGAGACTTATTTGTTATGAAGTTTCCTAATTTCCTCATTTACTGCAGTCTCCTCAGTAGGAAATACTTTCAGTTTTTTACTTTGATTCCATCAAGAAGGCATTCAGATGTGTCACACATTTGCCATAAATTCAGAATGTTAGCACTCTTTTTGCTCATTAGATCACTGTAGTAAAGCTACTGCTCACCAGGGAAAACTGCTGCTGGTATTGAAAGTGCATGTTTCAGTCTGCATGTCAGAATTTTTTAATGAAATAGAAGAGGATTTGAGAAGTCACTCAAAATGTGCCCTAATTTTTCTTTCTGCAGCACTAATCATACTTTTTATGGAAAAATGAACCCCCTCATTTTGTTCCTTTTTAAATTAAATGTTTTAAGAGTTACCACTTTAATCCAAGCAAGATGGCTTCAGGTGTGCCATACGTTTATCATAAGTAGGACTGTTAGCGCTCTAGTAGTTCTTTGGAACACTCTGGGAAGCTGCAGTAGAACACAAAGGAATCAACTGACAGTCTCTGCCCTTGTTGGATGTACATGTTTTACTGAGAATATCAGACTTCATTCTCACATGACTGAGAAAGATAATGTGAATTTACAGAAAATAAGCTCTCAGTTTAGCCTATAGATCACCTTCCAAACCTCTGTGGTAAAAGCATGAGAAAATATTTTTCTCTCAATCATGATATCCCAGCGGAAGGCTTTTTCACATGGTGAAATCACCTTAGAACATACCACAATTCCTAAAATGAGTATGGTACCATCAACAAATGATTTATAATGTAACTAAAGTCTTAAAACCTTCTATTAACTGCAATGCTTTTTAATGAGGTGCTATCATGTATATTTGTCCCAAGATGGCTGCCAACACTTCTTGGATGAAGTGCTGACAGCCAATCAGATCTCAGGAGGAGATGTGTGGTTAGGCTCCGCCCACATATATATATGCTTTTAAATGCTATTTACTCAGGAAATACTGAACAGATTTACACCAGACCTGCAAAAGGCACTTCCTTGACCTTATGGCTACCTCTCTGCCAAATTTCTAGTAATTCTGTTCAGCCGTTCGGGCTGTAGCTCGTTCTAAAGGTCCTATGGAAAAATGCATGGGAAAAACGCGTTTTGGGACCCCCCTTTTATCTCAGCCCCCGCTTGACGAATCCCCCCGAGACTTTCAGGGTAGGAGCGGAGCGTAGCGCCCCACCTATTTTGAGAAATTCGCGAGGATTCATCGACCGGCGCCAAAGTTATTCAAAATAGAATGTTGCGGATTTCCTATGGAAAAGGGGTCCTAACTATAACTACCTACTGGCGACCGCCAGTAGGTAATATATATATATATATATATATATATATATATATATATATATATATATATATATATTCAATGAAAAAACCAAAGGTTTCACACATGTTATAGTTAGCTGGACATTTCACTTGTAAAAAACCAATGAAATTCCCCCGTTATAGTTAGTTCACCTAACTATAACTCGCGCGCCCGCAATGCACTACTGATGACGTCACATATTACATCACTCATGACATGGTCACTGACATCACTCATGACATCACTGATGACATCTCAAATGACATCACTGATGACATCACTGATGACATCATCCAGTGAATGTGTGTTTTTCTGAAAATTAAATATGTTTTATATTTATGTATATCTCTAGGTCAATGGAAGAATAAATGGGTATATAAGTGTCTAAATGGATGATTTGTTTATGAAAAATTGATTGTGTAACTGACTGATTAAGTGTATTATAGTGAATACATGGCTTAGTGAGTAATGTTTAAATATGTAAATATCTGTATCAGTCTCTCACTTTGTGTATAAGTGGCTGCATGGGTTGGTGAGTAGCTACATGGGTGTCTATATAGGTTAATAGTTGTTTTTTTGAGTATCAGTCTGAGTGTCTGCATGATTCGGTGGGGGGTATTACGTGGTGCATAGGTGCATGAATGAGTGACTCACTGTTTGTATGTGTTGAAGACAGCATGTGTGCAGGACTGTATGGGTGGATGAGTGTGTGTATGGGTGTGTTAGTGAGTGAATGACTGTCTCAATAGTGTCTTTATGAGTAACTACATATGTTTTAAACTAGTATATGTGACTATTGGTGTATATAAGTGAGTATATGTGAGAGTGAGAGATTGAAAGAGTTCCTTTATGAATAAATATGTGTTTCTATAAGTGATTGTTTAAAAGACTAAGTATGTGTAAGTTTCCGTAGAAGTAAGTGTGGTCGTGTGTTTATAACTGTATATGCAAGTAAATGTATGTTTGATTCTTTATTAGCATGAGTGACTATGTGTGTGAGTAACTCTATGGATGAGTGGCATTGTGTAACAGGATGTATAGGTGTATGAGTACATATGATGAGTGAGTACATGTATGAGTGACTGTATAGGACTGTTGGTGAATGAGTGGAAGTGTATGTGGATCTTAGAATTACTGAAGAGGTTGTTGTAACTGGTATTGGTATGTCCATTGTTTTGAAAATTTTAGTCTCTATTATTGAATGTGTGTATCAAAGGTTATATTAGGGTGAGAGGAGGTCTGCCACTCTATCACAAGGATGATGTCATCAGTGATGTCATCAGTGATGTCATTTGAGATGTCATCAGTGATGTCATGAGTGATGTCAGTGACCATGTCATGAGTGATGTAATATGTGACGTCATCAGTAGTGCATTGCGGGCGCGCGAGTTATAGTTAGGTGAACTAACTATAACGGGGGAATTTCATTGGTTTTTTACGAGTGAAATGTCCAGCTAACTATAACATGTGTGAAACCTTTGGTTTTTTCATTGAATTTCTAAGGTTTTTTAAATGCTAATTCCTAACTATAACGTGTGTGAAACCCATGGTTTTTTCAGTGAATTTGCAAGGTTTTTTAAATGCTAATTCCTAACTATAACGTGAGTGAAACCCATGGTTTTTTCAGTGAATTTGCAAGGTTTTTTAAATGCTAATTTTTCTTTTTTTTTCTTTTTTTTTTACATATTTTTATTTTAATTTTCTATCCTTTTTTAAAAAACTATGGTTAAAATTTAAAAATTCTACAATATGTTTTTATTTTACATTTTTTTAAAAATAAACAGGTAAAATTTATTAGCAATATTTTTTTTTTTTTTTTTTTTTACCGTGCGCGTACCGTAAGCGCACGTCGCGACGTAATTACGCTATTTTCCTACGCTGTTTGCGTTCATTTACGCAATTTGCGTAGTCATACGTCACGCGCGCATAGCGCGTAACGCGTACGCTGCACGCGCACGTTATGCGGAAGTGGAGGGGCGTGCCTGTTGTGCGCATGGGCGCGTGAGCGTGTCTTTTTTACGCGCATGCGTACTTTTTGCCGTAAGCGCACCGTGAGCGTACCGTAAGCGTACGGTAGGTCATGTGATCATGAAACACAACTTTTGATTGGTTGAAACTACTTTCAGTTCTAGAACTCTCCTACACCACACCCATTCCCCTCATTTCTGCTTGTGATCCCTTAGGAGAAGGAGCTGGGTTGTCTTTGTGATACGATGGCAGAACAGCAGAGCCCTTCTGAGAGTGAGGCTAGCAGCACTACCTTGAGGCAGAGAGCGAGGAAACAAAAGACCTCTTATGTATGGGATTATTTTACTTTTCCTGAAGGCCAGCAAAAGGTAAATGCACCCTTAGTAACTTGTAAGCTGTGTAAGCGTGTACTTTCAAGAGGTAATCCTGACAGGAAGTATTCCTTTGGGAATCATACCATGATGAGACACCTCAAGGATGTACACAGAAGGACACATGCTCGACTTACTGGAGGTAACCCTTCAGTAAGTCAACCAAGCACATCCACAGCAGCTCAGCCTGGACCATCATCTGCAGGGCCGAGTCCTTCTTCTGCAGATCAGGTGAGCCCTTCATCTGTGGGGGGAGCATCTCCTTTTTCTGGCCCTCTGGAAATTAACCCTCGGTTTCTGAGGGTTGATATACGGTGCGCCAGTTGTCATGATCTAATTTGTCATAGGGAGACCAGTGTTTCCCTAGTGAACAACAAAATAGATCAGCACACTTGTCGCAGAGACTAATATTCCCAATCTTTCTTTCCTCTGTCCCTGCATGAACACAACGGCTCTTTTAAGAGCCAACCTTATCTTTCATCTTTTTTTTATATATGTTTTTAAAAACTTTTTTTTTTTTTTTACCGTACGCGTACGGTGCGCGTAATTTTTTTTTTTTTTTAAAAACAGTAAAAATCAATTATCACATTACAAGGTCCTTGAGAGACTACAATTAAAAACTGAAAATGTGATTGTAGAGAAGTAGAAAAAAAGGAACCATGATATTATTGACTTACCATACCCACTCAAAAAAATATTTATTCATTTGTTTTTTTTTAAAATTGCTTTAAAAATGGTTCTAGGTTTCGAAAATTTTCTATATCAATCTGAAAAAAAAGAAAAAAGTATTAATATTTTTTAAAACATTTCATAATACAGTACACATATTTACATATTTATCAAAAAATATTTTTGCCTTATTTTTGCTGTTTTCAGAATATATTGCATTTCACTATAAATTGTGAAAGCAATTGCATTCATCATTTAACAGCGGGCAAAAAAAAATAACAATCTCAAAGATTGTATTAAAAAAGCCCAGACTCTCTTCTCACTTAAACTTAACATTATAGAAATGCATAATATTCTAAAAAAACATCATCAAAAAACAATACTTATTTCTTTAAAATACCGTCTGATATTTTTGTTTCAGAAGTATAATCACAATATTATATCTCAAATAACTCCACAATACATCTGATTCCATTTCCTTTAGGCCAAATAGTAATTTTAAAATTCTTTTTTGATTAAATTTCCAATGGTAATCCAATAAAATTCTAAAGTTTAATTTGTACAGATCTCACCGATTCTCTGTTACATTTTGGTTCCCGAAAGATTTATTAATAATTTATTAAGTCCACAATAGAATTGGTTACTTTTCCGCATGGCCAAATAGTAATTTTTAAAATCTTTTTTGAAAAAATTTCCAATGGCACTCCAATAACATTCCAAAATTTAAATTGTGCAGATGTTACCGATTTTCTCTAAATTTTTGGTTTTTGAAAGTTTCATAAAAAATTAAAAAAGTCCACATTACAATTGGTTATCTTTCCATTAGGCCAAATGATAATTTAAAAAATCTTTTTTTTTGAAAATTCCAATGGTAATCCAATAAAATGGTAAAATTGTTTTGTCCAGATCTTGCCAAGTCTCTCTAAAATTTAGGTTTCAGGAAGATTAGATAGGAATTTGATAAATCAAAAGGCAAACGTTGCTTAAAAACCAATTGGGAATCATTACACAGTGTCCAGCCTTTTTCACATTTAAGATAAACTGTGTAATGTCCAGAAGTAACAGTAGGTCCTTCATGGAAAATTATTGCAACAGTTACAAAAGTTTTTCCTGAAATTGATAATTGCTGTCCTGTAAACTTCTTTATTAAAGTATCCAATTTTGAACCATCAGCTCTACATCGTTGCATCATTAAAATTACATACTGTCCGTATTCCTTTAAAATTAACGTTGAAAACATGTCAGATTGACACTCACCGCATTGCATGCTATGATTAGCATCTTTAACTAATTTAGCAAAAGTGACTGTTTTACTCTCTGGCAATGTCAAATAAATAAACCTTTCATTATCAACATTAGAGCCACATATATTATAACAGTTTTCACAACTATGTTCCCATTTATAAGAGAGACCAAATAAATTATCAATTGCAACTTCTTCTTCTTCCAGTACCTGAAGAAAATACATCAAAAATTCTTGTGCGTCTTGCTGTTCATTTTGAGAAAACTGTGTTCGTCCTGAACATACATCTAAAAGTTTTCTAATTTCAGTAGCACTTTCTATTTTAGTTTTATCAATACTCAGCTTTTCAAAAAGGAGACTCAGCTCAGAACAGAATCTTTTTCCCTGATTTACTATTATCTGCTCTTGCAAACTTTCCAGATAAAATGCAACATTCAGCACTACATTAGCGTAGCAGTTGACACCAGAGCTATTTTCAAAATGACATCCTACAACCTGTTCTTCTTTTTCCTTACTCTTTTTGCTTGCAATTACATCACTCCTCTTTTTTTTCCTCCTCTCTACATCTTCATTACAGATATTCTCATTTCTCCTTTTACGAGAAACTACACGTTTCTCCAACACAGGATACTGACCTAAATGAGGAGCATAGCTTCTTCTTAATCTATTATACTCCTTTACACAATTTGTATCAGCACTAACTTTTGAGTCATCAAAGTCTATCATGAATAAACCTGATAATGTTTTCACTCGTGACAAAGCAACATATGCCATACCTTCTTTGAACACAGTTGAACCAATGTTCACAAATGCACAATCTACAGTCAATCCTTGAGACTTGTGAATAGTTACAGCATATGCTAGCGAAAACGGAAACTGCTTCCTACGTACATATAAGTCTTTCACAAGCATGAAACGAACTGTACAACGACAAATGTCTTTAACTTCTTCTATCTGATCAAATTTTATTTTTAAACATTTAATTCCATCTTTTTTCTGATAATTAATAAAACCCACAACTCTTCCCATAGCTCCATTAACTAAACCTTTTTCAATATCCAAATTTCTCCTTAAAAATACTCTACAGTTCATGCAAACATATAGATTTTTTTCTAATCCAGCTGTTTTGGAAATGTTCTTCTCTAGTGACTCCAATTTATTTTTCAGTGTGCCTGTTAATGTGATAGTAATTCTTCCATCCTCAATTTTGTCCACTGCTTCCAATTTCCTGATCTCTTCCTTTTCCAATTTCAAAAGCTCCTCATTGAATATTGAGCATTCACGTAGAGTTGGCATTAAGCAGATGACACTTTTGTTTTCTGCAATGTTCTTGTATATCTTCTCTGCAACTATTTCTTCCTTTGGAAATAAATTATGTAGCAGCCGACTCTGTAATGCTTTTTTGCCAACTTCAGTGAGTAGTCCAATTCTGATATCTTTCAGAATACTTCCATATTCTTCATCGTTTGCTTGCCTCATATTAGTAGTAAGTTCCTTGTACTCAAAGAAGGACCAAATATTTGTATTACCGATGCTTCCCAATGACTTCTTCGTGTCTTCATGTGTCACAGTATTAAACACTGGTTGTCCTTTAACTGGAGTAAGTTGCAAAAGATCTCCAAAAACTATGACGTGTTTTCCACCAAATAACATGTCATAGTCTGTCTTCAGAATTTGCTGCATTATTAAATGCACAAAGGCAAGCATTAAGTTTGAAACCATGCTCACCTCATCAATAATGAGAACTTGCACCTTCTTCAATACTCTTGAAACTTCCAACGATGCTTCTCCAGTTAGCTTGTTGTATTGTATTTTGTTCTCATGCTCCACTGGTAACATTAGCAAACGATGTAAAGTGATTCCTTTTATGTTATATGCTGCTAACCCAGTTGGAGCAGTAACCACACAAGACAAAGTAGAATCCGTTTTTTGCTGTAGGTAGCTTCTGATGACTTTTATTAAGAAACTTTTTCCAGTTCCAGCTTGTCCGCTTACATACATCCTGATTGGATGAAATGATGTGCATGAGCACTCTTTTTTTTCATGTAGAAATCCGTGATCAATTTTGTTTCTGATCTCTTCATAAATTTGTTGCTGCTCTTCATTCAGTTGTCTTTCCAAATTTTGTAAGTCTATAAATTCTTCTTGAGCTTGATTCATAGCCGTTTCCACTTCATTCATGGCTATTGATGCTTCATTTTCAACGATTGGTTGTCCTAGGGGATCTTGACTGAGTGTTCCTGAACTTTGGCTGTCCTGAGAACTGTCTCTAGCTATTTCTGCTGCAATTGTAGTTTCCTGTTCAATTTCTTCATTTAACATTTGCAGATAACTTGAGAATGTACTGCATTGTATGCTGTCTTTGCAAGCATTAAAAGAATCTTCATAGCTTTGAAATTCTCCCAGTAGTTCATCCTCTGTACGCCATGGTTTAAACAGCTGTAAAAGAGCCAAGTAGTAAAATTCCTTCTTGTCAGTAGTGTCGCAACTCAGCTTCCTGTGATTTATCAAACTTCCTTTTGTTTGCTTCACCAAACATCCTTCCTCACCAATGACTTTATATTTTCCATTGTTGATGTCTTCTGTGGCTTTCCGTGAATAAATGTAGTTCTGCAGCACTTCATAGAGAGACATGTTCTCCAGATGATGACTTCTCTTGGGATAATATGTGTCCAACATGTTTGATTTCAAAATATCTGTACTTTCTGGGTCATTCTCGGCCAAATATTCAATTTCTCCAACAGATTTCAGTACCCGATTTCTCATTGCTGCAAGGCCTAAACTTGCCCAAATTATTCTTCTTGATTTCGAGTAGAGACTTGCAGAAGATAACCTATCTGAACATTCGTAGGATCCAATTTCTCGATGCGATAACATCTTCAAACTGAAACTGTACAGCTTCTTATTGACAGTCTTCTCGTGAGAAATCTCTTCCCACATTTCCTTCAATTCTGTTTTTTCTGATTTCGTAATGTAAGACGTTACATATCGAGCAACAGCAATGGAATTGTCAGCTACATACTGTATATCCATGTTAGCGTTCCACATGGATAAAATGACTGGGTTGTAGTCATTTATATTTTTTGATTCTTCTTTTCTTTTAAGGTTGTAGGTATTCTTAGGTGATTTTCTTGTGATAGTATGTCTCACAGCTGACATAAAACTGTTTACTCTTCCATTTGAAAGAACAGGTCTAGGAAATTCAAATCGACATTTAGTGTAGTATTTATCTTTGCTCTTGTATTTCCGTCGACAGTATTTTCCACACCGATGACTTTGGAAACGTAAAACTTGCTCCTTTAACTTTTTCTCTTCTGTACTTTTTGGTATAGCACATGTTGCATATTCTTCAATGTATGATAACACTGCTTCATCAGGATCTGTTCCAAACTTTGGGGCATCCTTGATCCACAACAGCATATGAATATGAGGAGCACCTCTTGCCTGGTACTCTTTTCTCCAAAAGAAATCCACTACTTCTCCTAGAGGTGGATTTTTTTATTGCAGATGAAGGACATCATAGCCTCAAATCTATGATTGAAATATCTGCAAACATTAACCGGATCCAATGAGCACAGTTCTCCAGCTGTCTTGTATTCGATGTTTTTAATGTTTGAATTTGCCTCTCGTAGAAAATCCAGTAAATCATCCCAAGCGTACTCGGCACAGCTTAGGGTTGGTGTTCCTAAATTCCGTAACATGCATTTTAATTCACCATGGCGTCGGTACCAATATTCATTTGTCCCACGCTGACAAGCCATCAGATTGATCAGTTGTGTTTCCAAATGATCATCTCGGTGCTGCACTTTCTCCATAAAATCCTTAGCAGACACATTTTGTAAATGTACTCCACTTTTTAAAATGTGATTTACTGCATAAGACAGTGCAGACAAATCGCTTTCAAATAAAAGATGGAACAAATAAGGAATACTTTGTCGAAATCTGGGATCTTCAGCATATAGTCTTGTAGTCCGATACTCAGAAGCTGGAATCTGTTCCGGACGTTCATCGTATCGTCCTCCTTTTCCTTTAGGAAACAGCTGGGGAAAACATCGAGCTTCCAAGCTCTCCTCCCATACACTCACGGGAGTTCCTTTTGCTTTCTTCATCTGAAAGAGATCAATATTGTCTCCCATAACTTCTTTTGAATGAAGAGGATGTATGCTAAAATGTTCATAAATTTCTTCTTCCTTTGACTTGTCCACTTTTTCAATTTGTCCAGTTGGTGTTTCTGTGTCTTCTTGTAAATCTTCTTCTTCTTCTTCTTCTATATAAATTGATTCATACCATTTGTTATTCCTTTTCAAATACAAATTTGCTCTTTGTACTTTCCGCACATCTACCAGCTCCTGCCAAATCTTCTTATTCTTTGTAGGTACACCATTAACCAGAATTATTAATGGTTCAGTTTCCAAAGTATCCGCATCAATAGTTTCCATATTTTTTTTCAAATCCAAGGGCAAATACACCACTCTACCTTTTAAACCTCTCAGTAAATCTGAAGGAGGTAATTTACCAGTTTTAGGCTCCATACGTACTATGGTCTGGAACGGATGAACACATTGAATGAGTATAGACTCATATGTATTTAATTCAGAAAGTTCTGCAGGAATAGCATCCAATTCTAAATTATTATGTACAGCTCTGGTTGGCATTCTATTTTCCTCTAACTTGTTGTAACAGTATTTACAAATATGCTGATCTTCACCCAATTCAAAACAATTTTCAAGAAATATATATGTGGCAAAATCCTTCCACTTATAATTATCTTCATTTTCACTCTTTCTGTAGAGATCAACATTCCTAGTTTGTTTTCTATAATGAGTTCTGCGGCAACAAATACAAGTAAAATTTGGTCTTTCATTAGAGATTATTGCAAATTTTGTTATGTGATCATTAAATGTCTTACTTACAGAGGGTTCTACATTCTCTTCCACTTCTTCCTCATTTACTGTGTCCTTCTCTGCACTGTTTTGTTCAGGACCAAAGTAACAAAACTGAATTTCATCAACAACCTTCTCTACATCTGATACCGTTCCTCGGAACAGAGCCCTATTCAATTCATTTAACTTTATTGCTGGACTTTTAGCAAAATACAACCGTCTCACAAACTTTCTCATTTCAGTATGATGAACAGCCAGCATCCTAAAATGATGGAAAACACTATTACACACTTTTCTAGATAGACAAGCCAGAGAATGACCCTGCAAACCAGTATTCTCTCTCACTCTGCATGGATCCAGACTTTGAAGCACCTTAATCTTCTGTTTTATACTTTTTTTACTATATTCTCTTAGAAACTCACGAAATTTATCAATAGATTCCTGACGCACAGTGCAAATACTACTACAATTCCAAGTGTACACTGGGGCTTTAGGACGTCTCCCCATAGCCTCATCCGCCATCACTTGTACCTCATCTCTTGGAACCATTATCTCCTTCTCCATTATGCAACCATTTTTCACTTCGTAAGCACGACCTCTGGTGTCAACTGCATGCAGCAAACTATTACTTTGAAAATAGCTCTCTTCATTAAAAAAAGGTTCACTACTTGAACTATGCATCCACTTTCCTAAAAACACTTTACAAAAGTTTGTTCTGTTCACTACTCTTTTCCTTTTGCTATGTGATTTCAGTACATTAACCATTTTGTCTAATGTACGCATCCTATTCAAAATTAAAATGAATAGTTTCCTTTTTAATTCTAATGCCTTTGCTGCAATGGCTTCAATTTCTTTTTTTCTCTTGTAATATTTTGCCTTTTGCTTATATTTCTTCACATCCTTTATCAAATTGGACATAACTCTTCTCTGAAACATTTTTCTATGTATCTCTTTAAACGCTGTTTTTCTGTTTATGTCAATCTTTTCAGTTGCAGAAGGTATATTTGCATTAACTAAATTCTCAATTTTTTCCTGTCCTTTTCTTTTCAAAACATTCTTTCCAGTACAGACATTTTGTACATTTTTCCTTTTTTTGAATATGTTTTTAAGAAATTGTTTTGTCTGCTTACCAGAAGATTTTTTCTTTTTCCCAACATGAGCATCTTCTACTAACTTAGGTCCTCCAGTTGTCTTCAAATATAGGTTTTTTTTGTGGTCTTTTTTTAGTCTGGATTTTGTAGGCATCTTAAATTTTGTTCACTGCTCTTCAGCAATACCTGAAAAAAACTAAAAAAAAAAACCTTTATTTTATTTAAATATATTACTACATTTGTTTTCACATTAGTCACAAAACGAAATTTCTTTGCCAATTTGAAAGCACACTTACTGCTCTTTTTTTTGGCAAGTGATAATCACTTTTACAGACTGACACATTATGAATCCACTTTTCAGATTCTTAAAAAAGCACATGTCCAAACTGCTTTTTCAGACCACCACCATGTGTATCCTGGGTGACTGCCTACATACCAGCAAGGGCAACCAGCCTTAGTGATGCTGAATGTATTTGCATTACAGACTGAAACCTCAAACCCCACTCGCTTGTAAATACTGTGCATGATTCCACATGGAAAGCAGCTGGGTGTGTGCTAAGAGTCTGCTTCTGCACCAAAAAATGGCTCCCCCTTTTTCCTACTAATGCAACTGTGAAATCACCAGAGCAATACGCAATAAATCTCTGTCTATAAATCCTCTTTGCACACAGAGTCATGTTTTCACATTAGTCACAAAACGAAATTTCTTTCCCAATTTGAAAGCACACTTACTGCTCTTTTTTTTGACAAGTGACAATCACTTTTACAGACTGACACATTATGAATCCACTTTTCAGATTTTTTTAAAAGCCCATGTCCAGACTGCTTTTTCAGACCACCACCATGTGTATCCTGGGTGACTGCCTACATACCAGCAAGGGCAACCAGCCTTAGTGATGCTGAATGTATTTGCATTACAGACTGAAACCTCAAACCCCACTCGCTTGTAAATACTGTGCATGATTCCACATGGAAAGCAGCTGGGTGTGTGCTAAGAGTCTGCTTCTGCACCAAAAAATGGCTCCCCCTTTTTCCTACTAATACAACTATGAAATCACCAGAGTAGTACACAATAAATCTCTGCCTGTAATTCCTATATGCACACAGAGTCATATTTTCACATTAGTCACAAAACGAAATTTCTTTGCCAATTTGAAAGCACACTTACTGCTCTTTTTTTTGACAAGTGACAATCACTTTTACAGACTGACACATTATGAATCCACTTTTCAGATTCTTAAAAAAGCACATGTCCAAACTGCTTTTTCAGACCACCACCATGTGTATCCTGGGTGACTGCCTACATACCAGCAAGGGCAACCAGCCTTAGTGATGCTGAATGTATTTGCATTACAGACTGAAACCTCAAACCCCACTCGCTTGTAAATACTGTGCATGATTCCACATGGAAAGCAGCTGGGTGTGTGCTAAGAGTCTGCTTCTGCACCAAAAAATGGCTCCCCCTTTTTCCTACTAATGCAACTGTGAAATCACCAGAGCAAAACGCAATAAATCTCTACCTGTAATTCCTATATGCACACAGAGTCATGTTTTCACATTAGTCACAAAACGAAATTTCTTTGCCAATTTGAAAGCACACTTACTGCTCTTTTTTTTGGCAAGTGACAATCACTTTTACAGACTGACACATTATGAATCCACTTTTCAGATTCTTAAAAAAGCACATGTCCAGACTGCTTTTTCAGACCAGCACCATTTGTAACCTGGGTGACTGCCTACATACCAGCAAGGGCAACCAGCCTTAGTGATGCTGAATGTATTTGCATTACTGACTGAAACCTCAAACCCCACTCGCTTGTAAATACTGTGCATGATTCCACATGGAAAGCAGCTGGGTGTGTGCTAAGAGTCTGCTTCTGCACCAAAAATGGCTCCCCCTTTTTCCTACTAATGCAAATGTAAAATCACCAGAGTAGTACACAATAAATCTCTGCCTGTAATTCCTATATGCACACAGAGTCATATTTTCACATTAGTCACAAAACGAAATTTCTTTCCTAATTTGAAAGCACACTTACTGCTCTTTTTTTTGGCAAGTGATAATCACTTTTACAGACTGACACATTATGAATCCACTTTTCAGATTCTTAAAAAACCACATGTCCAAACTGCTTTTTCAGACCACCACCATGTGTATCCTCGGTGACTGCCTACATACCAGCAAGGGCAACCAGCCTTAGTGATGCTGAATGTATTTGCATTACAGACTGAAACCTCAAACCCCACTCGCTTGTAAATACTGTGCATGATTCTACATGGAAAGCAGCTGGGTGTGTGCTAAGAGTCTGCTTCTGCACCAAAAAATGGCTCCCCCTTTTTCCTACTAATGCAACTGTGAAATCACCAGAGCAAAACGCAATAAATCTCTACCTGTAATTCCTATATGCACACAGAGTCATGTTTTCACATTAGTCACAAAACGAAATTTCTTTGCCAATTTGAAAGCACACTTACTGCTCTTTTTTTTGGCAAGTGATAATCACTTTTACAGACTGACACATTATGAATCCACTTTTCAGATTCTTAAAAAACCACATGTCCAAACTGCTTTTTCAGACCACCACCATGTGTATCCTGGGTGACTGCCTACATACCAGCAAGGGCAACCAGCCTTAGTGATGCTGAATGTATTTGCATTACAGACTGAAACCTCAAACCCCACTCGCTTGTAAATACTGTGCATGATTCTACATGGAAAGCAGCTGGGTGTGTGCTGAGAGTCTGCTTCTGCACCAAAAAATGGCTCCCCCTTTTTCCTACTAATGCAACTGTGAAATCACCAGAGCAAAACGCAATAAATCTCTACCTATAATTCCTATATGCACACAGAGTCATGTTTTCACATTAGTCACAAAACGAAATTTCTTTGCCAATTTGAAAGCACACTTACTGCTCTTTTTTTTGACAAGTGATAATCACTTTTACAGACTGACACATTATGAATCCACTTTTCAGATTCTTAAAAAAGCACATGTCCAGACTGCTTTTTCAGACCACCACCATGTGTAACCTGGGTGACTGCCTACACACCAGCAAGGGCAACCAGCCTTAGTGATGCTGAATGTATTTGCATTACTGACTGAAACCTCAAACCCCACTCGCTTGTAAATACTGTGCATGATTCTACATGGAAAGCAGCTGGGTGTGTGCTAAGAGTCTGCTTCTGCACCAAAAAATGGCTCCCCCTTTTTCCTACTAATGCAACTGTGAAATCACCAGAGCAAAACACAATAAATCTCTACCTGTAATTCCTATATGCACACAGAGTCATGTTTTCACATTAGTCACAAAACGAAATTTCTTTGCCAATTTGAAAGCACACTTACTGCTCTTTTTTTTGACAAGTGATAATCACTTTTACAGACTGACACATTATGAATCCACTTTTCAGATTCTTAAAAAAGCACATGTCCAGACTGCTTTTTCAGACCACCACCATGTGTAACCTGGGTGACTGCCTACACACCAGCAAGGGCAACCGGCCTTAGTGATGCTGAATGTATTTGCATTACTGACTGAAACCTCAAACCCCACTCGCTTGTAAATACTGTGCATGATTCTACATGGAAAGCAGCTGGGTGTGTGCTAAGAGTCTGCTTCTGCACCAAAAAATGGCTCCCCCTTATTCCTACTAATGCAAATGTAAAATTACCAGAATAGTACACAATAAATCTCTGCCTGTAATTCCTATTTGCACACAGAGTCATGTTTTCACATTAGTCACAAAACGAAATTTCTTTGCCAATTTGAAAGCACACTTACTGCTCTTTTTTTTGACAAGTGATAATCACTTTTACAGACTGACACATTATGAATCCACTTTTCAGATTCTTAAAAAAGCACATGTCCAGACTGCTTTTTCAGACCACCACCATGTGTAACCTGGGTGACTGCCTACATACCAGCAAGGGCAACCAGCCTTAGTGATGCTGAATGTATTTGCATTACTGACTGAAACCTCAAACCCCACTCGCTTGTAAATACTGTGCATGATTCTACAAGGAAAGCAGCTGGGTGTGTGCTAAGAGTCTGCTTCTGCACCAAAAAATGGCTCCCCCTTTTTCCTACTAATGCAAATATAAAATTACCAGAGTAGTACACAATAAATCTCTGCCTATATTTCCCAACATGTGTAACCTGGGTGACTGCCTACATTCCAGCAAGGGCAACCAGCCTTAGTGATGCTGAATGTATTTGCATTACTGAGTCCAACCTCAAACCCTTAAACTATTCTTTTTTTATACCAATACACCTTAATTTATCGTGAAAACATAGTCCATATTATTTTACATGTTCCTCACATTTAAATTTCTCCCAAAACAGAAAATAATAAACACAACTTCAACAAAAAGAATTAAATTTCTATTATTCATTTCTTAATTTACCATATACATCTCCTCTCAAACTCTAAACTCACCTTTAAAATTAGTTAGTTGTGAAAGAAATGTGGGACTCAAACAGCAGATTATCAGAGCCAGGATCTCTGTTCTCTACACCTCTCTCCTCTCAGCAGAACCAGATAATGGCAAACTTTCCCTCTCTTTTTCCACACATATACATGTTAATTTCAAATCTCAGTGCTTCCCCCTTTTTTTCAAATGTAATCACACATTTCTATTGGTTGAAAACCAACCCTTTTCCAAAAGTACCCTTCCCCCAACTTGACTTCTGCCTAGTACCCTTCCCCCAACTTGACTTCTGCCTGCTACCATAGCAACAGCTCATGGAACACTGCTGTGTGGAGTTAGGTCAGAAGTTCGCCAAACAATGTTTCAATTCCACAGAGCAAGAGTGCTTGACTTTTCAAACCTAACAGCAAATCCATAGTACTGTTCTTTGCTAACACATTTTTCTGTACCAATACAAAACATGCTTCTATAAATTTACACATACAGCCTAGTTTTTAGTGTAGAATGGTATGAAACAGCCAATCAGTTCTTTTTTTTTATAAAAAAATATGTATGCCTCCATTTCCAAACTGTCTTTCATTTCTTTTTACCATTCTACTGAAATACACCTCCTGAGTGCATCCAGATCTCCTTTGAAGATGTTCACAGTGTGGATTGTAGGACACAGCTATGTCTTCTGGAGTGAAAAGTTTGCAGAGAAAACAGGTATGGTGAGAGACCTTGCTTTGCCAAATGTAGACATTAAATGGATTGGTCAGAGAGGGTTAAAGTGGCACCAATTGATGCCATTGGTGAAATCCTTCATGCAAATCCAACACCCTGACCTCATAATAGTGCACTGTGGTGGCAATGACCTAGGCACTTTGACTGGGGTAGGTCTGGAAATGCTTATGAAGGACACCTTTGCACAACTGTTTTCACTTTTCCCTAAAACTGCCTTTGTGTTTTCTAACATATGCCAAAGGCAAAAATGGAACTGGTCCAATCATTTCTGTCCGATGATTGACAAAGCAAGAAAGCACGTCAACAAATCTGTTTCTGCTTTCCTCCGTGACTATGGTATGGGTTCCATTTACCACAACAACTTGCGTTACGACATGCAAGACATTTATAGAAGAGATGGTGTGCACTTCAATGATGAAGGGAACAGAGTCTTCCTCTTGAACCTTAGACTCTGCATCGGTACTTACTTGTAGGTACCACTAAAAAATAACTTCATAAACACAACGGCCCCGTGATTTTTTTTAAAATCAATAAATGTTTTCTTTGTACTTTTCTGTCCTTCTTTGACCCCCTCACAAATGTTAGGGGGTCTGTAACTCTCCTCCTTGCCCCCTTTTCTTGTTATCACTCTTTTTTTTCTGAGTGAAACACACGAAATGGCGGCCGACGCTTCCTTGTTTCGGCCGATTCGAATGTTTACTAAGATCTAAGAGCCAATCAGAATCGCGCTCGCGCACGCCACCGTACGCGTACGGTAAGCGTACCGTAAGCGTACCGTAAGCTGGCTGGCCGCAGCAGGCCAGGAGGAATAAAAAACGGAATCGTAAGCTGTCTCTTGTGGGAAATAAAGGTTGTTCCTTCACTTGCTGTGTGCTGCGGCCTCATCTGCTGGGCAGTTTTGGTGATATATTTACACGGCGGGTCCAGGCCGTGGAGGGATCGCGCCATCCGACACTGGGATGCTTGCAGGGGGGGAAGCTTCCCCCTTGTTAAAAGGCACAGCAAGCATTAATTTCAACAGTCAACGTACGATTCGGGGTCCCAATTGGGGCTTGAATCAGACTCTTTAAAGACTTGTGACTCATGGGACCCACTGGAGGGTTAAATTTGCATTATTTTACCACAAGGACCAGCATGCATTGGTTGAAAAGAGCGAAGAAGGCACACCTGGTGCCAATTGAAAAAAACGATAAAACATGCAGGGAACTTGTGGCAGCACGAAATCCATTTGCACAAGGGGCCTCTGAGGAGAAGGGAGACACCCTTTGAAACGCGTCAGGCCAGGAGGAATAAAAAACGGAATCGTAAGCTGTCTGTTGTGGGAAATAAAGGTTGTTCCTTCACTTGCTGTGTGCTGCGGCCTCATCTGCTGGGCAGTTTTGGTGATATATTTACACGGCGGGTCCAGGCCGTGGATGGATCGCGCCATCCGACACTGGGATGCTTGCAGGGGGAGAAGCTTCCCCCTTGTTAAAAGGCACAGCAAGCATTAATTTCAACAGTCAACGTACGATTCGGGGTCCCAATTGGGGCTTGAATCAGACTCTTTAAAGACTTGTGACTCATGGGACCCACTGGAGGGTTAAATTTGCATTATTTTACCACAAGGACCAGCATGCATTGGTTGAAAAGAGCGAAGAAGGCACACCTGGTGCCAATTGAAAAAAACGATAAAACATGCAGGGAACTTGTGGCAGCACGAAATCCATTTGCACAAGGGGCCTCTGAGGAGAAGGGAGACACCCTTTGAAACGCGTCAGGCCAGGAGGAATAAAAAACGGAATCGTAAACTGTCTGTTGTGGGAAATAAAGGTTGTTCCTTCACTTGCTGTGTGCTGCGGCCTCATCTGCTGGGCAGTTTTGGTGATATATATATATATATATATTATCAAACAAATGCCCGAAAGCTTTAGGGGCGAACACACAAACAGGGAAACCATCCGGTTTTCTCACTGGCAGCTCGCATCGGACATGAAGACACAAGCCACTTGCTTCGTCACTTGAAAACAGTCTCCCTTGGACCTGACGCGTTTCAGGGCTCACGCCCTTTCTTCAGAGGTCACTTGTAAGTATTTGGCTTGCAGGGGGTTCTGAGCATGCTCCTCCTTTTGTACTACCCTGAGTGGGCCCCGCTTCACGCGAGTCGTGACTGATGCATGCTGGGATATAAAGTCCCGTTTCAGAAAAATGAAATTTTCTTTGAGTAAGTCCTGCGCAAAATACTGGATTTAAAACATATTTTCTACCCTGAGTGGGTTCCCAAATGACGAGCAAGTTCTTTTTCGCCCTCCCTGTTGCGCTGTGTTCGGCAAGAACAGTTCTGGCCACAGCCTCCTTCGTAGCTCCTCGGATGGTTCTGCCCCCCACGGCAGGGCAGCCGTGCAAAAATAGTATCAAACAAATGCCCGAAAGCTTTAGGGGCGAACACACAAACAGGGAAACCATCCGGTTTTCTCACTGGCAGCTCGCATCGGACATGAAGACACAAGCCACTTGCTTCGTCACTTGAAAACAGTCTCCCTTGGACCTGACGCGTTTCAGGGCTCACGCCCTTTCTTCAGAGGTCACTTGTAAGTATTAGGCTTGCAGGGGGTTCTGAGCATGCTCCTCCTTTTGTACTACCCTGAGTGGGCCCCGCTTCACGCGAGTCGTGACTGATGTATGCTGGGATATAAAGTCCCGTTTCAGAAAAATGAAATTTTCTTTGAGTAAGTCCTGCGCAAAATACTGGATTTAAAACATATTTTCTACCCTGAGTGGGTTCCCAAATGACGAGCAAGTTCTTTTTCGCCCTCCCTGTTGCGCTGTGTTCGGCAAGAACAGTTCTGGCCACAGCCTCCTTCGTAGCTCCTCGGATGGTTCTGCCCCCCACGGCAGGGCAGCCGTGAAAAAATAGTATCAAACAAATGCCCGAAAGCTTTAGGGGCGAACACACAAACAGGGAAACCATCCGGTTTTCTCACTGGCAGCTCGCATCGGACATGAAGACACAAGCCACTTGCTTCGTCACTTGAAAACAGTCTCCCTTGGACCTGACGCAATTCAGGGCTCACGCCCTTTCTTCAGAGGTCACTTGTAAGTATTAGGCTTGCAGGGGGTTCTGAGCATGCTCCTCCTTTTGTACTACCCTGAGTGGGCCCCGCTTCACGCGAGTCGTGACTGATGCATGCTGGGATATAAAGTCCCGTTTCAGAAAAATGAAATTTTCTTTGAGTAAGTCCTGCGCAAAATACTGGATTTAAAACATATTTTCTACCCTGAGTGGGTTCCCAAATGACGAGCAAGTTCTTTTTCGCCCTCCCTGTTGCGCTGTGTTCGGCAAGAACAGTTCTGGCCACAGCCTCCTTCGTAGCTCCTCGGATGGTTCTGCCCCCCACGGCAGGGCAGCCGTGCAAAAATAGTATCAAACAAATGCCCGAAAGCTTTAGGGGAGAACACACAAACAGGGAAACCATCCGGTTTTCTCACTGGCAGCTCGCATCGGACATGAAGACACAAGCCACTTGCTTCGTCACTTGAAAACAGTCTCCCTTGGACCTGACGCGTTTCAGGGCTCACGCCCTTTCTTCAGAGGTCACTTGTAAGTATTAGGTTTGCAGGGGGTTCTGAGCATGCTCCTCCTTTTGTACTACCCTGAGTGGGCCCCGCTTCACGCGAGTCGTGACTGATGCATGCTGGGATATAAAGTCCCGTTTCAGAAAAATGAAATTTTCTTTGAGTAAGTCCTGCGCAAAATACTGGATTTAAAACATATTTTCTACCCTGAGTGGGTTCCCAAATGACGAGCAAGTTCTTTTTCGCCCTCCCTGTTGCGCTGTGTTCGGCAAGAACAGTTCTGGCCACAGCCTCCTTCGTAGCTCCTCGGATGGTTCTGCCCCCCACGGCAGGGCAGCCGTGCAAAAATAGTATCAAACAAATGCCCGAAAGCTTTAGGGGCGAACACACAAACAGGGAAACCATCCGGTTTTCTCACTGGCAGCTTGCATCGGACATGAAGACACAAGCCACTTGCTTCGTCACTTGAAAACAGTCTCCCTTGGACCTGAAGCGTTTCAGGGCTCACGCCCTTTCTTCAGAGGTCACTTGTAAGTATTTGGCTTGCAGGGGGTTCTGAGCATGCTCCTCCTTTTGTACTACCCTGAGTGGGCCCCGCTTCACGCGAGTCGTGACTGATGCATGCTGGGATATAAAGTCCCGTTTCAGAAAAATGAAATTTTCTTTGAGTAAGTCCTGCGCAAAATACTGGATTTAAAACATATTTTCTACCCTGAGTGGGTTCCCAAATGACGAGCAAGTTCTTTTTCGCCCTCCCTGTTGCGCTGTGTTCGGCAAGAACAGTTCTGGCCACAGCCTCCTTCGTAGCTCCTCGGATGGTTCTGCCCCCCACGGCAGGGCAGCCGTGCAAAAATAGTATCAAACAAATGCCCGAAAGCTTTAGGGGCGAACACACAAACAGGGAAACCATCCGGTTTTCTCACTGGCAGCTCGCATCGGACATGAAGACACAAGACACTTGCTTCGTCACTTGAAAACAGTCTCCCTTGGACCTGACGCGTTTCAGGGCTCACGCCCTTTCTTCAGAGGTCACTTGTAAGTATTAGGCTTGCAGGGGGTTCTGAGCATGCTCCTCCTTTTGTACTACCCTGAGTGGGCCCCGCTTCACGCGAGTCGTGACTGATGCATGCTGGGATATAAAGTCCCGTTTCAGAAAAATGAAATTTTCTTTGAGTAAGTCCTGCGCAAAATACTGGATTTAAAACATATTTTCTACCCTGAGTGGGTTCCCAAATGAAGAGCAAGTTCTTTTTCGCCCTCCCTGTTGCGCTGTGTTCGGCAAGAACAGTTCTGGCCACAGCCTCCTTCGTAGCTCCTCAGATGGTTCTGCCCCCCACGGCAGGGCAGCCGTGCAAACATAGTATCAAACAAATGCCCGAAAGCTTTAGGGGCGAACACACAAACAGGGAAACCATCCGGTTTTCTCACTGGCAGCTCGCATCGGACATGAAGACACAAGCCACTTGCTTCGTCACTTGAAAACAGTCTCCCTTGGACCTGACGCGTTTCAGGGCTCACGCCCTTTCTTTAGAGGTCACTTGTAAGTATTAGGCTTGCAGGGGGTTCTGAGCATGCTCCTCCTTTTGTACTACCCTGAGTGGGCCCCGCTTCACGCGAGTCGTGACTGATGCATGCTGGGATATAAAGTCCCGTTTCAGAAAAATGAAATTTTCTTTGAGTAAGTCCTGCGCAAAATACTGGATTTAAAACATATTTTCTACCCTGAGTGGGTTCCCAAATGACGAGCAAGTTCTTTTTCGCCCTCCCTGTTGCGCTGTGTTCGGCAAGAACAGTTCTGGCCACAGCCTCCTTCGTAGCTCCTCGGATGGTTCTGCCCCCCACGGCAGGGCAGCCGTGCAAAAATAGTATCAAACAAATGCCCGAAAGCTTTAGGGGCGAACACACAAACAGGGAAACCATCCGGTTTTCTCACTGGCAGCTCGCATCGGACATGAAGACACAAACCACTTGCTTCGTCACTTGAAAACAGTCTCCCTTGGACCTGACGCGTTTCAGGGCTCACGCCCTTTCTTCAGAGGTCACTTGTAAGTATTAGGCTTGCAGGGGGTTCTGAGCATGCTCCTCCTTTTGTACTACCCTGAGTGGGCCCCGCTTCACGCGAGTCGTGACTGATGCATGCTGGGATATAAAGTCCCGTTTCAGAAAAATGAAATTTTCTTTGAGTAAGTCCTGCGCAAAATATTGGATTTAAAACATATTTTCTACCCTGAGTGGGTTCCCAAATGACGAGCAAGTTCTTTTTCGCCCTCCCTGTTGCGCTGTGTTCGGCAAGAACAGTTCTGGCCACAGCCTCCTTCGTAGCTCCTCGGATGGTTCTGCCCCCCACGGCAGGGCAGCTGTGCAAAAATAGTATCAAACAAATGCCCCCTTTTCACATTTTCCACCTTTTTTCCACCTTTTCTTTTCAGTGCGACAGACAAAATGGCGGCCGACACTTCCTGATTTCGACCGATTCGAATGTTGACTGACATCTAACAACCAATCAGAATTTCGCTTGCGCACGGCGCGCGCGTATAGATATTTATATGCTTTTAAATGCTATTTTCTCAGGAAATACTGAACAGATTTACACCAGACCTGCAAAAGGCACTTCCCTGACCTGAGGACTACCTCTCTGCCAAATTTCAAATATTTCTGTTCAGCCGATCGGGCTGTACCTTCGACTAAAGGTCCTATGGGAAAATGCATGGGGAAAACGCGTTTTGGGACCCCCTTTTTTCTCGGCCCCCGCTTGACAAATCACCCCGAGACTTTAAGGGTAGGAGCTGAACGGAGCGCCCCATTAGTTTTGAAAATTTCGCAAGGATTCGTTAACCGGCGCCAAAGTTATTCAAAATAGAATTTTGAGATTTCCTATGGAAACACAATCCTAACTATAACTATCTACTGGCGACCGCCAGTAGATAAAATATATATAATAACATCATATCAGTGATGTCATCAGTGATGTCATTTGAGATGTCATCAGTGATGTCATGAGTGATGTCAGTGACCATGTCATGAGTGATGTAATATGTGACGTCATCAGTAGTGCATTGCGGGCGCGCGAGTTATAGTTAGGTGAACTAACTATAACGGGGGAATTTCATTGGTTTTTTACGAGTGAAATGTCCAGCTAACTATAACATGTGTGAAACCTTTGGTTTTTTCATTGAATTTCTAAGGTTTTTTAAATGCTAATTCCTAACTATAACGTGTGTGAAACCCATGGTTTTTTCAGTGAATTTGCAAGGTTTAAATGCTAATTCCTAACTATAACGTGAGTGAAACCCATGGTTTTTTCAGTGAATTTGCAAGGTTTTTTAAATGCTAATTTTTTTTTTTTTTTCTTTTTTTTTACATATTTTTATTTTAATTTTCTATCCTTTTTTAAAAAACTATGGTTAAAATTTAAAAATTCTACAATATGTTTTTATTTTACATTTTTTTTAAAAATAAACAGGTAAAATTTTTTTTTTTTTTACCGTGCGCGTACCGTAAGCGCACGTCGCGACGTAATTACGCTATTTTCCTACGCTGTTTGCGTTCATTTACGCAATTTGCGTAGTCATACGTCACGCGCGCATAGCGCGTAACGCATACGCTGCACGCACACGTTACGCGGAAGTGGAGGGGCGTGCCTGTTGTGCGCATGGGCGCGTGAGCGTGTCTTTTTTACGCGCATGCGTACTTTTTGCCGTAAGCGCACCGTAAGCGTACCGTAAGCGTACGGTAGGTCATGTGATCATGAAACACAGCTTTTGATTGGTTGAAACTACTTTCAGTTCTAGAACTCTCCTACACCACACCCATTCCCCTCATTTCTGCTTGTGATCCCTTAGGAGAAGGAGCTGGGTTGTCTTTGTGATACGATGGCAGAACAGCAGAGCCCTTCTGAGAGTGAGGCTAGCAGCACTACCTTGAGGCAGAGAGCGAGGAAACAAAAGACCTCTTATGTATGGGATTATTTTACTTTTCCTGAAGGCCAGCAAAAGGTAAATGCACCCTTAGTAACTTGTAAGCTGTGTAAGCGTGTACTTTGTAAATGTAAATGTAAATGTATGTGTCTTGTAAAGCGCACTGCTGCCCTGAGGCGTCCTGGCGCTGTAGACCGCTGGGGAACCCGTCCTGGCTATCCCTGTGAGATGGTCCCTCCAGGGTATCTCCAAGGTGAAACCAGGCATCCCCGGCGAATGTGGGGGGCCGTTGAGGAGATGAGGCAAGCTAATGCCCAGAGTTGCCGAGTGTGTTCCTGGTTAGAGTAGGTACCGAGGCGAGAATTATCGAGTCCGTTTTGACCCTGGTCCACGACCCTGCCGCGTCGGGAATTGAACCCTGGTCCCTGGCCGATTCTCTGCTTACGGATCTGCCGCCTCTAACCAGTGAGCCACACCTCTCCACTCCTTTCAAGAGGTAATCCTGACAGGAAGTATTCCTTTGGGAATCATACCATGATGAGACACCTCAAGGATGTACACAGAAGGACACATGCTCGACTTACTGGAGGTAACCCTTCAATAAGTCAACCAAGCACATCCACGGCAGCTCAGCCTGGACCATCATCTGCAGGGCCGAGTCCTTCTTCTGCAGATCAGGTGAGCCCTTCATCTGTGGGGGGAGCATCTCCTTTTTCTGGCCCTCTGGAAATTAACCCTCGGTTTCTGAGGGTTGATATACGGTGCGCCAGTTGTCATGATCTAATTTGTCATAGGGAGACCAGTGTTTCCCTAGTGAACAACAAAATAGATCAGCACACTTGTCGCAGAGACTAATATTCCCAATCTTTCTTTCCTCTGTCCCTGCATGAACACAACGGCTCTTTTAAGAGCCAACCTTATCTTTCATCTTTTTTTTATATATGTTTTTAAAAACTTTTTTTTTTTTTTTTTTACCGTACGCGTACGGTGCACGTAATTTTTTTTTTTTTTTTTAAAAAACAGTAAAAATCAATTATCACATTACAAGGTCCTTGAGAGACTACAATTAAAAACTGAAAATGTGATTGTAGAGAAGTAGAAAAAAAGGAACCATGATATTATTGACTTACCATACCCACTCAAAAAAATATTTATTCATTTGTTTTTTTAAAAAATTGTTTTAAAAATGGTTCTAGGTTTCGAAAATTTTCTATATCAATCTGAAAAAAAAGAAAAAAGTATTAATATTTTTTAAAACATTTCATAATACAGTACACATATTTACATATTTATCAAAAAATATTTTTGCCTTATTTTTGCTGTTTTCAGAATATATTGCATTTCACTATAAATTGTGAAAGCAATTGCATTCATCATTTAACAGCGGGCAAAAAAAAAATGACAATCTCAAAGATTGTATTAAAAAAGCCCAGAATCTCTTCTCACTTAAACTTAACATTATAGAAATGCATAATATTCTAAAAAAATATCATCAAAAAACAATACTTATTTCTTTAAAATACCGTCTGATATTTTTGTTTCAGAAGTATAATCACAATATTATATCTCAAATAACTTCACAATACATCTGATTCCATTTCCTTTAGGCCAAATAGTAATTTTAAAATTCTTTTTTGATTAAATTTCCAATGGTAATCCAATAAAATTCTAAAGTTTAATTTGTACAGATCTCACCGATTCTCTGTAACATTTTGGTTCCCGAAAGATTTATTAATAATTTATTAAGTCCACAATAGAATTGGTTACTTTTCCGCATGGCCAAATAGTAATTTTTAAAATCTTTTTTGAAAAAATTTCCAATGGCACTCCAATAACATTCCAAAATTTAAATTGTGCAGATGTTACCGATTTTCTCTAAATTTTTGGTTTTTGAAAGTTTCATAAAAAATTTAAAAAGTCCACATTACAATTGGTTATCTTTCCATTAGGCCAAATGATAATTTAAAAAATCTTTTTTTTTGAAAATTCCAATGGTAATCCAATAAAATGGTAAAATTGTTTTGTCCAGATCTTGCCAAGTCTCTCTAAAATTTAGGTTTCAGGAAGATTAGATAGGAATTTGCTAAATCAAAAGGCAAACATTGCTTAAAAACCAATTGGGAATCATTACACAGTGTCCAGCCTTTTTCACATTTAAGATAAACTGTGTAATGTCCAGAAGTAACAGTAGGTCCTTCATGGAAAATTATTGCAACAGTTACAAAAGTTTTTCCTGAAATTGATAATTGCTGTCCTGTAAACTTCTTTATTAAAGTATCCAATTTTGAACCATCAGCTCTACATCGTTGCATCAATAAAATTACATTCTGTATTCCTTTAAAATTAACGTTGAAAACATGTCAGATTGACACTCACCGCATTGCATGCTATGATTAGCATCTTTAACTAATTTAGCAAGAGTGACTGTTTTACTCTCTGGCAATGTCAAATAAATAAACCTTTCATTATCAACATTAGAGCCACATATATTATAACAGTTTTCACAACTATGTTCCCATTTATAAGAGAGACCAAATAAATTATCAATTGCAACTTCTTCTTCTTCCAGTACCTGAAGAAAATACATCAAAAATTCTTGTGCATCTTGCTGTTCATTTTGAGAAAACTGTGTTCGTCCTGAACATACATCTAAAAGTTTTCTAATTTCAGTAGCACTTTCTATTTTAGTTTTATCAATACTCAGCTTTTCAAAAAGGAGACTCAGCTCAGAACAGAATCTTTTTCCCTGATTTACTATTATCTGCTCTTGCAAACTTTCCAGATAAAATGCAACATTCAGCACTACATTAGCGTAGCAGTTGACACCAGAGCTATTTTCAAAATGACATCCTACAACCTGTTCTTCTTTTTCCTTACTCTTTTTGCTTGCAATTACATCACTCCTCTTTTTTTTCCTCCTCTCTACATCTTCATTACAGATATTCTCATTTCTCCTTTTACGAGAAACTACACGTTTCTCCAACACAGGATACTGACCTAAAGGAGGAGCATAGCTTCTTCTTAATCTATTATACTCCTTTACACAATTTGTATCAGCACTAACTTTTGAGTCATCAAAGTCTATCATGAATAAACCTGATAATGTTTTCACTCGTGACAAAGCAACATATGCCATACCTTCTTTGAACACAGTTGAACCAATGTTCACAAATGCACAATCTACAGTCAATCCTTGAGACTTGTGAATAGTTACAGCATATGCTAGCGAAAACGGAAACTGCTTCCTACGTACATATAAGTCTTTCACAAGCATGAAACGAACTGTACAACGACAAATGTCTTTAACTTCTTCTATCTGATCAAATTTTATTTTTAAACATTCAATTCCATCTTTTTTCTGATAATTAATAAAACCCACAACTCTTCCCATAGCTCCATTAACTAAACCTTTTTCAACATCCAAATTTCTCCTTAAAAATACTCTACAGTTCATGCAAACATATAGATTTTTTTCTAATCCAGCTGTTTTGGAAATGTTCTTCTCTAGTGAATCCAATTTATTTTTCAGTGTGCCTGTTAATGTGATAGTAATTCTTCCATCCTCAATTTTGTCCACTGCTTCCAATTTCCTGATCTATTCCTTTTCCAATTTCAAAAGCTCCTCATTGAATATTGAGCATTCACGTAGAGTTGGCATTAAGCAGATGACACTTTTGTTTTCTGCAATGTTCTTGAATATCTTCTCTGCAACTATTTCTTCCTTTGGAAATAAATTATGTAGCAGCCGACTCTGTAATGCTTTTTTGCCAACTTCAGTGAGTAGTCCAATTCTGATATCTTTCAGAATACTTCCATATTCTTCATCGTTTGCTTGCCTCATATTAGTAGTAAGTTCCTTGTACTCAAAGAAGGACCAAATATTTGTATTACCGATGCTTCCCAATGACTTCTTCGTGTCTTCATGTGTCACTGTATTAAACACTGGTTGTCCTTTAACTGGAGTAAGTTGCAAAAGATCTCCAAAAACTATGACGTGTTTTCCACCAAATAACATGTCATAGTCTGTCTTCAGAATTTGCTGCATTCTTAAATGCACAAAGGCAAGCATTAAGTTTGAAACCATGCTCACCTCATCAATAATGAGAACTTGCATCTTCTTCAATACTCTTGAAACTTCCAAGGATGCTTCTCCAGTTAGCTTGTTGTATTGTATTTTGTTCTCATGCTCCACTGGTAACATTAGCAAACGATGTAAAGTGATTCCTTTTATGTTATATGCTGCTAACCCAGTTGGAGCAGTAACCACACAAGACAAAGTAGAATCCGTTTTTTGCTGTAGGTAGCTTCTGATGACTCTTATTAAGAAACTTTTCCAGTTCCAGCTTGTCCGCTTACATACATCCTGATTGGATGAAATGATGTGCATGAGCACTCTTTTTTTTCATGTAGAAATCCGAGATCAATTTTGTTTCTGATCTCTTCATAAATTTGTTGCTGCTCTTCATTCAGTTGTCTTTCCAAATTTTGTAAGTCTATAAATTCTTCTTGAGCTTGATTCATAGCCGTTTTCACTTCATTCATGGCTATTGATGCTTCATTTTCAACGATTGGTTGTCCTAGGGGATCTTGACTGAGTGTTCCTGAACTTTGGCTGTCCTGAGAACTGTCTCTAGCTATTTCTGCTGCAATTGTAGTTTCCTGTTCAATTTCTTCATTTAACATTTGCAGATAACTTGAGAATGTACTGCATTGTATGCTGTCTTTGCAAGCATTAAAAGAATCTTCATAGCTTTGAAATTCTCCCAGTAGTTCATCCTCTGTACGCCATGGTCTAAACAGCTGTAAAAGAGCCAAGTAGTAAAATTCCTTCTTGTCAGTAGTGTCGCAACTCAGCTTCCTGTGATTTATCAAACTTCCTTTTGTTTGCTTCACCAAACATCCTTCCTCACCAATGACTTTATATTTTCCATTGTTGATGTCTTCTGTGGCTTTCCGTGAATAAATGTAGTTCTGCAGCACTTCATAGAGAGACATGTTCTCCAGATGATGACTTCTCTTGGGATAATATGTGTCCAACATGTTTGATTTCAAAATATCTGTACTTTCTGGGTCATTCTCGGCCAAATATTCAATTTCTCCAACAGATTTCAGTACCCGATTTCTCATTGCTGCAAGGCCTAAACTTGCCCAAATTATTCTTCTTGATTTCGAGTAGAGACTTGCAGAAGATAACCTATCTGAACATTCGTAGGATCCAATTTCTCGATGCGATAACATCTTCAAACTGAAACTGTACAGCTTCTTACTGACAGTCTTCTCGTGAGAAATCTCTTCCCACATTTCCTTCAATTCTGTTTTTTCTGATTTCGTAATGTAAGACGTTACATATCGAGCAACAGCAATGGAATTGTCAGCTACATACTGTATATCCATGTTAGCGTTCCACATGGATAAAATGACTGGGTTGTAGTCATTTATATTTTTTGATTCTTCTTTTCTTTTAAGGTTGTAGGTATTCTTAGGTGATTTTCTTGTGATAGTATGTCTCACAGCTGACATAAAACTGTTTACTCTTCCATTTGAAAGAACAGGTCTAGGAAATCCAAATCGACATTTAGTGTAGTATTTATCTTTGCTCTTGTATTTCCGTCGACAGTATTTTCCACACCGATGACTTTGGAAACGTAAAACTTGCTCCTTTAACTTTTTCTCTTCTGTACTTTTTGGTATAGCACATGTTGCATATTCTTCAATGTAAGATAACACTGCTTCATCAGTATCTGTTCCAAACTTTGGGGCATCCTTGATCCACAACAGCATATGAAAATGAGGAGCACCTCTTGCCTGGTACTCTTTTCTCCAAAAGAAATCCACTACTTCTCCTAGAGGTGGATTTTTTTTATTGCAGATGAAGGACATCATAGCCTCAAATCTATGATTGAAATATCTGCAAACATTAACCGGATCCAATGAGCACAGTTCTCCAGCTGTCTTGTATTCGATGTTTTTAATGTTTGAATTTGCCTCTCGTAGAAAATCCAGTAAATCATCCCAAGCGTACTCGGCACAGCTTAGGGTAACGAACCATGTTGGTGTTCCTAAATTCCGTAACATGCATTTTAATTCACCATGGCGTCGGTACCAATATTCATTTGTCCCACGCTGACAAGCCATCAGATTGATCAGTTGTGTTTCCAAATGATCATCTCGGTGCTGCACTTTCTCCATAAAATCCTTAGCAGACACATTTTGTAAATGTACTCCACTTTTTAAAATGTGATTTACTGCATAAGATAGTGCAGACAAATCGCTTTCAAATAAAAGATGGAACAAATAAGGAATACTTTGTCGAAATCTGGGATCTTCAGCATATAGTCTTGTAGTCCGATACTCAGAAGCTGGAATCTGTTCCGGACGTTCATCGTATCGTCCTTTTTTTCCTTTAGGAAACAGCTGGGGAAAACATCGAGCTTCCAAGCTCTCCTCCCATACACTCACGGGAGTTCCTTTTGCTTTCTTCATCTGAAAGAGATCAATATTGTCTCCCATAACTTCTTTTGAATGAAGAGGATGTATGCTAAAATGTTCATAAATTTCTTCTTCCTTTGACTTGTCCACTTTTTCAATTTGTCCAGTTGGTGTTTCTGTGTCTTCTTGAAAATCTTCTTCTTCTTCTTCTTCTATATAAATTGATTCATACCATTTGTTATTCCTTTTCAAATACAAATTTGCTCTTTGTACTTTGCGCACATCTACCAGCTCCTGCCAAATCTTCTTATTCTTTGTAGGTACACCATTAACCAGAATAATTAATGGTTCAGTTTCCAAAGTATCCGCATCAATAGTTTCCATATTTTTTTTCAAATCCAAGGGCAAATACACCACTCTACCTTTTAAACCTCTCAGTAAATCTGAAGGAGGTAATTTACCAGTTTTAGGCTCCATATGGTCTGGAACGGATGAACACATTGAATGAGTATAGACTCATATGTATTTAATTCAGAAAGTTCTGCAGGAATAGCATCCAATTCTAAATTATTATGTACAGCTCTGGTTGGCATTCTATTTTCCTCTAACTTGTTGTAACAGTATTTACAAATACGCTGATCTTCACCCAATTCAAAACAATTTTCAAGAAATATATATGTGGCAAAATCCTTCCACTTATAATTATCTTAATTTTCACTCTTTCTGTAGAGATCAACATTCCTAGTTTGTTTTCTATAATGAGTTCTGCGGCAACAAATACAAGTAAAATTTGGTCTTTCATTAGAGATTATTGCAAATTTTGTTATGTGATCATTAAATGTCTTACTCACAGAGGGTTCTACATTCTCTTCCACTTCTTCCTCATTTACTGTGTCCTTCTCTGCACTGTTTTGTTCAGGACCAAAGTAACAAAACTGAATTTCATCAACAACCTTCTCTACATCTGATACCGTTCCTCGGAACAGAGCCCTATTCAATTCATTTAACTTTATTGCTGGACTTTTAGCAAAATACAACCGTCTCACAAACTTTCTCATTTCAGTATGATGAACAGCCAGCATCCTAAAATGATGGAAAACACTATTACACACTTTTCTAGATAGACAAGCCAGAGAATGACCCTGCAAACCAGTATTCTCTCTCACTCTACATGGATCCAGACTTTGAAGCACCTTAATCTTCTGTTTTATACTTTTTTTACTATATTCTCTTAGAAACTCACGAAATTTATCAATAGATTCCTGACGCACAGTGCAAATACTACTACAATTCCAAGTGTACACTGGGGCTTTAGGACGTCTCCCCATAGCCTCATCCGCCATCACTTGTACCTCATCTCTTGGAACCATTATCTCCTTCTCCATTATGCAACCATTTTTCACTTCGTAAGCACGACCTCTGGTGTCAACTGCATGCAGCAAACTATTACTTTGAAAATAGCTCTCTTCATTAAAAAAAGGTTCACCACTTGAACTATGCATCCACTTTCCTAAAAACACTTTACAAAAGTTTGTTCTGTTCACTACTCTTTTCCTTTTGCTATGTGATTTCAGGACATTAACCATTTTGTCTAATGTACGCATCCTATTCAAAATTAAAATGAATAGTTTCCTTTTTAATTCTAATGCCTTTTTTTCTCTTGTAATATTTTGCCTTTTGCTTATATTTCTTCACATCCTTTATCAAATTGGACATAACTCTTCTCTAAAACATTTTTCTACGTATCTCTTTAAACGCTGTTTTTCTGTTTATGTAAATCTTTTCAGTTGCAGAAGGTATATTTGCATTAACTAAATTCTCAATTTTTTCCTGTCCTTTTCTTTTCAAAACATTCTTTCCAGTACAGACATTTTGTACATTTTTCCTTTTTTTGAATATGTTTTTAAGAAATTGTTTTGTCTGCTTACCAGAAGATTTTTTCTTTTTCCCAACATGAGCATCTTCTACTAACTTCGGTCCTCCAGTTGTCTTCAAATATAGGTTTTTTTTGTGGTCTTTTTTTAGTCTGGATTTTGTAGGCATCTTAAATTTTGTTCACTGCTCTTCAGCAATACCTGAAAAAAACTAAAAAAAAAAACCTTTATTTTATTTAAATATATTACTACATTTGTTTTCACATTAGTCACAAAACGAAATTTCTTTGCCAATTTGAAAGCACACTTACTGCTCTTTTTTTGGGCAAGTGATAATCACTTTTACAGACTGACACATTATGAATCCACTTTTCAGATTCTTAAAAAAGCACATGTCCAAACTGCTTTTTCAGACCACCACCATGTGTATCCTGGGTGACTGCCTACATACCAGCAAGGGCAACCAGCCTTAGTGATGCTGAATGTATTTGCATTACAGACTGAAACCTCAAACCCCACTCGCTTGTAAATACTGTGCATGATTCCACATGGAAAGCAGCTGGGTGTGTGCTAAGAGTCTGCTTCTGCACCAAAAAATGGCTCCCCCTTTTTCCTACTAATGCAACTGTGAAATCAACAGAGCAATACGCAATAAATCTCTGTCTATAATTCCTCTTTGCACACAGAGTCATGTTTTCACATTAGTCACAAAACGAAATTTCTTTCCCAATTTGAAAGCACACTTACTGCTCTTTTTTTTGACAAGTGACAATCCCTTTTACAGACTGACACATTATGAATCCACTTTTCAGATTTTTTTAAAAGCCCATGTCCAGACTGCTTTTTCAGACCACCACCATGTGTATCCTGGGTGACTGCCTACATACCAGCAAGGGCAACCAGCCTTAGTGATGCTGAATGTATTTGCATTACAGACTGAAACCTCAAACCCCACTCGCTTGTAAATACTGTGCATGATTCCACATGGAAAGCAGCTGGGTGTGTGCTAAGAGTCTGCTTCTGCACCAAAAAATGGCTCCCCCTTTTTCCTACTAATGCAACTGTGAAATCACCAGAGCAAAACGCAATAAATCTCTACCTGTAATTCCTATATGCACACAGAGTCATGTTTTCACATTAGTCACAAAACGAAATTTCTTTGCCAATTTGAAAGCACACTTACTGCTCTTTTTTTTGGCAAGTGACAATCACTTTTACAGACTGACACGTTATGAATCCACTTTTCAGATTCTTAAAAAAGCACATGTCCAGACTGCTTTTTCAGACCAGCACCATTTGTAACCTGGGTGACTGCCTACATACCAGCAAGGGCAACCAGCCTTAGTGATGCTGAATGTATTTGCATTACAGACTGAAACCTCAAACCCCACTCGCTTGTAAATACTGTGCACGATTCCACATGGAAAGCAGCTGGGTGTGTGCTAAAAGTCTGCTTCTGCACCAAAAAATGGCTCCCCCTTTTTCCTACTAATGCAAATGTAAAATCACCAGAGTAGTACACAATAAATCTCTGCCTGTAATTCCTATTTGCACACAGAGTCATGTTTTCACATTAGTCACAAAACGAAATTTCTTTGCCAATTTGAAAGCACACTTACTGCTCTTTTTTTTGACAAGTGATAATCACTTTTACAGACTGACACATTATGAATCCACTTTTCAGATTCTTAAAAAAGCACATGTCCAGACTGCTTTTTCAGACCACCACCATGTGTAACCTGGGTGACTGCCTACACACCAGCAAGGGCAACCAGCCTTAGTGATGCTGAATGTATTTGCATTACTGACTGAAACCTCAAACCCCACTCGCTTGTAAATACTGTGCATGATTCTACATGGAAAGCAGCTGGGTGTGTGCTAAGAGTCTGCTTCTGCACCAAAAAATGGCTCCCCCTTTTTCCTACTAATTCAAATGTAAAATTACCAGAATAGTACACAATAAATCTCTGCCTGTAATTCCTATTTGCACACAGAGTCATGTTTTCACATTAGTCACAAAACGAAATTTCTTTGCCAATTTGAAAGCACACTTACTGCTCTTTTTTTGACAAGTGATAATCACTTTTACAGACTGACACATTATGAATCCACTTTTCAGATTCTTAAAAAAGCACATGTCCAGACTGCTTTTTCAGACCACCACCATGTGTAACCTGGGTGACTGCCTACATACCAGCAAGGGCAACCAGCCTTAGTGATGCTGAATGTATTTGCATTACTGACTGAAACCTCAAACCCCACTCGCTTGTAAATACTGTGCATGATTCTACATGGAAAACAGCTGGGTGTGTGCTAAGAGTCTGCTTCTGCACCAAAAAATGGCTCCCCCTTTTTCCTACTAATGCAAATATAAAATTACCAGAGTAGTACACAATAAATCTCTGCCTATATTTCCCAACATGTGTAACCTGGGTGACTGCCTACATTCCAGCAAGGGCAACCAGCCTTAGTGATGCTGAATGTATTTGCATTACTGAGTCCAACCTCAAACCCTTAAACTATTCTTTTTTTATACCAATACACCTTAATTTATCGTGAAAACATAGTCCATATCATTTTACATGTTCCTCACATTTAAATTTCTCCCAAAACAGAAAATAATAAACACAACTTCAACAAAAAGAATTACATTTCTATTATTCATTTCTTAATTTACCATATACATCTCCTCTCAAACTCTAAACTCACCTTTAAAATTAGTTAGTTGTGAAAGAAATGTGGCACTCAAACAGCAGATTATCAGAGCCAGGATCTCTGTTCTCTACTCCTCTCTCCTCTCAGCAGAACCAGATAATGGCAAAGTTTCCCTCTATTTTTCCACACATATACATGTTAATTTCAAATCTCAGTGCTTCCCCCTTTTTTTCAAATGTAATCACACATTTCTATTGGTTGAAAACCAACCCTTTTCCAAAAGTACCCTTCCCCCAACTTGACTTCTGCCTAGTACCCTTCCCCCAACTTGACTTCTGCCTGCTACCATAGCAACAGCTCTTGAAACACTGCTGTGTAGAGTTAGGTCAGAATTTCGCCACACAATGTTTCATTTCCAAAGAGCAGGAGTGCTTGACTTTTCAAACCTAACAGCAAATCCATAGTACTGTTCTTTGGTAACACATTTTTCTGTACCAATACAAAACATGCTTCTATAAATTTACACATACAGCCTAGTTTTTAGTGTAGAATGGTATGAAACAGCCAATCAGTTCTTTTTTTTTATAAAAAAATATGTATGCCTCCATTTCCAAACTGTCTTTCATTTCTTTTTACCATTCTACTGAAATACACCTCCTGAGTGCATCCAGATCTCCTTTGAAGATGTTCACAGTGTGGATTGTAGGGCACAGCTATGTCTTCTGGAGTGAAAAGTTTGCAGAGAAAACAGGTATGGTGAGAGACCTTGCTTTGCCAAATGTAGACATTAAATGGATTGGTCAGAGAGGGTTAAAGTGGCACCAATTGATGCCATTGGTGAAATCCTTCATGCAAATCCAACACCCTGACCTCATAATAGTGCACTGTGGTGGCAATGACCTAGGCACTTTGACTGGGGTAGGTCTGGAAATGCTTATGAAGGACACCTTTGCACAACTGTTTTCACTTTTCCCTAAAACTGCCTTTGTGTTTTCTAACATATGCCAAAGGCAAAAATGGAACTGGTCCAATCATTTCTGTCCGCAGATTGACAAAGCAAGAAAGCACGTCAACAAATCTGTTTCTGCTTTCCTCCGTGACTATGGTATGGGTTCCATTTACCACAACAACTTGCGTTACGACATGCAAGACATTTATAGAAGAGATGGTGTGCACTTCAATGATGAAGGGAACAGAGTCTTCCTCTTGAACCTTAGACTCTGCATCGGTACTTACTTGTAGGTACCACTAAAAAATAACTTCATAAACACAACGGCTCTTTTTAGAGCCCCCTAATATCTAAACTCTTAAATCTGCATTTAATTTTTTTTTTCTTTTTTTTTTTTACCGTACGCTTACCGTACGCGTACCCCGTGATTTTTTTTTAAATCAATAAATGTTTTCTTTGTACTTTTCTGTCCTTCTTTGACCCCCTCACAAATGTTAGGGGGTCTGTAACTCTCCTCCTTGCCCCCTTTTCTTGTTATCACTCTTTTTTTCTGAGTGAAACACACGAAATGGCGGCCGCCGCTTCCTGGTTTCGGCCGATTCGAATGTTTACTAAGATCTAAGAGCCAATCAGAATCGCGCTCGCGCACGCCACCGTACGCGTACGGTAAGCGTACCGTAAGCGTACCGTAAGCTGGCTCAGATATATATATTGATTTAAAGGCTATTTTCTCAGAATCTACTGAACAGATTTACACCAAACCTACAAAAGGCACTTCCTTGACCTGAGGACTACCTCTCTGCCAAATTTCTAGTAATTCTGTTTAGCCGTTCGGGCTGTAGCCCTGTCTAAAGGTCCTATGGAAAAATGCATGGGAAAAACGCGTTTTGGGACCCCCCTTTTATCTCAGCCCCCGCTTGATGAATCCCCCCGAGACTTTCAGGGAAGGAGCGGAGCGTAGCGCCCCACCTATTTTGAACAATTCGCGAGGATTCGTCGACCGGCGCCAAAGTTATTCAAAATAGAATGTTGCGGATTTCCTATGGAAACGTGGTCCTAACTATAACTACCTACTGGCGACCGCCAGTAGGTAATATATATATATATATATATATATATATCCACTGATAAAAATCAAAGGTCCAAGTAACGTGACAGTTAGGTGAATATGTCAGTGACCACATTTTTTAACAAAAAAACCCACAAATTCAACAGAGATAACAATAACTTGCCCCCTGCTGTGTACTGCCGATAACCTCATGTATTACATCATTCATTTTTTTTTTTTTTTAAAACATGTTTTTTATTGCAACATTTTCAGCAACATAACCATCGGGGCAACCGGCACCCCCTACAATCTCCGGTCATATTCCTCGGTTTAGCAACGCACACAGCCATTCAGCCCACATCCCGGAGGCCGGGCGGCATAGATGGATAGTTAAGCAATGGAACACAACTATCGCCTCACAGCGGTGCCTGGTGCATGCCCCATGGGAGCCTCTGCTTTTCTGTCCCACCAGCTACATTCTTCACCCAACTCAGTGTAGCATTACCCTCCCACCGCAGGAACTCCCCCCCCTCCCATCCCGCCCCCCCCAACTGCTGCTGCTGCGGGCCCCTCCAGTGGTCCCTAACTCTAATTCGTGCCAGCTATCTGGGGTACATCTATTGTCCTCAGCCTCAAGGAACTCCGTTCTCCTCACGCTCCCGTTCCGCTCGCTCGAGCCGGCAATCCTGCAGGGCCTGCTTGATCTGCTCCCATGCCCTTACCCACTCCAGCCCCGCTTCATTGTCCGTCCTAATCGCTTGGCGCCTTCTGACTTCACTCTCACATCCTGACCATTTTAATAACTCGGAGAGCCACCGCCCGATCGATGGGCCCTCCCGGGACTTCCAGTGCCACGTAATCTCTCTCTGGGCCAACATAAGCCCCAAGTCTATAAATTTACTCGTCACTTTTGTCTTTGTTGTGTGAGGGAACCAGAGCAGCAGGCACGCCCCCATATCAAACTCGACCTCCCTATCCGTCGCAGTATTCAAGATCTCTCCCACCTCAGCCCAATACGACCCGAGCTTCGGGCACCCCCACAGCATATGCTCTAGTTCAGCTCCCAGTGTGAAGCAGCGCGGGCAAGCAGCCTCCTGCACCTTAAAGTGCCGGCTAATCTTTCCCGGGGTCAAATACGCCCTGTGAACGATGAAGAAGTGCACCTGCTGAAAGCGGGCATTCCCGCTACCCTTCCATGTCCTCCGCATGACGTGGCTCCAGACCGTGTCCGGAATGGGTTTACCTATGCTTTCCTCCCACCGCTCCTTTAGTGCCGCAAGCGGCTCCAACCCCTCCTGCAGCAGTCTAGCCTGTAGGCATGTCACCGCCTTGATCGTGCCCGCCGCCATTGCCACGTACTGGCAGGTTAGCGCCACAGTGGGCTCCTCCAGCCCCTTCCTCCAGTGTTTCTGTATTGCCGCGCTCACCGCCGCGTGCAGGAGATAACTCCCATCCGGGAGGCCAAACTGCTCCTGCAGAGCCCCGAAGGGGGCCAGCGCCCCATCGATATAGAGGTCCCCCACCATCTGCAACCCCAGCTCCTCCCATTCCGCTAGCGGGGACCAATCGCCTCCATGCGGCAGCGCCGTCAGCATCCCCAGCGGGAGCTCCGGTGCATAAGGTCTCACCGTCTTTGCTCTCCGCATGCCCCTCTGCCAGCATAGCCGGAGAGTCCTCTCCTCAATGGACAAGTCTCTCAGGTCTAACTTCTGTTGCATGATTATGTAAGACAGGACATGTCTCTGGATGCCCGTCCCCCGTCCCGGCTCCGGGCCCCGGAATACTCTGGCCACATTCTGTGTCAGCACTTGTAGTTGCGCCGCCAGGTAGTACAACTCAAAATCGGGGACCGCCAGTCCTCCCTCTAGTTTAGGCCGCATCAGTACCGTCAGGGCTACTCGTCTCCGTCCCGTCCCCCATAGGAAGCTGATGATCTGCGACCTTAGTTCTTTAAAGATCCTCTGCGGGATCCATATCGGCAGTGTGCGGAAGTAATAGAGCAGTCGGGGCAGGGCCACCATCTTCAGCAACGCGACCCGGCCCAGGACCGAGAGCGGGAGGGCAGCCCAGAAGGCCATGCATCCCTTCAGAGCCCGTATACAACGCCCTACATTACCGTCCAATAGATTTTCGACGTCGTGGTATATCCGGACGCCCAGGTAGGTAAAGCATTTGGCCTCCCATACCACGTCCCGAGTGGGAGGGCAATACGGGACCCCTGCCCGCAGCGGGAAAACGCAGGTTTTGGTCCAGTTGACCTTGAGGCCCGAGAGCTCGCCAAAGCGCGAGAGCATCTCCACAGCCCCGTCCAGGGCGTCCCCGGAGTCCTCCAGGTACAGCAGGAGGTCATCCGCGTACAGGGATATATAATGTTCCTCCTCCCCACAGCGAACCCCGCCGTACACCGCTCCTGTCCGTGCTTGCGCCGCCAAAGGCTCCATCGCCAAGGCGAACAGCAGGGGAGATAACGAGCAACCCTGCCGTGTGCCCCTGCGCACTGGATAGGCCTCGGACACGACCGCTCCCAGCCGCACCCTGGCCGTAGCGGAGGAGTATAGGACCCGCGTCCAACGTCCGAACCCCTCCCCCAGGCCGGACTTCTCGAGCACCGCATCGAGGTATCCCCATTCGAGGCTGTCGAAAGCCTTTTCGATGTCCACGGTGAGCACTGCCGGCCGCTGTGCTGGGTCCCAGACGTTGTCCATGATACGGACCAGGCGGCGAATATTCCATGCTGTGCTCCTAGTGGGGATAAAGCCGGCTTGGTCCCCGTGAACCAGTGTGGTCATGTACGGTAATAATCTAGTGGCTAATATGCGACTCAATATTTTGTAGTCGACCGTCAGCATAGACAAGGGTCTATAGGACGTCACCTCCAAGGCGTCCCTGCCGGGCTTCAATAACGGCACCACCAAGGCCTCCCTCATCGACTGTGGGAGTCTCCCCAGCTCCAAGGCCTCAGCGTAGACCAGCAAGAGCCTGGGCGCCAAGGCCTCCACGAACTGCGAGTAGAATTCGATCGGCAGGCCATCCACCCCCGGCGTTTTGTTTCTGGCCATCTGCTTAATAGCCACTCGAATCTCCTGCAGCGTAATGGGGCCTCCCAGCTCCATCGCAGTCTCCGCATCTACCCGGGGAAGGCAAAGAGTCGCCAGATAATCAGTTATCGCGGAGGTCTCCACCCCCAGCTGGCTCTCATAGAGGACCGAATAGTAGGACCTGAACCGCTGGAGCACCGCCCCCTGCGAGTAAACCATCTCCCCCATCTCCGTTCTAATACTGAGAACCGGACAGCCCCGGGGTTCCGGGTTTGCTAATCTGGCCAGGAGCGTGCCTACCTTGTCCCGTTCCGCATGCACTCTGACGAGATACCGCTTGTAGTCAAAGCCCCGCAGCCGTTCAGTTTCTGTCGCTACCACCTCCTTCGCCTCAAGCAGCCTGTCCTGCAACTCTGGTCGCTCAGGCCTACGCTGCTCCAGCTCCCGCAACACCCCTTCCGCCTTCTCCAGGGCCGTCAGGATAGTGGTTCTCACATTCGCAAAGGTTCCCATGCAAATGCCTCTGGTCACCACCTTCATGGCGTCCCATTCCATCGCCCTCGTGGCCGTTGAACCCTCATTCTCCGTAAAATACTGCTCTATGCCCCGCTTGATCGCATCCCCAAACACCGGGTCTTCCAATGCTTCTGGCCTCAAGCGCCATGTCGGGACCGCCGACCTCGGCCGCCGCCACTGCAACGTCAGCAGCAGCGGGTTGTGGTCCGATATCGTTCTGGCGAGGTACTCCGTGTGAGCCATCATGGGCGCCAAGTCCCTGCCGCACAACATGGCATCTATCCTAACGTGGAGCGCGTGTAGCGCGGAGAAGAAGGAATAGTCCCTGTGTCCCGGATGCTGCTCCCTCCACACATCTATCAGCCCCCACCTCTCCTGCCAGTCCGCCCTGTGTGCCGCTAATCGTCGCACCGGCGAGTCAGCCAGTGGCGGATGCGACCGGTCTAGTGCTACATCAGTGATCGAGTTAAAGTCCCCTCCTATCAGGATTGGGCCCGCTAGGAAGTGCGCCAGGGAACCCGTCAAGCTAACAAAAAAGCGGGCCTGATCCGTGTTGGGGGCATATATACTGCATAAGGCCACATCCTGACCATAGAGCTTCCCTCTCACCACCACAAACCTACCCCCCGGGTCCACCAATTGGGTCTCAGCCTGAAATGGGATCCCTGCCCGTATCCATATCAACACTCCCCTGGCAAACGCTGAGCATGTAGTCCCAAACACCTGGCCACGCCACCTCCTCTGCAGCGCAGTGAGTTCCTGCTGGGTTAAATGAGTTTCCTGCAGGAGTGCAATTTGTACACCTCGCCTCACCAGATGGGCATGGACCTTGTGGCGCCTCGACATAGTGCGGAGGCCGCGAACATTCCACGTGAGGCATTTCAAATTAGGTAACGTCCCCATTGTAACCAGTACCCCCCCCGCACACCAACATTCCCGGGCCCCCTACAGCAGCGCAATAGAACCCCGCAACAACAACAACCCCCCAAACTCCCCCCCACCCACTCCCCAGAACAGGACCTAATAACGCACTATCAGCCCCCATCCAAACCTATAACCCACCCAACCTTCCTTACTCTGTGGTCGTCTCCACAGAAGGCCTTAGGGGCCGTTCGAGGGTGGTCAGAGCCGACCTAGGGCAGGCCAAGCCCTCCGCCCCGCACCCAGCATCCCCCGAATGTCTCAGCACCATACCTGCAAGTCCATCGAGCACCGGGACCCCCAGTCCGAACCCGGAGTCACCAATGTGGTCCCCCCATCCGCATTACCCATCGAATAGTCCATCCGCCGTCTGCGGGGTGACCACCGGCCCCCCGGAACTTTCCACCTCCGATGTCTCTCCGCCAGACTGCCCGGCCTCCTCGCCAGACTCCGAGGCCACTGGGGTCCGCTCCCCTTGAGAGCCCGTTATGATCGCCGTCGCCGCCAGCGCCCTCCGCCTGTCGTCCGCCATCTGTCCATCCCGCTCCGCTCCCTGAAGTTTGTTGCGCCTGCGGATCCATTGCGATTTCCGCACCTGGGTCGGTTTCTGCCTCCCTTTTTCCTCCGTCCTTCCCCGGGCCGTGCCCGCCCGATACGACTCCAGCCATGCCCATGCTTCCTCAGGGGTTTGAAAGAAGTGGGTCGTCCCGCTCAGGATTACCCGCAGTTTCGCTGGGAACAGCAGGGAGTACTGTAGTCCCTCGACCCGTAGTTCCTTTTTGACGGCCAGAAAGGAGGTCCTGGCCTTCTGCACCTCCTGCGTGTAATCTGGGAACACCGTGACCGAGCTGTTCGCCACCTGGAAGGGGCCATTTGCACGCGCCTTCTGGATCAGCAGGTCCCTGTCTCTATAGTGCAAGAGCCTAACCAGCATGGGTCGGGGAGGGCGGCCCTGCGCCGGCGGGCGGGCCGGGACCCTATGCGCCCGCTCCAGGGAGAAGAAGGCGGAGAGGCCCTCCGGGGCCACGGTCTTTCTGAACCAGTCCTCCATGTACGCCACGGCGTCATCCCCTTCAATTTTTTCCGGCAGTCCCACCACCCTCACGTTATTTCTCCGATTGCGTCCTTCGGCGTCTTCCGCTCGCCTCTCCAGCGTCGCCAGGCGGCCCAGGATCTCAGCAATTTTGCGTTCTGCGGTTGCCGCCGCTGGCTTGAGCTCCCGGATCGTCACCTCGTTGTCTTTGACTCTGTCCGCCAGTTTGGCATGATCGGCCCGCAAGAGTCCCAGCCCAGTAGCGACCTGCGCTATGTCCTGATGCAGGGCCTCCTTGGTCGCCGTGATGGCCTCCAGGATCCCATCCAGCCGTTTGTTTAAGCGCCGTTCCTGCGCTGTGTCCCCCGGGTCATCTTGGGGACCTCCATCTGCGGCCGCTTCCGCCGCCCGGTCGTGCCTAGGGGGCACATGCAGCGCGACCCCCTTCGTGGGCATCCCGCCCTGCACCAGTTCCAGTGCCGTGCCCCACTAGCAGGCAGATCGACGTCGCCGTCTGTCCACTCCGGGAGCGAAGAGGCAGGGTCCGGCACCCGCTCCCCGTTCTCAGTGCTCTCCTCAGGGCAGTCCGCTCCCCAGGGCCCGGCCGTCCAGCTCAGGGCCCTCCGGCTCGCAGCCAGTCAGTCGTCCTTGCGCCAAGGCCACCCGCCACCAGTGCACGGGTCCCCCGCAGCTTCACTCAGCGATAGCGCACAGCGCGGGCCCACCACTTTCCTGCTCCAGCGCCGGGGTCGCTCCCGCTTAGTTCACCTCAACGGATCAGCCTCACATCCAGGAGGAGAGCACCTCCACGCGGTCCTCGGGCCCACCGCTCCGCAGCGCTTCTGCGGCCCAGCGCCACTATCTCGTCAGGCCGTCAGCCCCGTCCACCTCCATCAATGGGCGCTAGGCGGTCGGGAGCCCCTCTGCCACTCTCGCTCTCTCGCCCCCTCCGCAGTCCAGCGGCCGCATTCGCCGGTGGGCAGGCGCCCCGCTCCGGTGTCCAGCGCCGGCTCCACCGTCACCTCAATAGTGCGTGTTAGGCGCCTCGAGGGGGGAGGGGCCAACAGGATCCGTCGTCGCCGCTGTGGCGGACAGCGCCGCACCTCAACACCGTGGTCCCGGAGCCCCGGGCAACAGGCTATCGGCTCCGCTCAGCTGCACCCTCGGCCGGCTGTTCCTTGGTCCCCAGCCTCCGTCTGAGCCTGTTTACTCTGCTCGGTCCGGGGCCGCCGCCATCTTGTTCAGCCTACGCCGGTCGCCTCGCTCTGTGTCCCGGCTCCAGTGCCTCGCTCGGGCCCCCGCCGTCTCGTGCGCGGCGTCCCCCGTCGTCCCGGTGCTCAACGCGGCAAGGTCGCACCAGCTGCGGCGCGTTTTGGCCGGATTGCAGGAGAAATATCGGGGATTAGGCACGGAGCTGCAGGCTCACGCCGCCATCCCGATCGGCGTCCAAACCACGCCCCCCCATGTATTACATCATTCATGACATTTTCTATGACATCATTGAGGTGAGTTTATAAGCAGTGCATGATGGAAGCACAAGGTATAGTTAGCTACGCTGGTGAATTTTAGTGGATAACATTAATATTGTCACTGATTAAGGCACCTAACTATAACATTACCACAATCTTTATTTTTCAATGAAGTTCTACAGTTCATTTGTACACAAAAACAGATCTTTCTATTGCACCTAGCTATAACATTCGTTTACCATTGTTTTTTTAGTGAATGTCTATGTTTTTTAAACCTAAGTAATATTTTATTACCATACATAATACGAACCCACACCGCGCCACAAGGTTAGCAACAGGGTCTTAGGTTTTTCTAAAGAGGAGGGGTTACATGGAACCCCTCCCTGAGCCTATTTAAGCCCCTGGGCCTTATGGCTTTTTTTAAGGTGAGGGGGTGAATTGACCCCTCTCCCGGAGCCTTATGAGGTTCTAAGGATCCTATACCCCAGGCTGTTTATAAAAAAGAATAAGCCCAGGGCCTTTTTTTATGAACAGGGAGCATGAACACGTTCCCCCCCTCCATGAGCCCCTTTAGTCCCTGGGGTCTCCATCACCCAGGTGTCGGAGAGTAGGATCTGCTTAACATGGGTACCCCCACTTTTGCTGGTGTTTCACTGTTTTTTTACCTTCATCTGGCTGTGGCCCTGCTAATCAGGACCCCAGCGTAGCTGCTTCCTCTCTAAAATGGTTTCCATGTACATTAGGTACATTTCTAATTGGATTCTGGAGTTCCTTATACGCCCCTAGTATATGGTATACTATGTACCTAGGGCATAGGTACCTCAGAGGCCTAGCAGGGGCTGAAGCATGTATTCTGCCACCCATGGGAAGCACTCCAAAATGACACCATGGGTCTGCTACTGCAGCCTGGGTACGGTGGTGCTTGCACCCCTTACAGTGGTATGGGCTACCTATATCACTACCATTGCACTAACATATAAAACCTATAAGTCACTCCTATGGCAGGCCTTAACAATCCTGAAGGCAGGGTGCTTGGTTTTTATGTGATAGGGTGCCCCTGCATGAGCAGAGCCCCTCTGCAGTGTTCGGAGTACCTCCTCTGATGCTGTTTTGTGGTGCAGCCTGACCATATAGTCACGTGCATTATAACCTTGCGGTAAATGCTAACTTTGGACTGGTTGCACGGAAACATGTTGTGTTTGGTATCAAACGATTTGGAATACTACCCCCCCCCCCGCCAGTTCTGGTGGCGGGGATAACATTCCACCCTTCTAGAGGGAGAGACATGTTCACACTGGTCTAACCCGGTAGGACTTTCTACAGCCCTGGCATCACAAAATGGATGCTTCTGCCACAGACATGGGTCTGGCCTCCTGCTGCTGACTGAAACTCCAGCAGGGAAGGCCTGGAAAATAGTTTTCCTGTCTCTGGGAGGTGTAACCACCTCCCCAGAAAGGCAGATGTGTATTGGGGCTGGGCGGGAGCACTCTCTGGTGCTATGAAATCTTCCACTGGGGGCACACTTGGTGTCCCTGTGCATTGTCCAGATCAAACCGTTTGCAGGCGCTACCTGCCCCAGCTCTGGTGTGAAACCGGACAAAGGAAATGGGTGTAACCACCCCTCTTTCCAAACTCTCCCATAGGTGGGTCCCTAGAGTATGTCCAACCCCCAAACTTAGGATAAGTATGGGAACCCAGTCCTTGAGACTTTAGATTACCCTGGACGAAACTCTGCAACATATATCCTGGACCTTCAACGTTCTACTTTAACTAGAAGACTGAAGAAATCTCCTTTGGGGTCAAGGAGTGACTCCCCAGCTTGGCAGGCACCAAAGATGCAACTAACCAGTCTGCATGGCTGAAGCTCCCGCCGGACGCCGAAGTCTTTGCATCACCAGAGGTGGATTTCCAGACTTCCCCGTGGTTACCCTGAGTCCACAGCACAGCTGAGGCCCGTGGCTATCGTGGATGATGTGGAACCGTGACCCCTAGACACCATAATCTTTTGCAGCTCTATCATCTTCCTGGTCTTCCTTGAAGTTGTGCTTTGGGCTCCGAGTAGCCCCAGCCTTGTGCATCTCCTGCACCGAAGATTTTTGGCCTCCACTTCACGAGTGAGCCATGGGCCACTTCCCAGTGCGACCGCTTGAGGCTCCTTCGCGATCGCTAGCCTGTCTCCATGAAGGCAACTCCTCTTCTGATTGGGCTTATCTGGTTGCTCCAGATGTGCCCTGACTTACCCTTGCTGGGTGAGTCCCCAGACCTTGCTGGTCTGCACCGAAGTACTTTTTCTGATTCCAAGTGACTTGCCGTTGCCAAGGCTTGTTGGGTCCAATCTATTCGCCAATACCGCAGCACTCGACAGACTTTGTGGGTCAGCTCGAATCCATCTCCTGGTTGTCATAGGCACCTCCTGGACCTCGTGGCTGAAGAGTCAAGACACCCGTCAACTCACGTGAAGCACCTGACATCTGTGGGCATTGGTCATTCGTGCCCTTGGTCACTGGTAAGTGACCCAGACTCTGTCCCCTCTGCTTTCAGGTTCTTTATATCCTAGATCCAGGCTTGGATCACTTCGGACAATTCTCCTCTTCACGCAGCAGCACTTCTTCGCCAGCTTCCATTGAAATCGATGACGCGACCCGACACCAAAAGACACCTATGCATCCGGCTTCCCTGGGTGAGGTAACACGAATACTCAGGTGCTCCCGTGGGTGCTAGCCCTAGAACTTTCTAAGTCCAAAAGGGTTTGGTCCTGACTCGATTCTAAGTGTTCCTAATCTTTACATTTCCAACCGCGAGATTGCCCATAGAAGCTAACGGGAACCCGCAGTTGTGTTTACACACTGCATACGGCCCCCGTGGGTCCCCTGTGTCACTACCTTGGGTGGTTCCTTGGGGTCCCGGTGATTCTACAGGCTCTAGGCCTTGTGTCTAGTTCAGTCGTGGTTCTTATACCACTTTTTTGGCATATGGTTTGGTACGCCCCCTAGGGCCCAAAAGTGTATTTATGCTATTACTGTTGTTTGCTAACTTGTAAACTAAGTACTTCGAACTCCAGTCTCATAAAGAGACTAGAGGGGTGTCTTTTATCTTGAATACATATGTTTTAAATATATACCTGGTGTGGTTGTCCTTTCATTTGGTCATTCAAGAGATTATAGACTGGTAAAACAAGCTGCTTTACATTCCTTCAAGACTCAGCCTGAAGGCTTCTCTCCATAGCTACCAGTAGGATAGCTTTCAATAAAGGTTGTCTTTAACCAATCACCATAAGGGGTTGTTTGGACTGATACAAGGTGCCCACTAGAACTATTGGACAGCATATATCAGGCCAACTTCTCACACCAGGGTCATATGTGTAAATGAAAAGGGGAAGAGGAGGTACCACGGCCCCTTCCCCGAGCCCCTTTAGGACCTGGAGACCATGTCATGAATGAGGTAATATGTCAGGTCATAAGCAGTGCATTGTGTGGGCATAAGTTATAGTTAGCTCAGGGAACTATAACTGCTGAATTTCACTGGAGGGAAATCTGGGTCTAAATATAACATCCCTGTAACCTTTGTTTTTTTCTGGTAATTTCTGAGGTTCTTTAATGGTATTTCCTAACTATAACATCCCTGTGACCTTTGATTTTTTCAATGAATTCCTAAGTGTTTCAAAACCTATTTCTTAACTATAATGTCTTTGTAAACCTTTGGTTTTTTAAGTGAATTTCTATGTTTTTTTTTACTAGTGGTCATGTTTGAAGAGTGGTAGAGAATGGGCATGTGGATTCTGACCAATTCTCAAGAATGCTGGTGTAAGAGACATAGTGGATGTAGCAGAAGGGCTTTTGGCCCCCAAGTTTGCTTAGCATCCAAGAGTACTTCATCCCAGAACCAGTACTTGCACTAAGAGGCACGTTTGCAGAGCAGTGGAGAAAGGGGGCATGGCTTCTCACAACCTCTCAGCAATCCCGCTGTGTGGAACTTAAGGGAGGTAATAGGAGGGGTAGTTGGCCCTCAGCACCCAAGGGGACTTCACCCCCCACCAGCAGTGAGCAGGAGGTGCATTTGCAGAGTAATGGAGGAAGGGGGTGTGACATCTTAAATCCTCTCAGCAGTCGCGCTCTGTGGAACTTACTGGAGGTAGCAGGAGGACCTGTTGGCCCCCAGAACCTTCAGCATCTAAGGAGACTTCATCCCTTAACCAGCAGTGTGCAAAGAGGTGCGTTTGCAGAGTGGTGGAGAAAGGGGGTGTGGCCTCTGAAGACCTCTCAGCAATGCCGCTGAGTGGGACTTACTGGAGGTAGCAGGAGGGCCTGTTGGCCCCCAATGACTCTCAGCAGGCAAGGGGACTCATATCCCATCCAGCAGTTTGCAGAGAAATTTAGAAAGGGGGCAGGGGCTCCGGCGATTTGCAGGTCATTTTTTTCATTTTTAAGGGGTAAAACCCGCAAGGCCCCGACTTCCCTGGGCCAATTTTGACCCCAAGGACCCTATTGCTGGGATCCTCTAATGTGGGTGCCCTGGTCTCAACCAGGGCACCCACTTAGATGTGTTGGGGACACTGGGGGGGCCTCAAGGCCCTCACAGTCCCTTCTGGCTCCCCACCTACTGCTGGAGCCTGTATTGTTTTGACAGATAGGCAGCTGCTGAACATGTATCTCTCTCTGTCAAAGAAATTGTGTTCCGCTTTGAGCAAGCGAGAGCGAAATGCTCTTGCTTGCTAAATGTGGAGCAATGGTTGCTATGTCTTGGCAGGAGCGGTAAACCTCCCGCCAAGCCATAGCACAACGCTATGTCTTGGGGGTGGACCCCTGAGACATAGCAGGAGCTGTCCCTGGGGTGTAGTGGTCCCCAGGGCTATGTATGGCTCCAGAAGGGAGACTGTGTGGCCCCACTCCTTTCCTCTAATTTGCCCCCGGGAGGTGGTGGTCCCACGAGGTCCCCAGATGTGTGCAGGCCCACCACATTCAGTTAAACTTATGCCCGAGGGAGGTGGCAGTGCATTCGGCCCCCCTACATTACTTTTCATTAAAGCTCCAGTGAGGTGACAGTCCCCATGGCTGTGGAAGGGGGTCCATGCAGCCCCCATATTATTTTATGATGAAGCCCCAGGGATGTGGCATATATCTGCATATGTTCCAAATTATTTTTATTCAATTAGATCCACTATCAATTAACTTTCTCAAAACAAAAATGATTCTTTATGTTCCTAAAATGAATCAATTCAATCCCACCACGATCTTCCTTCTAAAACAAACTATTGCAAACAAATTTAGCTGACATTATTAAGAAAACAGCCCAGGAAAACTGAGGACAGAAAAGTGGGGAAGCAAGGAGCTCGAGGGGAAAAGTGACATGTACAAGAGAATTGGGGAAAAACACCCTTGTTGATTTTCAAAGTCACAATGCTCCCAGCTCTTAATAGTAATGGTAGATGTAACTCCAAACTGTCAATGTTTTGGTCCCAATCTTATCACATCATGGGATTATCATCAGAACCTGGTGAGGATTGTAAGTTTAAGGGTACAGGTCTAACCAAGCGCTCCTACCTTTAAAATTGCTGATGCTGTTTTCTCAATAATTAAAATAGTTGACATTCTTTTCCCAATAACCAATTAACTCCCTCCAAAAACAGAGTTCTATCATCTTAGATCCCGGAGTCCACCACACTATAGATAAATCAATCACACTGGGCCCGATTCACAGAACTAACTTAAGACAAAATCCTAAACTTACTACCATTTTGGTATTCACAGAAGGCACTTACTCATTTTGGTATTCACAGAAGGCACTTACTCATTTTGGTATTCACAGAAGTTAGGAGTCCTAACTTTAGGACTCTTAAATGCCTTCTGTGAATACCGAAAGTCTTAAAGTTAGGATTGTTCTCAGTTTAGGAGTAGTAAAGTTAGGACTCCTAACTTTAAGACTCCTAAATGCCTTCTGTGAATACCGAAAGTCTTAAAATTAGGATTTTTCCCAGTTTAGTAGTAGTAAAGTTAAGACTACTAACTTTAGGACTCCTAAATTCCTTCTGTGAATACCGAAAGTCTTAAAGGTAGGATTTTTTTCAGATTAGGAGTAGTAAAGTTAGGACTCCTGACTTTAGGACTCCTACATGACTTCTGTGAATACCGAAAGTCTTAAAATTAGGATTTTTCCCAGTTTAGTAGTAGTAAAGTTAGGACTACTAACTTTAGGACTCGTAAATGACTTCTGTGAATACCAAAAGTCTTAAAGTTAGGATTTTTCTCAGTTTAGGAGTAGTAGAGTTAGGACTGCTAACTTTACTTCTCCTAAACTGAGAAAAATCCTAACTTTAAGACTTTCGGTATTCTCAGAAGGCATTTAGGAGTCCTAAAGTTAGGACTCCTAACTTCTTTGAATACCGAAATGAGTAAGTGCCTTCTGTGAATACCAAAATGAGTAAGTGCCTTCTGTGAATATCAAAATGGTAGTAAGTTTAGGATTTTGTCTTAAGTTAGTTCTGTGAATCGGACCCACACTGTTTTAAAAACAGCTTATTGGAGCCCGTCCTAAATACTGCTTGTAAACAATTCAAAATAAGACGGATCTTGTCACCCAGCCGGCTAAACATTAAATGGTGCAGAAAAAAATTCCAACTTGTTTGATTAAATGTACACTGTACTCAGACCCATTCTTAGAGCTTCTTCACATAACGTATACTGTTAAAATCCAAATCAAACCCTGGAAGTGATGTGCCGAGGGACATGAGAAACAACAAATGCGCCTTGATGATCCAATTGATCTTGACAGCCGGGACATAACATCCCAATGAAACCTATAAGTCCCTGAGATAGAGAGCACAGACAGTCATTAGACAAGGGTGCTAAAAGAGGTACACAGAGTGTTACCCAGGAGCCTGCAGTGATGCCTAGACTGGTAACGGTAAGTAATTGTGCTGAAAATTTGCTACTTTTTGGAGGCTTAGAGGCATCAATGGTGAAGGTTCAGCGCCTGCAACAAAAAACAATTAAACTTGTTAATCAGAAATTGACAAACACGGAGCAAAGCATTACATTTGGTTTCCAAAAGGTTGCAAAACTCTTGCTGAAAACCAGATTTCCATGAATGAGAAACTAGTTTAACAGATGCAATTCAGACTATTATGTTGAATTATATCAGGATAATATGAGTCAAAGACGTGGGAAACATCAACACTGCACATACTGACGGCTTAAGTAGATCAGTTAATATCCTTCACTTGCTACGCCCGCATTGTGTCGCTGCACGGTGAGCTTCCAAGTTGATGTAGATTGAGGCCTCATTCAAATCACTAATGCTCTTGTAACATAACAAGATAACACAAATTGCAAGTGCACCCAAGTAGTTGCTTGCAAAAGTGGGGATCAGTCCAGCGTCAGCAGCACTTCTAGATAGCATGACTTGTTGTGAGACTAGGAGTTGCGGGGGCGTTGGGGAGTATGGAAGAGCTAAAACATCTACTGGTGGCAAACGCAAGATGTAATCACTTCATTTGCAAAGTGCAATTTCTATGTGTATCAGTTAACTACACAAATGATATACCTTTTGTTTTACATATAATGCATGAAGTAAAGTAGCATCACTTCTAATACATCTCCTGTTCTTCCATGCACAACTTTGTGTCAATACTCACTCGGTGTATAAGGGGGCATGCAAGGAGTCCTTATAGGGCAGAAGCACTGTCGCCAACAACATCAATTAACATCAGTCACAAAACTTTATTCGGTCAATCATGGCCATAAAAGTACAGATGATAAAAACATTTCATAAATATAGCAGCATTACAGAGTTCAGAACACGTCAGAGGACAGGGGGTAAAATAAAGTTAGTTTCAATAAACACACTACATAGAAGATATGCCAATTATAAAATACACAACACACAGATATTAAAAGGTCCCGTGAGTATCAGATTACTGATTTAAATATTTAAAAAGCTAAAAACGGGGTCAAGTTCTAAATTACTGATATTAAAAGGCTGGAGATGTTTCATTGTGCCACATTTGTTCTTAACCCCCAGTGAACGGCGGACAACATTTCCCACGCAAATGTTATCATTCTCCAGCCTTTGCAATCGCTCAAAATCTTCCCTATAGGAATTTGTAATGAAGGAGCAAAAAAAATGGAGTACAGAAAACTCTTCGTAGCATGAGCATACAGAGTGCAAAATACAATAAAGTGCAATGTGCTTTGAGTGGCGGTGTCAAGGCACGGGCATCCAGGCAGTGGTTCTCCCCAGACTATGTTCAGAGGAAAGGCAACTATCAGGTGCAATCGGATTAAGTGCAGCCTTGTTCAATAGAACCTGAGGTTCCCATTTGGAACCAGGTGAGGTAAGGCACAGTCATGTGTCAAATGAATTGGATTGTAAGAGCGGCTTATAAGCAGGTTATCAAAAGCCGCCTGGTGGGCTCGGCCTTGTCTGTACTGAAACGCCTCCTGTACCTGATAGATAGCCCTGGAGTCAATGCTTGCAGGAGTTCTGGCATAATACTGCAGACCCAGCTCTTCCTTTCTTTATATCAATTAACATGTTAGCATATAATGCTCAATATGTATGTAGGTAAAAAACTGAGTGCAGTGAATATTATAGTATTAGCTCTCAGCTGAGCCTGGAGAGCCTGACCCTTGAGCAATGTTTTGATATTGGATACTATATTATTCACTGCACCTTAGAATATCGTCCCATAATGCTTTGCAGGGCCTTTGGTTGGGATTGTATTTTTGCCCATAACTGTGCTTGGGGTGGTCCTAGGAGGAGGGGATCACCACCAATCGTTCAGCATGATGTGCTCTTTGTGTTCAAGTCATCTGCTTGGTTCTCTCCCTAGGTTAGTGAGGACACCAAAATCATCACCTCTCTCACGGCTTACTGTATTTACATTTCACTTTTGTGAGATGACTATATGCATTTATGCATGTAAAGATAGAGTTACTTGTTTTATCAAGGGTGTGTGAGGTTTCTGTTTTATTAATTGGGGTGAGACAGAACAGAACAGAGTGGAGTTCACAGAGTTTTTGATCAATTCCACATAATTCCGTGTAGTGGTACTTTGCCAACTATGCCCACTCTTAGTTGCAGGTAGCCTTTCCAGCACTTTTCTACCTGTTGCTGATGAAGCCTTGTGAGTGGAGGAGGTGCAATCCTTATGAGTGCAACCCATTTTTGTGCAGTCCAAGGGTCCAGCAGGGCAGTCTTTATAGGTGCAGTCCTCTCTTGTGCAGTCCAAGAATCCAGCAGGGCCCCTTTCATGAGTGCAGCATGTGCAGTCCTTATGAGTGCAGTCCAAGGGTCCAGCAGGGCAGTCTTTATGAGTGCAGTAGGTGCAGTCCTTAGGCGTGCAGTCCTCTCTTGTGCAGTCCAAGAATCCAGCAGGGCCCCCTTCTTGAGTGCAGCATGTGCAGTCCTTATGACTGCAGCCCTTTCTTGTGCAGTCCGAGGGTCCAGCAGGGCAGTCTTTATGAGTGCAGTAGGTGCAGTCCTTAGGAGTGCAGTCCTCTCTTGTGCAGTCCAAGAATCCAGCAGGGCAGCCTTCATGAGTGCAGCATGTGCAGTCCTTATGAGTGCAGTCTTCTCTTGGGCAGTCCAATAGTCCAGCCGGGCAGTCTTTATGAGTGTAACAGGTGCACTCCTTATGAGTGCAGATCTCTCTTGTGCAGTCTAAGGATCCAGCAGGACAGTCTTTATTAGTGCAGCAGGTGCAGTCCTCATGAGTGTAGTCCTCTTTTGTGAAGTCCAAGGGTGCAGCAGGGCAGTCTTTACCAGTGCAGCAGGTGCACTCCTTATGAGTGCAGTCCTCTCTTGTGCAGTCCAAGGGTCCAGCAGAGCAGTCTTTATGAGTGCAGCAGGTACTGTCCTTATGAGTGCAGTCCTCCCTTGTGTTAATACAATTACTAGGGCTGGCTGGGGGTGCAGGATATGGGACGAGCCTGTGTCCTGTTCTGTCATTCACTCTTTGAAGACGACTTTGGCTACTCCAGCCCCATCCTGCCTTTTCCTCTGCAGCTGCAGATCCCCCCCCATATTTCCTTTGTCTCTATGCAGGCCACTTCACACCTTATTAGAGCAGTGTGGCTCAGCCTGCCGAAGGCTGACCAATCAGGAGAGGCTGCTGGAAGGCTGGATTTTAGCACAACAGAAAAGCAAATTCTATAACTTCTTTCTGTGATAGTTATAATAAATCTAACCTTGGCAAGTTGTTGGTTTTATTCAATTATTTAATACTTTGGTGTATTTTTGTAGTTCTCTGCTATCCATGGTTATACTTTATTAAAGTATTCCCATGCTAGCCTATTGAACAAATGTGCTACAATGGGGAGCAATGAAATTGGCTGTTTTTTTGCTCACCAGGCCATATAAAACATCTTTTAAAATGTCCCTGCTTATGGTTAGAATGCACTTTACCCCCAGGGTACCCAGGGGAGACCTTAAAAGTGACGTGTAAAAACAATAAGGTAGTTCAAGACTTTGTAAGTACCTTTAATTCCAAAGTTGGATTTGCACATAATTTACTTTTAATAGCAGCCGGCAAAACAGGGATGCCTTTAAAATGACAGCTGGTAACACGGCAGTACACATGTAGGCATGTAGGAGCATTAAATCTGCTGGGCCTCGAAACCTACATGTTCTACCATATACTAGGGACTTACAGGCAGGTTGTCAGTACCAATTGTAATGGTACCTAATAACCACATACATGCAATCAGAGCACAGGCCCTTGTGCTGGTTAGCAGAGCCCAGGGCACAACCAGAGTCAGAAAACGAGCATCTAATAGTCAAAATGGGAGCAAAAAGAGGGGGGGGCACTGAAAAAGGAAGTTTATGGCTCCCCACAGATTCTAGAATGTTCCATCACAGAAATGTGAGGATATTTGTTTTTGTCAGGGTATGAGGTTTACATTGGATTCTGGATACAAAATGCTGGTATGAGCCACACAAGTCACCCCGCCCTGGTTTCCCGAGGTGTCTGAAATCCACAGCTAGGCATATTGCAAAAAAGGGTCCGTTTGAGTGGAAAACTGCGATGGGTTCATATTGCATATTTGGCAGTTTCCTGTTGCAGGCACTAGGCCCACCCACACATTTTATCGGGAGACTTGGTGGAATGCTGGGTGGTAGAAAGTTTGTGGCTCCCATCAGATTCCAGAACTTTCCAGAACTTTCCGTCACAGAAATGTAAGGAAAAATGTTTTTAGTCATATTTTGAGGTTTGCAAGGGATTCTGGGTTAACACAGCCTAGTGAGAGCCACACAAGTCACCTCATTGTTGATTACACTGGGGATCTAGTTTTTAAAAATGTACAGGTTTGCTAGGTTTCACTACGTTCCAGCTGAGCTAGGGCCCAAAACCCACTGCTACGCACATTACAAAAAGGGGTCAGCGTTCAGTGGAAAAATGTGAAGTATCCACATTGCATTTTGTGCTGTTTTCTTTCATGGGCACTAGACCTACCCACACAAGTAAGGTACTATTTTTATCGTAAGACATGTAGGAACATTGACTGGTAGAACTTTTAGTATGTAAATTGGATTTTGCTGCATTTATGCCTTGCACATGTAAGACAGTGTGTAAGAAAGAAGACATTTTGAAAAATACTCTCTAAATCATGTGCTAGTAGGTGTACCTACAAATACAGAGATGCAAAAATAACCACTGCTCATAAACTCTACATATTGTGCCCATTTCAGAAATGCACAGGTTTCCTTGATACCCATATTTCACTATACATATTTTACAATATGAATTGGTCTATGCTGGGTACACAATAACCATTGCACTGTGCAGCTCAGTTGTAGGCTCTGGGTGCCTTGGGTTGTTGGACAACCTACAAACCCCATATATCCCATTAACCAGAAGGCTCTACTAGATGTTACAGTATATTGCTTTTGTAATTCGCCATCACAAATGGGTGTTTTTTTTCCTAGTTACTTTCAATGTTTCTTCATTTCAACAGTTGCTTTCTATTGGAAAACCATGATGGATCTACATGTTTGACCACTTGCTGAATTTGGCGTTTTGTCTACTTTTCAGAAATCTATAGCTTTCCAGGATCACCCACGGGTAAGGGTGGGCGTAGTTCGCGAAGTAGCACTTCGCGAAGCTACGCAAAGTGAAGTTCGCACTACGCGAGCTACGCGTAGCACTTCGCGAACTGCGTAGTAACATGTTCGCACTGTGCAAGATGTTGTTTTCAATGATTGCACAGTGCGGACAAGCAACCGGCACTGTGCAATCATTGAAAATGGCATCTTGCACAGTGCGAGCTGTAGTTTTCTGCAGCTCGAGTAGATTTTTACTCGAGCAGCAGCTTTCTCAACGCGAACTGGTAGTTTCTCATCGCGAGCGGTCGCGAGCATACGTGACCCCTCGCAATGAGAAACCTGAATTCCTCGCGTTGGGAATCTCGCCGGGAGGTTTATTTTCCATGCTCGCGATCGCGAACAAGGAAAAAGTCTCGCCGGGATGTCATTTTGCTTGCTCACGGTCGCCAACTTGACGTTGAGGACCGCGAGCAAGCAAAAAATGACCGCAGCACTACGCAACACTACGCTACGCGTGTTCGCACTGTGCTACGTGCAATTCGCGTAGTGCGAAGTAGCGCGAACTTCGCAAACTACGCGAGCGTAGCGTAGTGCTTCGCCCAGGCCTACCCACGGGGATTACACTGGTCTCCACCAGAAACTGTTTGAGAGCACAAAAATAGGAAAAATGGGCCACGATTTTTGATTCAGCTCTAGGTGTTTCTGAAAGCCGGAAGATGGTGACTTTAGCACAGCAAATCGTTGTGATGCCACTTTTAGGGGAAAAACAGGCACTTTTATTCAGAGCACTTTTACCTACTTTTCCCCAACAATTTAAAATGTGGCTATATTTTGCCTATTTTCTTGGTTCCCTCCAGGAGAATCCACAAACCCTCAGTACCTTTAGAATCCCCTGGATGTTGGAACAAAAGGATGCAGTTTTGGTGTGGATACCTGATATGGAAAAAAAGGTTATGGAGTCCTGAGCTCAAACTGCCCAAAATAGCTAAAAAGGGCTCACAACAGGGAGTGAAAGGCCCAATAGTTAAGGGGTTAATGGTGTGTGATCTTATATAGTAGTAAACACACAACCACAGAGAAAATTAATCAACTTGCAGTTAGGCTCACTGTCTTGATAACTGATAACACTCTTGAAGCGATGTCAAGTGATGACTGTTCCTACACCGTCCTCCTCTTTCTGTAACAAAATCATGCCAATGGCCTTACCACTGACATCAGTTACTGCCAGGGTATCTCTTTCTAGAATGTAGATTTTCAGATCAAGTGCATGTACCAACTCTTCTTTTATTGTCACAAACACTTTTACACATTCTTCACTCCAATTAACCTCTGCTCCCTTGTTTCGCAACTCATGGAAATCACCAGATTTCAGAGAAATATGGGGTATGTAATATTATAAAATGCTATCATACCCCAAAATGGCACTACATCTTCCTTGTTCTTAGAAGTTTACATATTGAAAATAATGTCAAAAAACATTTATTTTAGTTTTCACCCCTTTACTTGAAACAGAGTGCCCACGATATCTAAACTCCTTTACACGTTTCCACCTTCAGTGACATGCCCAGACTCTCTAGATTCTTCAGAACTTGATGTACCCTACAGTTGTTCTCTTCCCAGGGTCAACCACAAACAAACCAATTACACTGGAAGTAATTTACTACAGCAATATCAACACATTTTGGATGAACAATAATGCTTATTTAATGTGTAAGGCGAACTGACACATAAGTAGCTTTGTGAATTAGTCCTTTAATGTGCACCATGAAGGGGTTTGGACCTTAAATATGCTGCAGAACTAGTGCATCATTAGTAATAATTGAATCTACAAAGAAACATCCTTCAATATACAACCAATGACAAGTGTGTCATCTCTACTTAATCCTGCCTTTAGCTACTAAACAACTAAGCACTCCACACTACCCAGTAAGTGTGGACGGAATGAACAAACTAATCCTAATCACTAGTCAGGTGAGTGACTAGCTTTTTCCCTATTGAGGGTTATTAAGTTTACCCAAAAAGTAAGTTTGAAAACGTTAAACACCAAACCATTCATCCATGGCCTTCATGCTACTAGTAATAGACCTTTGAAACACCTCTCTTGTTTAGGTATTCCGTTGAACAGGCATGGACACGAAGAACAAGAGCTTGGTGACAGAATTCATACTTGTGGGTTTCACCGGAGGTCCTGAACTGCGCATTCTTCTTTTCATTATTCTTCTGTTCACATACATGGTCACAGCATTGGGGAATGTTCTCATGATTGTCTTAATATGCATAGACTGCCGACTACACACCCCCATGTATTTCTTTCTGTGGAATCTATCCCTGCTGGAGACCATGAACATCTCCAACATTGTGCCTTTAATGCTAGTGCAGATGCTCTCGGTGCATAAATCAATTGCAAAGGCCAACTGCTTCATACAGTCTTTTATCTCTGCTTATCTCGCAACCATTACCCTTTTACTTCTGCCAATCATGTCCTTAGATCGCTATGTGGCGATATGCATCCCACTGCGTTACACCACCATCATGAGAGACCGGCTCTGCGTTCGGCTCATCATTGGAGCATGGCTGGGTTCACTCATTTGTATCCTCTACCCAACTATTGTTATTAGCGGGCTTCCCTACTGTGGTCCCAACATCATAAACCATTTCTACTGTGATGGCTTGTCTATCGTGAAGCTGGCTTGTATGGACACAAGGATCCTCCATACCATCAATATCATCTCAGCTCTTGCCTTCCTGCTGAGCTCTCTGGGGCTGACTGTCGTGTCCTACATCTTCATCGTTTCCACGATTGTGCGAATCCCATCAACAGAAGGAAGACAGAAGGCTTTCTCCACATGCAGCTCCCACCTGACCATGGTAACACTCATCTATGGGGCCGCCATCTTTCTTCAAGTCAGCCCAGCAATGCACCCTTCAGATGAGGTCTACAAAACAGTGAATATGTTCGTTAACATTATTTCCCCGTTAATGAATCCTTTTGTGTACACCCTGCGAAACGACAATTTCAAGCATGTGCTAAAAACACGAATACAAAGAGAATTATGCTGCAGTTAAACATCTGTTTATAAATTGGCTTTTTAACACAAACTAGCTTGCTACACTGAAGGCACTGATGTCATCAGTCATCTTTAACATTACAGCTGGGGGCAGTGGTGGTAAAGTAGTAACACTAAATACACTCCCTGAATTTCACTGTTCCTAGAAACCCAACCTCAAAAGGAATATTTGGAAACTCTGGGTAAAAGGGTGCATAGCGTTCAATTGTAACATACATTGGCCAGGAAAGCAATACGTTCTAAAGGTGCACTGTAGAGGCATTCTACCCTTATGACTACCGTGGACCTCCACTTAATCATTAGTGGAACTCAGTAACCGACACTGAATCATTTTTGGAAGCCAGGGCCCGCTCTAAGTCATTACTGGAAGCCAGAGACAATCGCCTATGCATTTTCAATGATTTGATCTGCAAATAAATACACAACAAATACTTAAACAAGCATTCTTCAGACAACCACATAAATAATGAACTAGTTTCTTTAATTCACAAACAAATATGAAAAACAATTAAAATGTCAATTTTAACGGGAAGGTTAGAGTTTTTTAACTCGACTGAGGCAAGTCATTGTCCAGTCATTGTCCAGTCATTGTCCAGTCATTGTCCAGTCATTGTCTAGTCATTGTCCGTGCTACGCTCTGTTTGATGCACTTGCTCTGCTCCCATGAACCAATCTGGGGATTCCAACTTAAATTTTAGTCTCCAATTTCAAATTCCTTCACATTTACAGAATGTTTTAAATTTGCAGTTACCGATCACCTGAGTGTGCTCCGTGGACCCACAGGAGTCTCCGGACCAGAGGCTAATAACAAGTGTTCTAAGACTTTCATAGTGTGCATATCAAGCCGAACCTTTTAATGGATATTCATAGTTAACGTATTTGAAAATGTATTAACAATGTGTATTTTTAGCATTCTAATCCTAGAAATGGACTCCGCAAAGATCTTTGTATTCAATTACACATCTTTTTAGTTCAAGAATGCAGTACACGTAGAAAGAGGAAAAAAGCGAGGAGAAATGAATACATTTCTCCTCGCTGCGCCTCCTTATGGCTCCTTTGGGGAGGTGTAGCATTCAGAGTATTTCCAGGTTTACGATTTCTCATGTCTCTGGAAGTGTGCCAGGTTCCATGGGTGTTGCGTGGGTACTCCCACTGCAACGCCCATTGAACGCCCTCTTCCCTCAAAGTGCTGTGTGTAAAGGGGGCGTATATACAAGGACAAGAAAAGCCACGCAGGGTGGCTTTTCCTGTCTTTGTAAATATGGGGCAGGGAAATGTGCCGCCAGTGTGTCACAAAAGGTGATGCATCAGCATTGCAAGGGGCTTGTAAACAAGCCCCCCAAGGACCTCATTTATGAAGAATTAAAGTAGGGCAGCGCCGCAGGCCTTTCTGACTAATAAAGCCATTGAGGAGTGGCACAACTAATCCAACAAATCTACTGGCAAACATCGTCCAAATCTGTATCATTTTCTGGACACTTTGAAGAAGGGGCACATTTTCCAGGAAATGAGAACTGCACAATCTTTTGCAGTTAGCCCGAATCCCTGAGCATCCAGCAAAGTAAGGAAATGTCAGAAAGACTATTACCAAAAATCAAAGACATTTCTTTGACGGGTGCAGTAGACGACTGGGAAAATGTTGCCTTTATCTTACACTGCTAAAATCTAGTTACATCTTTCCCATTACTTGCCTGTTTTTGTAATTGGTTTTTTTACATTCTTTTCTTTTACACTTTTAAGAAAAGAAAAATCCTAATTCAAGATGTCTTATTTCTTCTACTCTTTGTACTGTTTTAAGTCCTCCTGTCACCAAGAGTTGTTAATGTCCCAAATATCCAAATGTAACTCCCACATCCAGATTAAAAACCTCTTTCACAAAGAATAATTTTTAGAAAAATACAAAGTCCATTGCTTTGAAAAAAATATCCACTATCTCCAGAAAACTTTGCCAAGTTTTTTAAAGAAAAACTATGTTCCAATGCAAAACACTGTGCCTTCTTCTTGTGGAATTTTGATGAAAAATAGAAGGAAGCAGGTTGCATAAAAAATAAACATCCAAAATGTAATCCAAACTCTTCGTTAGAAAATAAAGCATCCACACACGGTGCCATCCTGGAAATGTGAAATTCCCACTCCTTGAACAAGTCCCAGACATCCTGCGTCCATGTGTTCTGCCCTGCTTCTACCAAGTTCTTGAAGATTCTTCAAAATATAAAAACATGACAAAATAAAAAATCAAAACATTATTGTAAGTTTGCCGCCCTCCTAGGGCCTACAGCTGACCCTCTTCTTCTAGTAGGTAACGATGTACTTTAGGTGGCAGATAGGGGTTGTTAGGGGGTTTTATTAACGGTTTAAACAAGGTCCGAATAGAGGTAACTGAGACACCCAGTCACAAAGGGGAGCAAAGAAAAGTCCTCCAGAAAATTAATTTAACGAAACCCCAGGTCCGGTGGTCGCTTCCTCGGGTCCCTCTTCGTCTATCCGCTTTACGTCAGCTTCTCAGGGGTTCTCTGGTTAGCGCGGCGTCCCCGGAAAAACAAAGGAAACACAAAACAACCTCCCGTCAGTAAAAGGACTTTCATTGGGTGTGATTGACCCTCCACCTGCTTGTAATATCACCATGGTCTGTGAGGGTGGGGAATCGTGAGGGACAGGACGGTCCTGACTAGTGCCCTGCTTCGGGTGTCCTCCCTGCTTTCCCCCTCCCAGTCAAGCGCTTTAAATAAGTCAGGAAAGGCACTGACCTGAAGCTACAGTCCTCCAGGACTGTAGCATGGGGTGTCTCGGCGTCCTGGTTCTCCGAGGGACGACTGGACACGAGAGCGGTGTTGGCTGGGGCCCCATGGCCCTTCTGTTCTTCCTCTCCGGTGCTCCCTCGACACTGTCCGCTACACAGGTCTCTCCCCGGTGCTGCTCCGTGTTCTCTTCCTCCTCCGCTTTCCGAAGTGCTCCTTGACTCCTTCTTTGCTTCCCCTGATACCTCCACGATCCTTGCCGTCCTCGCCTCTCTTGTCCCGGCGCGTGACGTCAGCTCCGCGCCGGCCTGGAGGACTAGAGCGCTTCCTTCCTCCTGGTGGGACTCAGACGCCGCCATCTTGAAGTGCACGGAAGACTCGCCTTCCGTATCGCCCGTATCACAATTATCTTGCCAAAAAGGTCTTAAAAAGTACTCATTGAATTGTTCTCTTACTTAAAAAAAATTGACCTTAAAAACAACCATTGAGACACAGGCATACTGCTACAACCTGTATGGAAATAAAATGTTGTGTTAAACATTCATGCATAACATCATTTGTAAATTCTGCTATTTAATACCTCCCCCCTTCCCTTCTGTTCTTACAATAAATGTAGTCACCAATATACATCGAAAAAGTAATTCAAGTTTTTCTTACCTGACCACAGCTCTCCCTTCCTTTTGATCTGTCCCGCGATGCTTTCTAACTGTCAAGACGCACAATCGCGTAAGTCGTAGCTGACTAAAAACTATAAAGGACAGTTTTGCCCATTTAAATCAATAGAAAATTGTGGGAATAATGCTTTAATAATTTTTAAACTACTCTTTCTAAAGTTATAATGTTTGTGTTATAGTTTTAAAAATATGTAATCAATAAAAAATGATTTTCTATATTTCTTTTGTATTTTTAAAAAATGTTTTATTAAATTATTGTAATTAAAAACTGAAGTATTTTTTTATTGTTATATTGAATATGCTTTACCAAAATTTTTCTACTATTATGTTTGTGTTTGAAATATATTTATTACCTTTTTAAAACATTTAATAAAATATTTTAACCTTTTCAAATACTTTTAATCAAATTCTTGAAGCACTTTTTTATAATGCAAATTAATGCTCAGGTATTAAACATAATACCTGAGTTGTAAAACACTTCCCCACCCTATACCCATATATCCCTGGCATCCTGTCCCTAAAATCATTTGTCTTAGATTTTTAACTACTTAAAATGTATTTCTAATAGATTTAAATACTTTTTACAAATTAATGCTTAGGTATTATAATTAATACCTAAGTATTAATACACTTCTCCACACTATACCCCTATACCCTGGCATCTCATCCCTAAAATCTTTTGTCTTACATTTTCAACTGCATAACACTTTTTCTTTATAATTTCATAGATATGTTTTTTAAATTTATGCTGAGGTCATAAAATGAATACCTGAATATTTATACATGTTCCCAGCCTATACCACTATTTCCCTGGCGTCCTGTCCTAAAAACATTTTCTCAGATAGTTTTTTCATTAAATTATTTTGTATATATTTTTTGTATCAATACTCAGGCACTGAAATTAATTCCTGAGTATTATTAAACTTCCAAATCCTATACCCCCATCTATCCCTCACATCCTGTCCCTATATTCATTTGTCTTACATTTTTAAATACATAATACATAATTTTTAGGTGTTTCAAATAATTTAAAAAACAAAAGAACAAAATAAATAGTTGAGTATTCATACACTTTCCCATCCCATACCCATATAACCCTTACCTCCCATCCCTTAAATAATTTTTTTCTGTAATATATATACGTATATATGGCATATATTTTATAATATATATAGCATATATTATATATATGTATATAATATTCTTTTTAATTAAATAATATTAATAAATGAATACCCAAGTATTAAATATACTAGTTGACTATTAATATACTCCTCCCCAACAAAAATACCTACCACCATACTAACCCATATACTTACACAGAAATAGGTGGTAAGGGCATGCTTGGTGAAGTCATTCGTTGTAAAGAAATTCATTGTAATGGCATGCGTGGTAAAGTCACATGCGTGGTAAAGACTTTGGGGGCGATTACGATGTCTTTCGGTAAAGCTCCGAGGGGGATTCGATATTGCAGAATCCGATTCGGAACCCTTCCTTCTGAACGAATTACACACATTTCCCAATGACCGATTATGATGCCTGAAAACCATTCGGGCAGTCCGAATCGGTTCCAAAAGGCATTCGGACAGCCCGAGTGTTGCGGAGCCGAATCGTACAGCTCTATGGACATGGTTTCACAACGAGGGATTATGATAACCGATTCGGGCAGCTGTTCCCATACGGTCTGCCCGACATGAAACAGCTTTCAGAATCTGACTTTGGGGGCCAGTTGCAGGCCCCCTTTCGCCAAGAGGCATCCAATTGTGGCCCGTGGGAGTACCCAAGGGACCCCTCTTTCCAACCATGTACAATGTGGTAGGCACCATGGGGGGCCCACCACAGGGTGCAAGGTTTTCCCCAACCACCCCTTTTTTAATGGGAACCTGTGTCCTCTTTCGGAACACAGGCTCCATTGAAGTCAAAGTGAGTCAGACTGAACAATGTTGAGAAGCAGTGTAATCAGTCATTCGGGCTCGCCGGACCCGATTCGGTCGAATATGATTTCGGAACCGATTCGGTCGGAAGAGCTTCAGAACGATATTGTAATTGGCCCGTTGTTGTAAATGCATGTCATGGTAATAACTGTGTGCTAAAGGCTGTTTCCCTCTCCTTACCTTTCATCCTCAGCATAACTCTACTCCGAGAGTGGGGCTTGCATATGCACCTGCCTGCCTTCATGCCTTCTGTGGTGTTTCTACACAATGCTCACACCTCATTTCATAGATCACAGGTTTCTCTGTGAGAGCACAAGACTAATACCAATAAACAACAATAACCACTGAATGAACCACTCACCTCAGCTTCCGGTGAAAAGTGCTACAGCAGTTAAATGCTTCAACCTGTCATCAGGTGTAGTAAGCAGGATATAAATGGAATTACAATACATAAAGCCCAACCAGCAAGAAGCAGTGAAATTTGCTGCAGTCAATAATAAACAATAAGCCTTATTATGGTGTTGGGCGGACATAACGGTTGCAGATTGTAAACCTTAGGTTCTGACTGCATTATCTGGAGGCCATTTTTTCATGAAAGCTTGTGCAGCGGAGGAAAATGACCTACAGCACAAGATTCCATTGACTAATGGAGGTTTATAAACATCTCTGCACCGTGTGGCAGACACGATGCTGTGCCTGTCACACAGTGCAGGGATGTTTAGGGGGCAGCATAGCTGCCCCCCGTGCCACATTGCGGAGGGCTAGGAGGGAATGGGGCTCTTCTAGAGAATGGCTGTAGGAAACCAACATCATATTCCCAATGGTGGAGCTGCCGTTATAAAGGGATTATGCAGTCGTTCTGATGCACCACCTGTTGCCTTGAGCCTGTTGGAAAATGTTGGACGTTCTCTCCGCCCACTGCCTCAGATTAACCGCACACATTGTAATGCGTCGGTTGGACCGTAGCAGCCGATGGCAGTCGGATCACAACCGACGAGTCCTCGTGTGACTGCACAGCGGCTTTCCTGATGCCAATTGAGAGACAACCTCCGGCGTTAAAATGGCAGCGAGTGGCACCTCCGAAATCAGGATTCCAGAGTAACCGCGTAGGGATGATGCCGAAGGAACTGAATATGTTCTTATTCCCCGTATTTCCCCCACACCTCAGCAAGCAGTTACACGGAAAGAGGACAAAGCCTCGCTCCGGGAATGCTGTTCAGTGAGAGTTCAGTTTGGTGCCCCGCGGCTGAGGAAAAGCACAGTCACACGAGGAACCGACCGCTGCGGTACAGTGTGTGGCCAGGATTGAGGCCTGGGCCCTGAGATAGGTGATTGGGAGAGCAGGAGACCCAACGCCTGTTGACACCCGCCGGGACAATGCTCCTCAGAGGTGCCACCTTTAGAGATCCGGTACCCTTACACACACACACTGCCTTTGCAGGCTGCGTGTTTTGGTGCAGAACAAAGTGAAGAGTCAACATGGCACACATCTCTGTGTGCCATGCCCATAACCCACCTCCCTGGCATAGATCAGTCACCGCTCTAGCTGGGTGCCCTATACCAGTGGTGAGGGTACAGGTGCATGAGCCCTGTACCCATACAGTGTCTGAGTCCATTCTTAGACATTGTAAGTGAGGTGCTGCCATTGAGAGTATATGGTGCTGGGAGTTTGTCATTATGAACTCCACAGCACCATAATGGCTACACTGAAAACTGAGAAGTTTGGTATCAAACTTCTCAACATATTAAACCCACACTGATGCCAGTGTAGTATTTAATGAATAATGCACACAGAGGGCATCTTAGAGAAGCCACCTGAAAACGAATCCACCACTAGTGTCCAGGCTGAGTGGCTGATTTCAGCTGCCACCACCAGACATGTTTCTGGGCCACTGTGTCGAGAGCTTACTGCTCCCTGGGGCTTGAAACAATGCACATCCTGGGACGAAGTGCCAAGCCTCCTCCCTCAGGATGTTCATGGTTCATGAAGGGAAAGCTTCAAAGGCTTGCCGCCTTTGTGAGCTTCCCTAGGCCGCTTGCTGCTTTCAGCAACTGGTCCCCACTGGTTCTAACCCCTAATTTGGGCGGGAGAACCAGCGGGAAACACAAGCAAGGAATAGAGGTGTGCCCACCTCTGCCAACTCCACTCCTTAAGTGGGGGAGGCGAGGTGAAGCACAACTCCCAGTCCCCGCCATCTTGCATATGGGGGGACTAAGCCAACCAGGGACAGGCTCATGCCCCCCTCCCACTGGAGGGCGGCATAATAGGGGGTGTACCCACCCCAGGGAAGGGACCCTAAATCTAGTGTTTAGTGGTACCCCTGAACCTTGCTTCCTCAGACAAGAAGAAACGACAAGAAGAAGAAGGACCGAACAGCCGTGCAGCAGATAACAAGAGGAAGACGCCCACTGACTTACCCCCAGCCCTGCCGGCCTGACTTCCCTCGAACCTGCTCCTGTGAAATCCCGGTGTGCCCTGCAGCCAGCAACCTCGAAAACCCCAGAGGACCTGCTTACCTTCAAGAACAAAGACTTTGTCTCTCGTGAACACTGGACTTGTTCATCTGCAATCTCTGGCTCTGGCCAGACACCGCAAATCCATCCCACTCTGCACCCCTTTGTCCATGACCCGAACTTGAGTGGGCAAACATCATGAGGAGGTCATCCCGGCGATCCTAACCCGAGATCCGGTGACCCCTGACCTGCCTCAAGCCTCCAGCCGACGCCTGCAACCTAAAGCTGGAAGGTCCCCCCAACCATAACCAGGAGCTGGTAAGAAGATCCAACCCCAAAAGGCACCCCTGCACCCGACGCCCCACTGCCTTGGGTCCCCAAACCGACGGTGCCTTACCAACCCCTAACTTCCCAAATTAGCTCTCGAAGTGGTGGTCGCACCCAGACGACCTTTGTCCCCAAGCCTGCAGTGCCTTTGCTAACCGGAGGTTCCCCATTGAAACAAACAGGGCGCCCGAATTGGAAACAGCACCCTGCACCCGGCCGCCCTAGTGCAGCTGAGGGTGCTTTGATGCTACTTTGTTTCCCCATTTGCCCTGAGCTAAAGTCTAGGAGCTTTGCTCCCACAACCAACAGCAACCAACCGGAGGCCAATTGGATAACATTGGGCCTCAGCACTCTGCACCCGGCCGCCCTAGTGCCACTGAGGGTGTAACTAGAGTGCATCCTTGACCCTCTGGGACCCCTGAGTCTACCCCAGAACCTCAGCTCCCACTTTCAGAAACTTACCTTAAAACCCATAACACTGTTTTCCTCCATAGGATAACATTGTCTGTTTATCTAGGAAAAGTTTTTAAGCGTGGAGTTTGAAAACCTTATGAAATTCTTTAAAGTTGCACTAACTAAGACAAGCGATTTTACTTACCTGTTTGCAGGAAATGTCCCAGAGTAGTATCCAGGTATACTACTCTGAGTAAGAAAAGTAAACTCAAAAGTAACTTACCTGTAATTTTACTGAAAAGCCCATTCAAGTCTATGTACTGTATTTACTAAGTATTGCATTTCTCTGAAATCATACTGTAAGTCAAAACAAAGTAAATGTACAATTTCAATTCAAATTGTTCACAAACTGCATTACTACTGTAAAGTATTTATTGCTTACCTGTGCCAGGCTTGCTTGGTTCTAGAAAATAAAATAACTAAAAGAATATTTTTATACAAAACCAATTGGTCTGAGGTTCAGTCTTTGAGTGTGTGAATTCATTTGCTGACTGAGTGTGTACAACAAATGCTTAACACTGTCCTCTGATACTGCCTTACTGCTCAATCACACTACCACAAATAGAGAGTAAGGCTCTATCTAACTTTACCTCTGCCTGCCTTTGGGGTTCCACTGGACTCTGTGCACACTATACCTCACTTTGGTATAGTATGTACAGAGCCAACTTCCTACACAGCCTAATTGCTTTCATTGGTGACACAGACTGAGATCGATGTAGCCTCCATTTCAGATCATGCACTCATCCACCTTACACTTGTTTTGTTTTTGCGCAATTAAAGATGCAAAATGTGGCACCTGATCCCCAAAATACTATCCTATGATCCGGCAGTCAAAGAGGAAGAGAAGTCCAGCACAGATTACCTAATGACAAACGATGATACACATGTAAAAATAGAGATGAGATACTCATAAGGCAGTGGTACGCAGAACACATATTGCCATAGCCGCGTGACTTAATCGGGAACGCATGGCAAAGTGAATAGAATTGGAAATGGCAGTGAGAGATCTGGAGACGACACATAGAACGACAGGTTCACACCGCATTAGACAACAATTGACTATTGCCCGCAAACAACTGAAGGCCCTTGATATGGATGCGGCTGAACATGCTCTGCTTCGTACTCAACAGAAGTATTATGCAGGGGGAACAAAGCTGGGAAATTACTGGCTCACAGGTTGCTTGCCCAAACCCACTTACATTGCATACACAGTTTGATGGGCCACGACCAGACGCGTAAAACCCAAGACGAGGATATAGCTGCTGAATTTTCTATGCCCATCTATATGGGAGAGACAAATTACTCACCAAAGATGGCACCACATATGAAGCGCAACCCCCACCCTTGCAGAAAACATAGCAACCCCATTAGAAGCAGATATATTGGGACATGAAGTTCTCATAGTGATCAGTAGATTGAAGCTGGAGAAGGCTCCCGGGCAAGATGGATACACAGCGGCATTTTATAAGTCGGCCTCCCGGTTTTATGGTATTTATTTTTGGAACATTTCCGTCTGTATTTATCCATAATTATTTTTGGCCATCTTATTGGTATTTATCCATATTTATTTTCTGTTTTGTAAACAGATGAGGGGATAAGTCGTATATTTCTGAATTTATTTAACGGGTAAATGTGAACTCATACTTTGATGCCTGTCAGGTTTTTGAACAGTACTCAGTCAAAAATAATAAAACAATAATCCCACATTCCGATATACAGTAATTTAAGAACATCTCATTGAGCTTCACATGCTGTCATTATGTACAGCTACTGGTCTGAAAGTCATTAATCTCAGTATGGTGAATCACTCAAAAGAATCTAAATTATCTGTATTTTTCCGTTTTTAAAAATAAATACAGACAGGAGAGGTTTTCTGTCTGTATTTATCTGTAAAAATCAGTAAAAACGGAAAACAGGGAGCCCTATTTATAAGCAATACATGTCCATACTGTCCCCCATATTGCTCAATTTATATAACTCCTTTAGCACTTTGGGAACACTTATGGAGTAATGGGTACCGCAATCATAAGCCAAGGAAGGACCCCCAGTCTTGTGCGTCATATCACCCTATCTCACTACTTAACATGGATGCAAATATCTTCCGGACTTGTGGACCCGGGTCAATCAGGAATAGTGCCTGGTCGCACGTGTGGGAATAACATAAAGCGTCTTTTCCATCTATTAGACAAAATGCATAGAGCCCAGACCCCAACATTGCTTCTGTCAATAGACGCCGAGAAGGCATTCAACCAAGTACATTTGCCATCCCTTAAGGCAGTGCTGGAGGCTTATGGCCTGGGACCCCAATTCTGGATCTGGGCCAGCTATGAGAAGCCGACGGCACTCGTGCATGTTAACAATTCACTATCGCCCTCCTTTCCAATGTCTAGGGGCACGCTTTCGTCACTCCTGTTTGCATTATACATGGAGTCATTTGCAAAGCACATTCAGAGACACCCCCTCATAGAGTGAGTGTGGATGGGAGGGCAGTCACAAAAAATTGCGTCATATGCCAATGACGTCCTATTAACTATCACCAACCCCCGGCAGTCGCTAACTCCACTCTTAGAGGAGCTTGCTTCGTTTGGAGAAGTCTCTGGGTTTAAAGTTAACAACACCAAATCCCAAGCTTTAAATGTCACTGTTCACGTGGGCCACTAGAGCGATTCCTTATGTGGGCATAGCTATAATGTCGACTGTAGATAAATTAACATCATATAATTACTCGGACCTCCTGGGAACAGTGAGGGACACATATCCTTTCTGGCACGTATAACCACTGTCAAAATGTCTCTCCTGCCCAAGATTTTATATCTCATGCAGGTACTCCCACTACAACCACCCATATCTGTGATCCCAAAACAGTATTCCCTCATTGAATCCTATATTTTGGGGGGCAAGCGGGCCAGAACGGCCAGGAAAAAGAGCATATCTACCGATTGCCAAAGGAGGATTGGGCATACCCCAGTTATAGCGTTACTGCTGCGTTTTATGGGCCCAACGTCAATGGCGCCCTGCATGGGGAGACATCTCCCCAGTTGTTCTTGCTACAGTGGCAACTTGGGATGAGATTTGCACTTCTAAATGGCTCTCAACTCTGACCTCTCCACTGACTCTGATCCTGGGAAATCTAGACTTCCCACAGGCCCTAAATGAGCGAGCATACGCCCAATGGCAGGAAGCCAATTGCAAGAGCATTGGGGACCTGCTCTACGAACATGGCCTTTTAGATTTTTTAAAAATGCAACACAGTTTTGGACTCCTGAACTCGGACCACTGGCGTTATATAGCAGTACGACACTGGGTTACATCACAGTCCGTCAGCCACACGCTAGCAGGAAGCTTATCTAGAAGAGATGACCACCGATTGTTATCAGCCATATATGCATTCCCCAACACTACTACCGACCCTGCACATGGACCTGCTAGGAATAGATGGGAGGCGGAATGTGAACGAACCTTTACCAAAAAGGAGTGAACAGAGAGTACGCACATCAGCTACTAGTGCATCTGGCAAAGAAGCATTATAAACAATTGTCCATTACTGGTATTACACCCGGCCCGCATGGCTCAGTGCCAGAAGGGGAAGGACAGCCAATGTTGGCGCCATTGCAACCAGTCAGGCACGCTTGTCCATCTGCTGTGGCACTGCCCCAAACTTCACCACTACTGGTCAGATGTCTTAGCAGACATCGACCAGATATTTCTTACTGACATGCCCCACTTCCCCAGTTATGTTTTGCTAGGCCTGCCAGACATTCAAACATACCCATTCAAATATGAGCCTGGGCCTGAAAACAGCAGCTGCCCTTTTGTTGATGTTGTTATATCACACCTTAGACCACCTCCTTTCACAGGGGCTAGTCCCCCCACACAAATAAAGTATATCGGAAGACATGTGGGAACACTGGATGGTAGGAAATGTGTGTTTTCCTGCAGATTACAATATTTTGACTCACGGAAATAAGAACAAAATTTGTATTTTTATCCTATGTGTGGGGTTTGTAAGGGCTTCTGGGTTTGAAAACTTTCAATCAATCAATCAGAATTTGTATAGCACTGTACTGTCACCCCTAGGGATGTCTGTGTGCTGAGGGTGCTGTGTCTCCATCAAAAAGCCAGGACTTGAGTTTCTTTCTGAGGTCTGCCAGGGAGAGTGCTGTTTGGAGTTGGAGGGGCAGGGCATTCCTGCTCCTGGCAGTGATATAAGAGAAGGAGCCGCCACCACTGAAGCTGTGCAGGATGCGGGGGTGTCAGCGGTTTCTGTAGGATGGTCTCAGATTGTATAGAGCCTTGGATGCGTGCATGAGGATCTTGAACTAGCATCTCTTCTGGATGGGTAGCCAGTGAAGGTTACCGAGGTGGGGAGTGATGCAGGTCTATCTGTGGAGGTCCAGTAAGAGTCTGGCTGTGGTGTTCTGTATGGTCTGGAGTCTTTTGAGTAGCTGAGTGGAAATTCTGGTATAGAGAGCATTGCCATAGTCGAGGCGGCTGGTGATGAGGGCCTGTGTGACTGTCTTTCTGGTGTTGATTGCAAGCCATTAGAAGATTCTGGTGAGCATTCAGAGGGTGTGGAAGCAGAACGAGGTGACTGCATTGACTTGTCATTTTATGGTTAGTTGGCTTTCGAGGATGATGCCAAGGTTGGGTGCATGGGATGTCGGTGTGGGTGTTGGTCAAAGTTCTGCTGGCCACCAACTGCGGTCCCATGAGGAGGTGTTCTTCCCGAAGATCAGTACTTCTGTTTTGTCGGAGTTGAGTTTGATGCAGCTGACTCTCATCCATTTGGCTACGTCAGTCATGGTGCTGCAGAAGTTGGTTTTGGTGTTCAAGGGGTCCTTGGTGAGAGAGAGTGAGTGTCGTCGGCATAGGAGATTATGATGAGTCCGTGGTGTCTGATGTTAAGCAGGGTGGGGCTGAGAGATGATCCTAGAGGCTCACCACATATAATGTCCTTGGGTGCAGAGGTGAAGAGAGGCAGACGGATGCTGGGAGTGCATTCTGAGAGTAAGGAGGCTATCCACTTGTTCTATGCCGTTGTTGTGGAGTCTGTTGATGAGAGTGTGGTGGAATACAGTATCACACACAGCAGAAAGGTTGAGGAGGATCAGGGCCACAGTTTCTCTGCGGTCAAGGAGGGTTCTGTTGTCTGTGGCAGCAATTAGCATATTCCCTGTGCTGTTGTTGGCATGGAATCCTGATTGTGAGGTGTTGAGTAGTTGGTTGAGGTTCAGGTATTCAGTGAACTTTTGGTTGATGGCTTTCTCAAGAACTTTGGCTAGGTGGGAGAGCAGGAAGATTGTTTGATAATTCTTGAGGTCACTGGGTTCGGTGGAGGGCTTCTTCAGGGGTGTTGTGACCTCTACGTGTTTCCAACAATCCTGGCAGGTTTCTGTGGAGATGTATGTGTTGAGAATTCTGTTGAATTCTGTGCTGATTGGGTTGGCTCGGAGATTGAAGAGATGGTGGGGGCAGGGGTCGGTGGGCACCCCAGAGTGGATGGACAACATGATGGTTGTGATGATGGTTGTGGTGGCCTGAGTGGTGAGTGGATACCAGGTGGTTATAGTTTGAAAACTTTGTGAGATCCACGTAACACACACCACCCTGAAGTCCCCTGGTGTCTATTTCACAAACATATATGGGGTTGGTAGGCTTTCCCTACAGACAATGTACACTGTGGCAGCAAAAAACAGAAAAGACTACTATAACTGCATAATCATCTACTACTCAAATTCATGCATAAACTGGTTGGATTTCGCTCAAAGGTGAATGAAAAGTACAACATTTAAATTTTATTAAAAAGGATTTCACAAAAATCGTAACATAGAAATCACTGTTAATAATGTAAGTTAAATTATCGAATTCTGAACCATTGACTAACAGCTCATAAGCTGTAAAGCCACAAGTCACCACCCGCTTTACAGGAAATTCACACACATTTCATGTGTCAATCAATCAATCAATAATAACATTTGTAAAGCGCACTACCTACACGTGAGGGTCTCAAGGCGCTGGGGGGGGGCTGCTACTGGTCGAAGAGCCAGGTCTTGAGGAGTCTTCTGAAGGCCAGCAGGTCCTGGGTCTGCCGGAGGTCAGTGGGGAGCGTGTTCCAGGTTTTGGCGGCGAGGTAGGAGAAGGATCTGCCGCTGGCGGTGGTTTTCCGGATGCGTGGCACTGAGACGAGGGCGAGGCTGGCGGAGCGGAGGCTGCGGGCGGGGGTGTAGAAGCTGAGTCGGTCGTTGAGGTATGCCAGACCGGCGTTGTGTATGGCCTTGTGTGCGTGGATGGGGAGTTTGAAGGTGATCCTCTTGTCGACGGGGAGCCAGTGTAGGCCTCTTAGGTGGGGTGCCATGTGGCTGCGTTGGGGGACATCGAGGATCAGTTGTGCTGAGGCGTTCTGGATGCGTTACAGCCGTCTTAGGAGCTTGGTTGTTGTTTCTGCATAGAGGGCATTCCCGTAGTCCAGTCTGCTGGTGAAGAGGGCTTGGGTGACGGTCTTCCTTGTGTCGGAGGGGATCCATTTGAAGATCCTGCGGAGCATTCGAAGGATGTTGAAGCAGGACACGGAGACAGCGTTGACTTGCTTGGTCATGGAGAGGGCGGAGTCGAGGATGATCCCCAGGTTGCGCGTGTGGTCGGTGGGTTCTGGGGCTGTTCCTAGCGAAGTAGGCCACCAGGAGTCGTCCCAGGCTGATGGGGTGGGGCCGAGGATGAGGACCTCTGTTTTGTCTGAGTTCAGCTTCAGCCTGCTGTCCTTCATCCATTCAGCGACAGCCTTCATGCCGCTGTGGAGGTTGTCTTTGGCGGTGTGGGGGTCTTCAAATAGGGATATGATCAGCTGGGTGTCGTCGGCGTAGGAGATGATGTTGAGGCTGTGTTGTCGTGCGACGTGGGTGAGTGGAGCCATGTAGATATTGAACAGCATCGGGCTGAGGGAGGATCCGTGTGGAACGCCGCAGATGATCTCGGTGGTCTTGGAGCGGAAGGGTGGGAGGAGGATGCTCTGGGTTCTGCCGGAGAGGAAGGATGTGGTCCAGGCTAGGGCCTTCTCTTGGATTCCGGCGTCGTGGAGGCGTGCAGTTAGGGTGCGGTGGCAGACCATGTCGAAGGCTGCTGATAGGTCCAGGAGGATGAGGGCGGCTGTCTCTCCTTTGTCCATGAGGATCCTGATGTCATCGGTGGCGGCAATGAGGGCGGTCTCAGTGTTGTGGTTGCTGTGGAATCCGGATTGAGATGGGTCCAGGATGTTGTCTTTGAGGTAGCGGGTCAGCTGTCTGTTGACGATTTTCTCCGTGACTTTCGCCGGGAAGGGGAGCAGGGAGATGGGCCGGAAGTTCTTGAGGTCTTTGGGGTCCGCCTTGGGTTTCTTCAGTAGGGCGTTGATCTCGGCGTGCTTCCAGCTCTTTGGGAAGTTTGCTGTCTCGAAGGAGATCTTGATTGTTTTCCGGAGATGGGGTGCGATGGCTGTGCTGGCTTTGTTGAAGACGTGGTGAGGGCATGGGTCGGATGGGGATCCGGAGTGGATGGAGTTCATGGTCTTGATGGTGTCTTCGTCGCTGACGTGGGACCAGGCGGTCAGACAACTGATGCGGGTGGGGGTCGCAGGGGTGGTGGTCTCGGTGGCGGAGGTGGGGGTGTCGGTGTCGAAGCTGTTGTGGATGTCGGTGATCTTGCGGTGAAAGAAAGTGGCCAGTGAGTCGCACAGGTCTTGTGATGGTGGAATGTCGTTGGTGTTGGAGCTGGGGTTGGAGAGTTCTTTCACGATCTTGAAGAGCTCTTTGCTGTTGTGTGCGTTGTTGTCTAGGCGGTCCTTGAAGGCGGTCCTCTTGGCGGTCTTGATGAGTTGGTGGTGTCTGCGGGTGGCATCCTTGTGGGCAGTGTAGCTGGCTGGTGTTCGGTCGCGGAGCCAGTTCTTCTCCAGCCTTCGACAGGTGCGCTTGGAGGTCCGGAGGTCTTCGGTGAACCATGCGGCTTTCTTGTTCGTGTGATTGGTTGCCGAGGTCTTGAGTGGGGCTAGGGTGTTGGTGCAGTTGTTGATCCACTGTTTGAGGTCGATGGCAGCTGTGTCTGGGTCGGTGGGGTCTGCGGGTAGTTCCAGGGCGAGGGCGGAGGTCAGTTGGTCCTTGGTGATCTTGCTCCAGTGGCGGCGTGGCAGCTGTTGGGTGTGGTGGTGTGTGGTGGGTTTCCTGAAGGTGAAGTGGATGCATCTGTGGTCTGTCCAGTGTGGTTCGGTGGTGTGGTTGAAGGAGACGTGGGGACTGGCGGAGAAGATGGGGTCCAGTGTGTGGCCAGCGGCGTGGGTAGGTGTCGTCACGAGCTGTTTGAGTCCGAGGTTTGCGAGGTTGTCGATCAGGGCGGTGGAGTTGGCATCGTTGTTGTTCTCAAGGTGGAAGTTCAGGTCCCCGAGGAGGATGTAGTCCGTGGAGGCGAGGGCGTGGGTGCTGATGAGGTCGGCGAAGGTGTCGCTGAACTGTGGACGGGGACTGGGTGGTCTGTAAACGAGTGTTCCTCTGAGGGTGGTGTTGGGGTAGGTGCGGATCTGGAAGTGCATGTGCTCGGCGGTGGTGAGGGTGTCGTAGGTGTTGGTCGAGACTCTGAAGGTGTCCTTGTGGATGATGGCAATTCCCCCTCCCACTCCGTTGGGGCAGTCGCTGAGGGAGATCTTGTACAAACAAAACCATTCACCTCTCCAGCCACAAGCCCAACACACTACAACACTCAGGTAGAAAGGTGGAGTATTATGTAGTGATGCTGGTTAGGCTTCACTATGCAATACTCTCACAGAGCCCAGAGATGGTGGTCCTTAGACTCTTAATAATAAATCCTTAGCTCAGTTTTGGTAGAGTGGCAAAGAGCAGTCAGGCTTTATTAAGGAACATGTATTAAGCATTTCAGACTACGAACATGGACGATAAGTAATTGACAAGAAGTGAAATAAATCAGACACCAGTTTATGAAAATAAATCAGATTTTGATATAAATTTAGATGCCAAAATGAAGTCAATCAGATAAGTATAGAAAGAGTTATAGATTTTAGAAGACAAATTAAATGAGTACAAATAGCTATACAAAACTTTATATTTGATGTCAATGGAAAATACCACTAGTGACAATCAGTCACTTGCAGGTTGAGTTGAGTCAGTCACACGGAGGGTTAAGGTGATGCGTATCCCAGGCCACAACGGTCAGTTCGATTTTACCTGGCTAGACAAGCCCAGTGCACAGTTGTCCTGGCTGTCCGACGTGCAGAACGGGAGCAGCGGGGGAACTGGTTTTACCGCTTACACAGTGCTGGTACGGAACAGGTTGCAAAATGTTGACAACAAAACCACTGCTGACGTTGGATGGGAGTTTTGCGGGGTTCCCTCGAAGTGGAGCGTCGAGTAAAGGTGTTGGTTGCCGGATTGGTTACCACTAAGCCTTGGCAGCGGTAAGCACAGCAGAAAGTTATTTCGATATCCGTAGGTCCGGGGGAACATGGTGGTCACCTGAAACTTTGTGGAGGTCAGTACTACATTTCCCATAATGCACAGAGGAACAGTGCAAAATGCTCCATTTTGACATTGACCTCACCATGTGTGGCAAAGTCAATATACTGCTTCTAATATACACTAATGACCCCTAAGGAAAGCCTCCAGAGCCCAGGAGGTAGGGGCCATTTATTAAAAGTGTGAACATGTAAGTACAAGCTCCAGGGCTAAGGAGGCCTTCCTTAGGGGTGACTGACATATATTAAAGACAGTGGGCCCGATTCACAAAAGTAATCTGAGACAAAATCCTAACTTAACGACTTTCGGTATTCACAAAAGGCATTTAGTAGTAGCAAAGTTAGGATTTTGTCTTAAGTTTGTCTTAAGTTTTGGTCTTAACTTAAGAAAAAAACCTAACTTTATTACTCCTAAGTGCCTTTTGTGAATAACGAAAGTAGTAAAGTTAGGATTTTGTCTCAGATTTCTTTTTTGAATCGGGCCCAGTGCTTTGACCTTGCTGGCGCTCCCCCCGTGGGACTTCGATCCTGGTATTTTATCGGGGAAGGCAGGAGAAGCTCTTCCCCTGCCTCCCCCAGCCCCTCCCGTAAACGTCATCAATGACGTCAGCGCGCGAGGCATGCTGACGTCATTGGAGGTTCCTCTTTGTTCTCCGATGCGCAGGAAGCCATTAGCTTCCTGCGCGTCGGAGAACAAACAGGTACGTTTTGGGGCTGGGGAGGGGGTGATTTAACTAAAAGAGGCATCGGGGGAAAGGAAGGGTTTTCCTTTCCCCCGATGCCTCTTTTGTGCATTCCTGAATAATGCACACAGAGGGCATCTTAGAGAAGCCACCTGAAAACGAATCCACCACTAGTGTCCAGGCTGAGTGGCTGATTTCAGCTGCCACCACCAGACATGTTTCTGGGCCACTGTGTCGAGAGCTTACTGCTCCCTGGGGCTTGAAACAATGCACATCCTGGGACGAAGTGCCAAGCCTCCTCCCTCAGGATGTTCATGGTTCATGAAGGGAAAGCTTCAAAGGCTTGCCGCCTTTGTGAGCTTCCCTAGGCCGCTTGCTGCTTTCAGCAACTGGTCCCCACTGGTTCTAACCCCTAATTTGGGCGGGAGAACCAGCGGGAAACACAAGCAAGGAATAGAGGTGTGCCCACCTCTGCCAACTCCACTCCTTAAGTGGGGGAGGCGAGGTGAAGCACAACTCCCAGTCCCCGCCATCTTGCATATGGGGGGACTAAGCCAACCAGGGACAGGCTCATGCCCCCCTCCCACTGGAGGGCGGCATAATAGGGGGTGTACCCACCCCAGGGAAGGGACCCTAAATCTAGTGTTTAGTGGTACCCCTGAACCTTGCTTCCTCAGACAAGAAGAAACGACAAGAAGAAGAAGGACCGAACAGCCGTGCAGCAGATAACAAGAGGAAGACGCCCACTGACTTACCCCCAGCCCTGCCGGCCTGACTTCCCTCGAACCTGCTCCTGTGAAATCCCGGTGTGCCCTGCAGCCAGCAACCTCGAAAACCCCAGAGGACCTGCTTACCTTCAAGAACAAAGACTTTGTCTCTCGTGAACACTGGACTTGTTCATCTGCAATCTCTGGCTCTGGCCAGACACCGCAAATCCATCCCACTCTGCACCCCTTTGTCCATGACCCGAACTTGAGTGGGCAAACACCATGAGGAGGTCATCCCGGCGATCCTAACCCGAGATCCGGTGACCCCTGACCTGCCTCAAGCCTCCAGCCGACGCCTGCAACCTAAAGCTGGAAGGTCCCCCCAACCATAACCAGGAGCTGGTAAGAAGATCCAACCCCAAAAGGCACCCCTGCACCCGACGCCCCACTGCCTTGGGTCCCCAAACCGACGGTGCCTTACCAACCCCTAACTTCCCAAATTAGCTCTCGAAGTGGTGGTCGCACCCAGACGACCTTTGTCCCCAAGCCTGCAGTGCCTTTGCTAACCGGAGGTTCCCCATTGAAACAAACAGGGCGCCCGAATTGGAAACAGCACCCTGCACCCGGCCGCCCTAGTGCAGCTGAGGGTGCTTTGATGCTACTTTGTTTCCCCATTTGCCCTGAGCTAAAGTCTAGGAGCTTTGCTCCCACAACCAACAGCAACCAACCGGAGGCCAATTGGATAACATTGGGCCTCAGCACTCTGCACCCGGCCGCCCTAGTGCCACTGAGGGTGTAACTAGAGTGCATCCTTGACCCTCTGGGACCCCTGAGTCTACCCCAGAACCTCAGCTCCCACTTTCAGAAACTTACCTTAAAACCCATAACACTGTTTTCCTCCATAGGATAACATTGTCTGTTTATCTAGGAAAAGTTTTTAAGCGTGGAGTTTGAAAACCTTATGAAATTCTTTAAAGTTGCACTAACTAAGACAAGCGATTTTACTTACCTGTTTGCAGGAAATGTCCCAGAGTAGTATCCAGGTATACTACTCTGAGTAAGAAAAGTAAACTCAAAAGTAACTTACCTGTAATTTTACTGAAAAGCCCATTCAAGTCTATGTACTGTATTTACTAAGTATTGCATTTCTCTGAAATCATACTGTAAGTCAAAACAAAGTAAATGTACAATTTCAATTCAAATTGTTCACAAACTGCATTACTACTGTAAAGTATTTATTGCTTACCTGTGCCAGGCTTGCTTGGTTCTAGAAAATAAAATAACTAAAAGAATATTTTTATACAAAACCAATTGGTCTGAGGTTCAGTCTTTGAGTGTGTGAATTCATTTGCTGACTGAGTGTGTACAACAAATGCTTAACACTGTCCTCTGATACTGCCTTACTGCTCAATCACACTACCACAAATAGAGAGTAAGGCTCTATCTAACTTTACCTCTGCCTGCCTTTGGGGTTCCACTGGACTCTGTGCACACTATACCTCACTTTGGTATAGTATGTACAGAGCCAACTTCCTACACAGCCTAATTGCTTTCATTGGTGACACAGACTGAGATCGATGTAGCCTCCATTTCAGATCATGCACTCATCCACCTTACACTTGTTTTGTTTTTGCGCAATTAAAGATGCAAAATGTGGCACCTGATCCCCAAAATACTATCCTATGATCCGGCAGTCAAAGAGGAAGAGAAGTCCAGCACAGATTACCTAATGACAAACGATGATACACATGTAAAAATAGAGATGAGATACTCATAAGGCAGTGGTACGCAGAACACATATTGCCATAGCCGCGTGACTTAATCGGGAACGCATGGCAAAGTGAATAGAATTGGAAATGGCAGTGAGAGATCTGGAGACGACACATAGAACGACAGGTTCACACCGCATTAGACAACAATTGACTATTGCCCGCAAACAACTGAAGGCCCTTGATATGGATGCGGCTGAACATGCTCTGCTTCGTACTCAACAGAAGTATTATGCAGGGGGAACAAAGCTGGGAAATTACTGGCTCACAGGTTGCTTGCCCAAACCCACTTACATTGCATACACAGTTTGATGGGCCACGACCAGACGCGTAAAACCCAAGACGAGGATATAGCTGCTGAATTTTCTATGCCCATCTATATGGGAGAGACAAATTACTCACCAAAGATGGCACCACATATGAAGCGCAACCCCCACCCTTGCAGAAAACATAGCAACCCCATTAGAAGCAGATATATTGGGACATGAAGTTCTCATAGTGATCAGTAGATTGAAGCTGGAGAAGGCTCCCGGGCAAGATGGATACACAGCGGCATTTTATAAGTCGGCCTCCCGGTTTTATGGTATTTATTTTTGGAACATTTCCGTCTGTATTTATCCATAATTATTTTTGGCCATCTTATTGGTATTTATCCATATTTATTTTCTGTTTTGTAAACAGATGAGGGGATAAGTCGTATATTTCTGAATTTATTTAACGGGTAAATGTGAACTCATACTTTGATGCCTGTCAGGTTTTTGAACAGTACTCAGTCAAAAATAATAAAACAATAATCCCACATTCCGATATACAGTAATTTAAGAACATCTCATTGAGCTTCACATGCTGTCATTATGTACAGCTACTGGTCTGAAAGTCATTAATCTCAGTATGGTGAATCACTCAAAAGAATCTAAATTATCTGTATTTTTCCGTTTTTAAAAATAAATACAGACAGGAGAGGTTTTCTGTCTGTATTTATCTGTAAAAATCAGTAAAAACGGAAAACAGGGAGCCCTATTTATAAGCAATACATGTCCATACTGTCCCCCATATTGCTCAATTTATATAACTCCTTTAGCACTTTGGGAACACTTACGGAGTAATGCGTACCGCAATCATAAGCCGAGGAAGGACCCCCAGTCTTGTGCGTCATATCACCCTATCTCACTACTTAGCATGGATGCAAATATCTTCCGGACTTGTGGACCCGGGTCAATCAGGAATAGTGCCTGGTCGCACGTGTGGGAATAACATAAAGCGTCTTTTCCATCTATTAGACAAAATGCATAGAGCCCAGACCCCAACATTGCTTCTGTCAATAGACGCCGAGAAGGCATTCAACCAAGTACATTTGCCATCCCTTAAGGCAGTGCTGGAGGCTTATGGCCTGGGACCCCAATTCTGGATCTGGGCCAGCTATGAGAAGCCGACGGCACTCGTGCATGTTAACAATTCACTATCGCCCTCCTTTCCAATGTCTAGGGGCACGCTTTCGTCACTCCTGTTTGCATTATACATGGAGTCATTTGCAAAGCACATTCAGAGACACCCCCTCATAGAGTGAGTGTGGATGGGAGGGCAGTCACAAAAAATTGCGTCATATGCCAATGACGTCCTATTAACTATCACCAACCCCCGGCAGTCGCTAACCCCACTCTTAGAGGAGCTTGCCTCGTTTGGAGAAGTCTCTGGGTTTAAAGTTAACAACACCAAATCCCAAGCTTTAAATGTCACTGTTCACGTGGGCCACTAGAGCGATTCCTTATGTGGGCATAGCTATAATGTCGACTGTAGATAAATTAACATCATATAATTACTCGGACCTCCTGGGAACAGTGAGGGACACATATCCTTTCTGGCACGTATAACCACTGTCAAAATGTCTCTCCTGCCCAAGATTTTATATCTCATGCAGGTACTCCCACTACAACCACCCATATCTGTGATCCCAAAACAGTATTCCCTCATTGAATCCTATATTTTGGGGGGCAAGCGGGCCGGAACGGCCAGGAAAAAGGGCATATCTACCGATTGCCAAAGGAGGATTGGGCATACCCCAGTTATGGCGTTACTGCCAGGCCGCGCAGCTGCGGTTTATGGCTCCCACGTCAATGGCACCCTGCATGGGGAGACATCTCCCCAGTTGTTCTTGCTACAGTGGCAACTTGGGATGAGATTTGCACTTCTAAATGGCTCTCAACTCTGACCTCTCCACTGACTCTGATCCTGGGAAATCTAGACTTCCCACAGGCCCTAAATGAGCGAGCATACGCCCAATGGCAGGAAGCCAATTGCAAGAGCATTGGGGACCTGCTCTACGAACATGGCCTTTTAGATTTTTTAAAAATGCAACACAGTTTTGGACTCCTGAACTCGGACCACTGGCGTTATATAGCAGTACGACACTGGGTTACATCACAGTCCGTCAGCCACACGCTAGCAGGAAGCTTATCTAGAAGAGATGACCACCGATTGTTATCAGCCATATATGCATTCCCCAACACTACTACCGACCCTGCACATGGACCTGCTAGGAATAGATGGGAGGCGGAATGTGAACGAACCTTTACCAAAAAGGAGTGAACAGAGAGTACGCACATCAGCTACTAGTGCATCTGGCAAAGAAGCATTATAAACAATTGTCCATTACTGGTATTACACCCGGCCCGCATGGCTCAGTGCCAGAAGGGGAAGGACAGCCAATGTTGGCGCCATTGCAACCAGTCAGGCACGCTTGTCCATCTGCTGTGGCACTGCCCCAAACTTCACCACTACTGGTCAGATGTCTTAGCAGACATCGACCAGATATTTCTTACTGACATGCCCCACTTCCCCAGTTATGTTTTGCTAGGCCTGCCAGACATTCAAACATACCCATTCAAATATGAGCCTGGGCCTGAAAACAGCAGCTGCCCTTTTGTTGATGTTGTTATATCACACCTTAGACCACCTCCTTTCACAGGGGCTAGTCCCCCCACACAAATAAAGTATATCGGAAGACATGTGGGAACACTGGATGGTAGGAAATGTGTGTTTTCCTGCAGATTACAATATGTTGACTCACGGAAATAAGAACAAAATTTGTATTTTTATCCTATGTGTGGGGTTTGTAAGGGCTTCTGGGTTTGAAAACTTTCAATCAATCAATCAGAATTTGTATAGCACTGCACTGTCACCCCTAGGGATGTCTGTGCTGAGGGTGCTGTGTCTCCATCAAAAAGCCAGGTCTTGAGTTTCTTTCTGAGGTCTGCCAGGGAGAGTGCTGTTTGGAGTTGGAGGGGCAGGGCATTCCTGCTCCTGGCAGTGAAATAAGAGAAGGAGCAGCCACCACTGAAGCTGTGCAGGATGCAGGTGCGTCAGCAGTTGTTGTAGGATGGTCTCAGATTGTATAGAGCCGTGTATGCGTGCATGAGGATCTTGAACTAGCATCTCTTCTGGATGGGTAGCCAGTGAAGGTTACCGAGGTGGGGAGTGATGCAGGTCCATCTGTGGAGGTCCAGTAAGAGTCTGGCTGTGGTGTTCTGTATGGTCTGGAGTCTTTTGAGTAGCTGAGTGGAAATTCTGGTATAGAGAGCATTGCCATAGTCGAGGCGGCTGGTGATGAGGGCCTGTGTGACTGTCTTTCTGGTGTTGATTGCAAGCCATTAGAAGATTCTGGTGAGCATTCAGAGGGTGTGGAAGCAGAACGAGGTGACTGCATTGACTTGTCATTTTATGGTTAGTTGGCTGTCGAGGATGATGCCAAAGTTGGGTGCATGGGATGTCGGTGTGGGTGTTGGTCAAAGTTCTGCTGGCCACCAACTGCGGTCCCATGAGGAGGTGTTCTTCCCGAAGATCAGTACTTCTGTTTTGTCGGAGTTGAGTTTGATGCAGCTGACTCTCATCCATTTGGCTACGTCAGTCATGGTGCTGCACAAGTTGGTTTTGGTGTTCAAGGGGTCCTTGGTGAGAGAGAGTGAGTGTCGTCGGCATAGGAGATTATGATGAGTCCGTGGTGTCTGATGTTAAGCAGGGTGGGGCTGAGAGATGATCCTAGAGGCTCACCACATATAATGTCCTTGGGTGCAGAGGTGAAGAGAGGCAGACGGATGCTGGGAGTGCATTCTGAGAGTAAGGAGGCTATCCACTTGTTCTATGCCGTTGTTGTGGAGTCTTTTGATGAGAGTGTGGTGGAATACAGTATCACACACAGCAGAAAGGTTGAGGAGGATCAGGGCCACAGTTTCTCTGCGGTCAAGGAGGGTTCTGTTGTCTGTGGCAGCAATTAGCATATTCCCTGTGCTGTTGTTGGCATGGAATCCTGATTGTGAGGTGTTGAGTAGTTGGTTGAGGTTCAGGTATTCAGTGAACTTTTGGTTGATGGCTTTCTCAAGAACTTTGGCTAGGTGGGAGAGCAGGAAGATTGTTTGATAATTCTTGAGGTCACTGGGTTCGGTGGAGGGCTTCTTTAGGGGTGTTGTGACCTCTACGTGTTTCCAACAATCCTGGCAGGTTTCTGTGGAGATGTATGTGTTGAGAATTCTGTTGAATTCTGTGCTGATTGGGTTGGCTCGGAGATTGAAGAGATGGTGGGGGCAGGGGTCGGTGGGCACCCCAGAGTGGATGGACAACATGATGGTTGTGATGATGGTTGTGGTGGCCTGAGTGGTGAGTGGATACCAGGTGGTTATAGTTTGAAAACTTTGTGAGATCCACGTAACACACACCACCCTGAAGTCCCCTGGTGTCTATTTCACAAACATATATGGGGTTGGTAGGCTTTCCCTACAGACAATGTACACTGTGGCAGCAAAAAACAGAAAAGACTACTATAACTGCATAATCATCTACTACTCAAATTCATGCATAAACTGGTTGGATTTCGCTCAAAGGTGAATGAAAAGTACAACATTTAAATTTTATTAAAAAGGATTTCACAAAAATCGTAACATAGAAATCACTGTTAATAATGTAAGTTAAATTATCGAATTCTGAACCATTGACTAACAGCTCATAAGCTGTAAAGCCACAAGTCACCACCCGCTTTACAGGAAATTCACACACATTTCATGTGTCAATCAATCAATCAATAATAACATTTGTAAAGCGCACTACCTACACGTGAGGGTCTCAAGGCGCTGGGGGGGGCTGCTACTGGTCGAAGAGCCAGGTCTTGAGGAGTCTTCTGAAGGCCAGCAGGTCCTGGGTCTGCCGGAGGTCAGTGGGGAGCGTGTTCCAGGTTTTGGCGGCGAGGTAGGAGAAGGATCTGCCGCTGGCGGTGGTTTTCCGGATGCGTGGCACTGAGACGAGGGCGAGGCTGGCGGAGCGGAGGCTGCGGGCGGGGGTGTAGAAGCTGAGTCGGTCGTTGAGGTATGCCAGACCGGCGTTGTGTATGGCCTTGTGTGCGTGGATGAGGAGTTTGAAGGTGATCCTCTTGTCGACGGGGAGCCAGTGTAGGCCTCTTAGGTGGGGTGCCATGTGGCTGCGTTGGGGGACATCGAGGATCAGTTGTGCTGAGGCGTTCTGGATGCGTTACAGCCGTCTTAGGAGCTTGGTTGTTGTTTCTGCATAGAGGGCATTCCCGTAGTCCAGTCTGCTGGTGAAGAGGGCTTGGGTGACGGTCTTCCTTGTGTCGGAGGGGATCCATTTGAAGATCCTGCGGAGCATTCGAAGGATGTTGAAGCAGGACACGGAGACAGCGTTGACTTGCTTGGTCATGGAGAGGGCGGAGTCGAGGATGATCCCCAGGTTGCGCGTGTGGTCGGTGGGTTCTGGGGCTGTTCCTAGCGAAGTAGGCCACCAGGAGTCGTCCCAGGCTGATGGGGTGGGGCCGAGGATGAGGACCTCTGTTTTGTCTGAGTTCAGCTTCAGCCTGCTGTCCTTCATCCATTCAGCGACAGCCTTCATGCCGCTGTGGAGGTTGTCTTTGGCGGTGTGGGGGTCTTCAAATAGGGATATGATCAGCTGGGTGTCGTCGGCGTAGGAGATGATGTTGAGGCTGTGTTGTCGTGCGACGTGGGTGAGTGGAGCCATGTAGATATTGAACAGCATCGGGCTGAGGGAGGATCCCTGTGGAACGCCGCAGATGATCTCGGTGGTCTTGGAGCGGAAGGGTGGGAGGAGGATGCTCTGGGTTCTGCCGGAGAGGAAGGATGTGGTCCAGGCTAGGGCCTTCTCTTGGATTCCGGCGTCGTGGAGGCGTGCAGTTAGGGTGCGGTGGCAGACCATGTCGAAGGCTGCTGATAGGTCCAGGAGGATGAGGGCGGCTGTCTCTCCTTTGTCCATGAGGATCCTGATGTCATCGGTGGCGGCAATGAGGGCGGTCTCAGTGTTGTGGTTGCTGTGGAATCCGGATTGAGATGGGTCCAGGATGTTGTCTTTGAGGTAGCGGGTCAGCTGTCTGTTGACGATTTTCTCCGTGACTTTCGCCGGGAAGGGGAGCAGGGAGATGGGCCGGAAGTTCTTGAGGTCTTTGGGGTCCGCCTTGGGTTTCTTCAGTAGGGCGTTGATCTCGGCGTGCTTCCAGCTCTTTGGGAAGTTTGCTGTCTCGAAGGAGATCTTGATTGTTTTCCGGAGATGGGGTGCGATGGCTGTGCTGGCTTTGTTGAAGACGTGGTGAGGGCATGGGTCGGATGGGGATCCGGAGTGGATGGAGTTCATGGTCTTGATGGTGTCTTCGTCGCTGACGTTGGACCAGGCGGTCAGACGACTGATGCGGGTGGGGGTCGCAGGGGTGGTGGTCTCGGTGGCGGAGGTGGGGGTGTCGGTGTCGAAGCTGTTTTGGATGTCGGTGATCTTGCGGTGAAAGAAAGTGGCCAGTGAGTCGCACAGGTCTTGTGATGGTGGAATGTCGTTGGTGTTGGAGCTGGGGTTGGAGAGTTCTTTCACGATCTTGAAGAGCTTTTTGCTGTTGTGTGCGTTGTTGTCTAGGCGGTCCTTGAAGGCGGTCCTCTTGGCGGTCTTGATGAGTTGGTGGTGTCTGCGGGTGGCATCCTTGTGGGCAGTGTAGCTGGCTGGTGTTCGGTCGCGGAGCCAGTTCTTCTCCAGCCTTCGACAGGTGCGCTTGGAGGTCCGGAGGTCTTCGGTGAACCATGCGGCTTTCTTGTTCGTGTGATTGGTTGCCGAGGTCTTGAGTGGGGCTAGGGTGTTGGTGCAGTTGTTGATCCACTGTTTGAGGTCGATGGCAGCTGTGTCTGGGTCGGTGGGGTCTGCGGGTAGTTCCAGGGCGAGGGCGGAGGTCAGTTGGTCCTTGGTGATCTTGCTCCAGTGGCGGCGTGGCAGCTGTTGGGTGTGGTGGTGTGTGGTGGGTTTCCTGAAGGTGAAGTGGATGCATCTGTGGTCTGCCCAGTGTGGTTCGGTGGTGTGGTTGAAGGAGACGTGGGGACTGGCGGAGAAGATGGGGTCCAGTGTGTGGCCAGCGGCGTGGGTAGGTGTCGTCACGAGCTGTTTGAGTCCGAGGTTTGCGAGGTTGTCGATCAGGGCGGTGGAGTTGGCATCGTTGTTGTTCTCAAGGTGGAAGTTCAGGTCCCCGAGGAGGATGTAGTCCGTGGAGGCGAGGGCGTGGGTGCTGATGAGGTCGGCGAAGGTGTCGCTGAACTGTGGACGGGGACTGGGTGGTCTGTAAACGAGTGTTCCTCTGAGGGTGGTGTTGGGGTCGGTGCGGATCTGGAAGTGCATGTGCTCGGCGGTGGTGAGGGTGTCGTAGGTGTTGGTCGAGACTCTGAAGGTGTCCTTGTGGATGATGGCAATTCCCCCTCCCACTCCGTTGGGGCAGTCGCTGAGGGAGATCTTGTACAAACAAAACCATTCACCTCTCCAGCCACAAGCCCAACACACTACAACACTCAGGTAGAAAGGTGGAGTATTATGTAGTGATGCTGGTTAGGCTTCACTATGCAATACTCTCACAGAGCCCAGAGATGGTGGTCCTTAGACTCTTAATAATAAATCCTTAGCTCAGTTTTGGTAGAGTGGCAAAGAGCAGTCAGGCTTTATTAAGGAACATGTATTAAGCATTTCAGACTACGAACATGGACGATAAGTAATTGACAAGAAGTGAAATAAATCAGACACCAGTTTATGAAAATAAATCAGATTTTGATATAAATTTAGATGCCAAAATGAAGTCAATCAGATAAGTATAGAAAGAGTTATAGATTTTAGAAGACAAATTAAATGAGTACAAATAGCTATACAAAACTTTATATTTGATGTCAATGGAAAATACCACTAGTGACAATCAGTCACTTGCAGGTTGAGTTGAGTCAGTCACACGGAGGGTTAAGGTGATGCGTATCCCAGGCCACAACGGTCAGTTCGATTTTACCTGGCTAGACAAGCCCAGTGCACAGTTGTCCTGGCTGTCCGACGTGCAGAACGGGAGCAGCGGGGGAACTGGTTTTACCGCTTACACAGTGCTGGTACGGAACAGGTTGCAAAATGTTGACAACAAAACCACTGCTGACGTTGGATGGGAGTTTTGCGGGGTTCCCTCGAAGTGGAGCGTCGAGTAAAGGTGTTGGTTGCCGGATTGGTTACCACTAAGCCTTGGCAGCGGTAAGCACAGCAGAAAGTTATTTCGATATCCGTAGGTCCGGGGGAACATGGTGGTCACCTGAAACTTTGTGGAGGTCAGTACTACATTTCCCATAATGCACAGAGGAACAGTGCAAAATGCTCCATTTTGACATTGACCTCACCATGTGTGGCAAAGTCAATATACTGCTTCTAATATACACTAATGACCCCTAAGGAAAGCCTCCAGAGCCCAGGAGGTAGGGGCCATTTATTAAAAGTGTGAACATGTAAGTACAAGCTCCAGGGCTAAGGAGGCCTTCCTTAGGGGTGACTGACATATATTAAAGACAGTGGGCCCGATTCACAAAAGTAATCTGAGACAAAATCCTAACTTAACGACTTTCGGAATTCACAAAAGGCATTTAGTAGTAGCAAAGTTAGGATTTTGTCTTAAGTTTGTCTTAAGTTTTGGTCTTAACTTAAGAAAAAAACCTAACTTTATTACTCCTAAGTGCCTTTTGTGAATAACGAAAGTAGTAAAGTTAGGATTTTGTCTCAGATTTCTTTTTTGAATCGGGCCCAGTGCTTTGACCTTGCTGGCGCTCCCCCCGTGGGACTTCGATCCTGGTATTTTATCGGGGAAGGCAGGAGAAGCTCTTCCCCTGCCTCCCCCAGCCCCTCCCGTAAACGTCATCAATGACGTCAGCGCGCGAGGCATGCTGACGTCATTGGAGGTTCCTCTTTGTTCTCCGATGCGCAGGAAGCCATTAGCTTCCTGCGCGTCGGAGAACAAACAGGTACGTTTTGGGGCTGGGGAGGGGGTGATTTAACTAAAAGAGGCATCGGGGGAAAGGAAGGGTTTTCCTTTCCCCCGATGCCTCTTTTGTGCATTCCTGCTGAACGATCGTGCGATCGCCAGGGATTTTTTGTTGTTGTTGAATTGTCTAGTGTTTTTGTTGTTTGGGGGAGTGGCCCCTTAGGTAAGGGTCGCTCCCCTTATGGGCACAATAATTTTGGATGTGTCTGCCCCCCTGGGGGGGGGGCAGATTTTTAATAAATTTTATTAAAAACGCCCCACTAGACCACCAGGGTTTTATTTAGTGGGGAGTGGACCCTTGGGCAAGGGTCACTCCCCTTATGGGCACAACAATTTTGGATGTGTCTGCCCCCCTGTGGGGGGCAGATTTTTAATACATTTTTATTAAAAACGCCCCACTAGACCACCAGGGTTTTATTTAGTGGGGAGTGGACCCTTGGGCAAGGGTCACTCCCCTTTGGGGGCCATCTTTTTTAGTTTTTGATAGTCAGTTTTGTTTGGGGGAGCGGCCCCTTAGGCAAGTGTCGCTCTCCTTATAGGCACATTAATTTTGGATGTGTCTGCCTCCCCGGGGGGGCAGATTTTCAATAGATTTTATTAAAAACGACCCACTAGACCACCAGGGTTTTATTTAGTAGGGAGTGGCCCCTTGGGCAAGCGTCACTCCCCTTTGGGGGCCATGTTTTTTGTTTATGCTAGTCACTTTTGTTTGGGGGAGCGGCCCCTTAGGCAAGGGTTGCTCCCCTTATGGGGGTAAATATTTTGGCTTTGTCTGCCCTCCTGGGGGGACAGATTTTGCATATATTTGTAGGAAAACTGCCCACTGGACCACCAGGGAGTATTTAGTGGGGAGTGGCCCCTTGGGCTAGGGTCACTCCCCTTTGGGGGCTACATTTTTGGCTGTCTGCCCCCATGGGGGGGCAGATTTTGCAATTTTTTTATTTAGGGCCCACTAGGCCACCAGGGAGTTATTTGTAGAGAGTGACCCCTTGGGCAAAGGTCGCTCTCCTTTGAGGTCAATATTTGTGGCTGTCTCTGGCCTCCAGGGGGCCAGACCGCCATGTTTTATTTTAAAATTAGGCCCACTAGACCACCAAGGATTTGTTTGTGGGGAGTGGCCCCTTGGTTGTTCCCTTTTGGGGAGCATTCATTTGCCCGTTTCTGACACCCTGAGGGTAAGTGGTGTCATATTGGCAGCATATTTAGTTAGTGTTTTGAGCATGAAATTCTTTGCAATGTGTTTTGCATGGTCTTATGTGTAATTTCTTTTCTCTTTCTTTTTTAGTGGGATATTGTTGATCCATACTGTGTCTGTGCAGAGTAGGTGGTGGTGAGTTTAGCTGCCTCTGGCAAGTGAGTGGTATTGTTTTGAAGTATATATGTGTTTTTGATAAAGGTGCTTTTTGTTTATTACTTATTTTACAAAATGTTTGTTGTTGTTGACTTGTTTGACAAGTTACCTTTATTAGTAAGCATTATGACTAGCCGTAGAATGACTACTCAACAGGTGGTTGGTATGCTTTTTGAATCTTACTCTGAGCAGGATTATGAGACTGACAGTGCGTCTGAGGGAGAGGAGGGAGGGGAAGATTCTGGCAGTGAGTTTTCTCTCCACATGGAATCATCGGATGATGAAGGTACTCTCAGTGCAGATGAAGCTACTCTCAGTGCGGATGAAGTGCCTGTTTTAGAGGAGGATACTGCTGTGCCGATGGTGCAAGAGGCATCTGGATTTCAGCCTGAGGCTGCTAGGCTTCCTACTGGAAGTGCTGGACTCTGGGTTGATCCAAACATGGTGCAGCCGGTGTTGCCTGCCTTTAGCGATGATGCAGGGTGTAGAGTGGATTGTGAACATTTTTTGCCTATACAGTTTTTTCAGTTGTTTATGGATGATGTATTTTTGGGTGAGATTGTTGAGCAGACTAATTTGTATGCTGAACAGTTTTTGAGGGACAACAGTGACAAATTTAGGCCCCACTCTAGAGCTACCTGGTGGACTCCCACAAATCTGGAAGAGATTAAGAAGTTTTGGGGTTTTACTTTATTGATGGGTTTGATAAGGAAGCCGTCCATGGCTTCATATTGGTCTACAAGTCCCTTGATGGCAACAGCCATATTTCCTGCAGTTATGAATCATGATCGGTATCTACTTTTGCTACGTATGCTGCATTTTGTTGATAATTCTTTGGCGTTGCCACGTATTCACCCTGACCGTGACCGTCTTTTTAAGATTCGGCCTGTTCTTGATCACTTTGTAGATACATTTTCAGAGATCTATACTCCAGGGAAAGAAATATCTATTGATGAGTCTTTGGTCTTGTTCAAAGGCTGTTTGGTTTTTAGGCAGTAGATCCCCAGCAAGAGGGCACGCTATGGAATTAGGCTGGATATGTTGTCTGGGAGTAGGACAGGATATGTTTTTAATTTCCGTGTGTTCACTGGTAGAGATTCCACTATTGACCCCCCTGGTTGTCCATCCACTTTTGGAGTTTCGGAGAAAATTGTGTGGGATCTTGCTAGGAGACTGTTTAACAGAGGCCACCATTTGTACCTTGATAACTTCTATACTGCTGTGCAATTGTTTAAGGAATTGTTTAAAGTGGACACTTTTGCATGTGGCACAATCCGCTCTAACCGTAAAGGTTATCCAAAGAGCTTGTTTGCAAAAAACTTCAGAAGGGACAGTGCAGTTCCTTGCGTAGTGATGAACTACTAGCTGTGAAATTTGAGGACAGGAGGGTTGTGTACATGCTGACTACCATCCATGATGAGAGTACTTCACCTGTGCCTGTTTGGGGTCAGGTTGCTGAAGTGCGCAAATCTGTGTGCATTGTAGACTACAATAAGCACATGGGTGGTGTTGACAGAGTAGATCAGAGGTTGTAACCTTACACTGCTATTCTTAAGTCTTATGTTTGGTATAAGAAGTTGGCCATTTATCTCTTCGGCTTAGCAACTTTCAATGCTTTTGTTGTGTTCAAGGAGTGTTCTCCTGGGTCAAAGTTGACATTTGTTCAGTTTCAGCACTCTGTGATAGGCACCCTTGTTGTTGTGGAACAGGCAAGTGTTCCTAAAGTTGGAGTGGTGGAGGATGTGGCTCGATTTAAAGATCGCCACTTTCCTGATTACATTCCTCCTACGTCTTCAAAAGACTTTCCCACTAGGAGATGTAGAGTCTGTTGTAAGCCTGGGCAAAGCACTACGCAACGCTCGCGTAGTTTGCGAAGTTTGTGCTACTTCGCATTACGCGAATTGCACGTAGCACAGTGCAAACACGCGTAGCATAGTGCAGCGGTCCTTTTTTGCTTGCTCGCGGTCCCCAACGTCAAGTTGGCGACCGCGAGCAAGCAAAATGACATCCCGGCGAGACTTTTTCCTCGTTCGCGATCAGCAACATCAAGTTGCCGATCACGAGCATGGAAAATAAACCTCCCGGCGAGATTCTCAACGCGGGGAGGTCAGGTTTCTCATTGCGAGTGGTCGCGTATGCTCGCGACTGCTCGCGATGAGAAACTACCAGTTCGCGATGAGAAAGCTGCCGCTCGAGTAAAAATCTACTCGAGCGGCAGAAAACTACAGCTCGCACTGTGCAAGATGCCGTTTTCAATGATTGCACAGTGCCGGATGCTTGTCCGCACTGTGCAATCATTGAAAACGGCATTTTGCACAGTGCAAACAGGGTACTACGCAGTTCGAGAAGTGCTACGTGTAGCTCGTGTAGTGCAAAGTGCACTTTGCGTTGCTACGCGTAGCGCTACTTCGCGAACTACGCCCAGGGCTAGTCTGTTGGCGAAGAGGTTTGCGGAAGGAGACTCGTCTTTTCTGCCCCGAGTGTCCTTCTAACCCTGGGCTTGGCTGTGTGTGCCTGCTTGTTTTAGAGCGTACCACACGCAAAATAGTTTTTGGGAGCATCCATGAGTGGTAAAGTGAACTGCCTGGTCTGTATTGTTTAAAACAAAATATTCTGTTTCAAGGACGGTTGGCATTAGTGCAATGTATTTAGTTTCAGATTTTGTGTTAGTAGATTTGTATCTATTTACAATTTGTTTGTGTTTTTTTTGTATAAACAAAATCCTAAATGTGATGGCGGTGTTTGTAGGCTGGCGTGTGTGTGGACTGGCGCTTGGCTGGCGGTGTGCATTGACTGGCACTTGGCTGGCGGTGTGTGTTGACTGGTGCTTGGCTGGCGGTGTGCATGGATTGGTGCTTGGCTGGCGGTGTGGGTGGATTGGCATTTGCTGGCGTTGTGCGTGGACTGGTGCTTGGCTTGCGATGTGCGTGGACTGATGTTTGGCTGGCAGTGTCCGTGGATTGGCGCTTGGCTGGCGTTGTGCGTGGACTGGCGCTTGGCTGGTGGTGTGCGTGGACTGGCGCTTGGCTGGCGGTGTGCATGGACTGGCACTTGTCTGGCGGTGAGCTTGGATTTGCGCTTGGCTGGCGGTGTGCGGGACTGCCGCTTGGCTGGCGGTGTGTGAGTAGTGACTTGCTGCTGGTCACTACACACACTGCTAGTTGAGCACCACTCCACACAAACCATCAGCTTGTGTGGTTGCTGTGTCAGGAATGGGGGCGTGTGAAAGTGATGGGCCCTTGAATGGCGCTGTCTGCTGGTGTGAGTGTTGTAATGTGATGGGTCCGCGGCTGGCAGTGTGAATGGTTTTGTATGTGTCACACGTATGAAAGGTGTATGACTGGCCTGTAAAGAGGTTGGTGCCTTGTCGTGGCTTTACAGCTCACGAGCTGTGAGTCAATGATTCAGTTTCTCGTCCTTTCAAATATTAACAGTGCATTTCATTTTTGTGAAATCCCTTGCTAATACAATTGTACATATTGAACCATCACTCACCCTCGTGCCAAATCCAACCAGTATGTGTGTGTGCTTGAGGATTAGATGGCTGTGCAGTAATATTTGTCTTTTTTGTCTTTCTGAAGCAGGGTGCACCTTGTCCCTTTTTGAGAATGTTGTAATGTGTTGGTTCTGTGCCTGGTGGTGTGAATGGTCTTGTGTGTATCACGTATGAAAGGTGTGTGAATGGCCTGTAAAGCGGTTGGTGCCTTGCTGTGGCTTTACAGCTCACAAGCTGCGAGTCACTGGTTAATTTTTTTGTCCATTTAATTATTGACAGTGCATTTCATTTTTGTGAAATCTCTTGGTAATAAAATTTTATATACTGAGCCATCACTCGCCCTCATGCCAAATCCAGCCAGTATGTTTGTGTGTTTGAGGAATAGATGGCTGTGCAGGAATCTTTCTCTTTTTAGTCTCTCTGCCAAGGTGCACTTTCCATCTAAGATTAACCTACCAACTGTAGATATTGTCGTTAACCCATGGGAGTACATGGTGATGTCTCTCTTGTGAATCCCAAAAAGTTATTTTATCCACAATGTCCTGAAAACCTCAAAATGTCTGTCACATTTTCATTGCAAAATTGTACCAAAATGCTCACTCTGCAGAAATAAACAACTAATTATGTCAAAACGATTTGGTTTTGCAAGGGGGGTCACCTGGGTTTTTGGTATCGTGCTCGGCGGCCATCTAGGGAAACCTACCAAACCCACACATTTCTGAAAACTAGACACCCGGGGGCTTCCAGGTAGGTATGGCTTGCGTGGATCCCCCAACGTTTCCTTACCCAGAATCCCTTACAAACCTCAATTTTAGCTGAAAAAAACAATTTTTTCACACATTTTTGAGTGGGAAAGTGTGGCAACATCGGGCTCCCACAAATTTCCTACCACCCAGCGTTCCCCCAGGTCTCCCGATAAAAATGGTGCCTCACTCGTGTGGGAGGCCCAAGTACCCGCGACAGGCAAGGGCCCAAAACGTAGTGAGGAGACATCAAAATTGCCTATCTCAAAAACACCTGGTTTTCCAAGGGGGGGTCACCTGACAATTTTTTAGGTTGGCAAGGGATTCTGGGTAACAGAACCTGGTGGGAGGCAGTAAAGTCACCCCATCCTGGATTTCCCTCGGTGTCTAGTTTTCAAAAATGTATAGGTTTGCTAGGTTACCCTAGATGCCGGCAGAGCTAGGGTTCAAAAACTACAGCAAGGCACTTTGCCAAAAAAGGGTCATTTTTCATTGCGAAATTGAGGTGTGACCACGTTGCATTTTGCGCCGTTTCCTGTCGCGAACACTAGGCCGACCCACGCAAGTGAGGTACCATTTTTCTCGGAAGACTTTGGGGAACGCGGGATGAGTGGGAATTTGTGGATCCACGCAGATTCCAGAACTTTCCACCACAGAAATGTGTTTTATTTGACAATTTGTTAGGTTTGCAAGGGATTCTGGGTAACAGAACCTGGTGGGAGGCAGTTAAGTCACCCCATCCTGGATTTCCCTAGGTGCCGGCAGAGCTAGGGTTAAAAAACTACAGCTAGGCACTTTGCCAAAAAAGGGTCATTTTTCACTGCGAAATTGAGGTGTGACCACGTTGTGTTTAGCGCCGTTTCCTGTCGTGGGCACTAGGCCAACCCACACAAGTGAGGTATCATTTTTCTCGGAAGACTTTGGGGAACACGGGGTGGGTGGAAATTTGTGGATCCACGCAAATTCCAGAACTTTCCACCACAGAAATGTGGGGAAAATGTGTTTTTTTGGACAATTGTTTAGGTTTGTAAGGGATTCTGGGTCACAGAACCTGGTGGAAGGCAGTCAAGTCACCCCATCCTGGATTCCCCTGGGTGTCTAGTTTTCAAAAATGTATAGGTTTGCTAGATTTCCCTAGGTGCCGGCAGAGCTAGGGTCAAAATCTACAGCTAGACACTTTGCAAAAAAAGGGTCATTTTTTACTGCGAAATTGAGGTGTGACCACATCGCGTTTCGCGCCGTTTCCTGTCGCTGGCACTAGGCCGACCCACACAAGTGAGGTACCATTTTTCTCGGAAGACTTTGAGGAACGGGGGTGGGTGGAAATGTGTGAATCCACGCAGATTCCAGAACTTTCCACCACAGAAATATGGGGAAAATGTGTTTTTTTTGACAATTGTTTAGGTTTGCAAGGGATTCTGGGTAACAGAATCTGGTGGGAGGCAGTCAAGTCACACCATCCTGGATTTCCCTGGGTATCTAGTTTTCAAAAATGTATAGGTTTGCTAGGTTTCCCTAAGTGCCGGCAGAGCTAGGGTTAAAAAACAACAGCTAGGCACTTTGCCAAAAAAGGGTCATTTTTCACTGCGAAATTGAGGTGCAACCACGTTGCGTTTTGCACCATTTCCTGTCGCAGGCACTAGGCCGACCCACACAAGTGAGGTACCATTTTTCTCGGAAGACTTTGGGGAACGCGGGGTGGGTGGAAATTTGTGGATCCACACAGATTCCAGAACTTTCCACCACAGAAATGTGGGGAAAATTAGTTTTTTTTTACAATTCTTTAGGTTTGCAAGGGACTCTAGGTAACAGAACCTGGTGGGAGGCAGCTAAGTCACCCCATCCTGGATTCCCCTGGGTGTCTAGTTTTCAAAAATGTATAGGTTTGGTAGGTTTCCCTAGGTACCGGCAGACCTATGGTTCAAAAACCTCAGCTAGGCACTTTGCCAAAAAAGGGTAATTTTACACTGCGACATTGAGGTGTGTCCACGTAGCGTTTTGCGCCATTTCCTGTCGCGGGCACTAAGCCGACCCACACCAGTGAGGTACCATTTTTCTCAGAAGACTTTGGGGAACGCAGGGTGTGTGGACATTTGTGGATCCACGCAGATTCCAGAGCTTTCCACCACAGAAATGTGGGGAAAATGTGTTTTTTTGGACAATTTTTTAGGTTTGCAAGGGATTCTGGGTAACAGAACCTGGTGGGAGGCAGTCAAGTCACCATATCCTGGATTCCCCTGGGTGTCTAGTTTTTAAAAATGTATAGGTTTGCTAGGTTTCCCTAGGTGCCGGCAAAGCTAGTGTTCAAAAACTACAGCTAGGCACTGCAAAAAAAGGGTAAATTTTCCTTCTGAAAATGTGGTGTGTTCACGTTGGATTTTGAGCAATTTCCGGTTGGGGGCACTATGCCTACCCTTTAGTAAGCAGTTTGCTCAAAGGTTTCCCCGATATTATACCCTCATTTAGAACCAGTTGTCCAGCTTAGGATTTAATTGACCTTTATTGACCTTTCAACCCTTTTTTCTAGTAGCAATAACATCTGCCAGATGTTTGGGAGAGTTAGGTTCTCTTTCTTTTAGATTTCCTTTTCAGTGCAGTGCAGTGGTTTTTTCTTTAGGACCAACCTTTGTCCCTAAGGTGAAAACAGTTTTTCATTCTGAACAAGAAATCATTTCACCCGTCTTCTTTACCAATCCTCAGACAGAAGGGGAAGCCACTCTCCATTGCCTTGATATCATAAGTGCTCTCCTTGTTTCTTTGGTGAGAGTTTAGGACATCAGATTGCTGAGTTTTCAGTCTCTTTGTTAATATTGCTTCTGGAAGAAAAGGACACTAACCTGACTCACAGTAGATAGATAAGGTTGGCTATTGCATGGGCATACAGAAAGGTTGGTTAAGACCCTCCTGTACATATTGAAGGAAGGTTAACATGAAATATGGCTATTTCCTGAACAGAGGAGCACCGGCTTCCTTGGTTGAAATTTGTAGGGTTGCTATGTGGGCACCCCCCCTAAACTTTTGTTAAACATTACAGAGATGTCCAAGAATCTGAAATTGAGAAGGTATTTGACATTAAGGTTATTTCAGCTATGGTGTGAATAGTTGAAAGCCTTAATAAATTTGCTATACTGTATCAGATAAGACTCTATTGGCCTGGTCTTGTATGTATTGCTTTTCATATCTTAAAAGTAATGAATCAGGGCAAAGGACACTTGAGGAGGTAACGCCTAATTACTTACTGTTAATTGTACTACTCCATTCTGGTCCTTTGTCTAGATTAATTATAATGTTCAGGCCAGGCCAAAAATACACAGGGAGCAGAGGGGGTGGGTGTGTCCGGGGATATCCGCCTCTCATAATCCAGGCAAAGGACACAATTGAAATAATGCAATTACCAGTGAGTAATCAAGCACTTTGTTGGTCCTCTGCTAGGAAGGCTGTGAAGGTACTTGTGCTTCCCTTACCTTTAAGGGTTGTCATCATAAGAGAAGGGGAGGAACCTGAGCTGTCACACACTGGAGATCAGGCGGAAACAAAGTGGAATTGACAGTTCTACATCCGGCCTCTGGGAAGCGAAGAAGCCATATGTTCGGTTCCAGTTTCATATAGGCTCACGGCTGGGTTAATAATTGCGTGAATGTATATACGTATGCATATGATATTTCTATAGCACACACCTAGCCAACATGCAAACGGAGCATAGTACACGGTCAAAAACAAGCACAAAGTCAACAAGTAAGTTGTGAATGGTTACTGTGTTGTGATGTACAACTCTTTGCTAACTTAGAGCAGCGTTGGGGTGGTCCTGATGGATACTGGGATGTTGTTCCTGATCCTGGGAGCACAGGAGCTTCCAGAAAAGAAGATGTAGCTAAGGGAACTGTGGTGCACTAATTAGGAAAGAGTGCAAACAAGAGTGTCAGCTCTGGCTAAGGAGCACAGTGTGGAGGCCCAGAAAGACCTGCACTAATTCACAAGCAGAGCTTGCCTGGACTGGAAACAAGCATCCTAGGACCGGTTTCGGTGTTTCACCCCTTATCAGCCAGAATTGGTATATGCCATATAGGTATCCTATATAGGCGCAGGTAACATTGCAACCTTTCACCTATATTCTTCCCTACATTATATACATAACGGTTCATAGGGACTGACCTTTTACCTATATACAACACTGTATTCAGAACGCTGGTTTTTCCCTAGTTCGAATCTCATATATTATGCATGAGGCTTCTTGGAAGCACAGCAGGACTAATAGTAGGATGAACATCTCCTGTATAATATCTCTGTATAAAGTTCAGGCCCGACGTCATTCTTTAGGCCGGCACAGTAACACAGCAAGGTAGGACCCCTGGGGAGACCTATGGGTATATATACATCATGTTGTATACAAAAAAGGGGGACGTGGGGGGCCTTTCTCCACTCAAGCAAGAGTGGGAGGTCCATTATATAAAGGTGGCCCCAATCGGAGTACTTAACAAAGTGGAAATATGCTGTTCCTCTAGAGTAAGAAAATTAAGGGTATACAGAGTCAGGAAAGAAAGGATCCAACAATGCGCCCTTCACGGGTTAGCGTTGGCAATTCATATGTTGGATTTTAATGCCCTCACACACCCTTGCAGGTGTCATGCTTCATCATTTGGGCTGCTCCTCGTTGGGTCGGTGGTGCAATACCAACGGGCACCCTAAATAGGGGCACTTTATCGGAGATCTTCTATCCAACAGCTGTGCGGTGAAGTGCGGGTGTGGGGCCAGAACTGTGTAGCTGTGTAGACGCGGTGAAGTGATTTAAAATAGGGTTGGGAGTACCTTTGGGAAAATCTTTATTCATACATATAGTTAGGGTGACATCGTAGGAGTACGCACTTTTTATCATGTGTTTTATAAACTTGTATGTATTCATGATTATTGCAAAATGGTAGAGCTATACCATCCATTTACTTTCTTAGTGCTTCTAATCATATATCTCTGCTACTGTCTAATGGTTGTTGCAGCTCCTCAATTCTACACTAGAATAACAACTGTTCAATAAATCCTTATTGACATTCGCCCAGTATGTTCATTCTGTGTATGTCTGAGACAAACTAAGTGAGCACGAGTGACTGAGCAAAAAGTAGTATATTGTTTCCACGATTCTGAGAGATGAGTGTTGTCATGTTCTGAGGTTGTCAAGAACTTTACTCATCCCTCTAAGAGGAGATTCTAGTGGCACTGTGAGCTAGCTGATACACACCGGCTAAAGTATTTGGTGGGGGTGCACAAAATCAGTCTGCCACCAGTCCCACAGTTTATGTTATCCAAACGTGCAGATCCTGTATAGATTATTCAGGAACTACATGACATGGTGCCCAAAGTGGTTGGGTACTTATTTAACAGTAGAATCTGAGTAGTTCAGTCGTGCTATTCTCAGAGACCCCTACTCACAAAACACCAGGGACGTCTGGAGTGGGTGGGCACAATTTTCGCCACAGTTGAGAAGGCGAAAAATTCTTTTTAGTGGCTGTTGGTTAATCAAGCTTGAAGGACACAGTGTTCCTAAAAATTGTGCAAAAACACCTTCTCTTTGTTCCCTTGAAAAGATATTTAGTGTTCTAAAAACAATGACTAACCAGGAGCTAGACCCAATGCAACAAGCACTGCCCCTCTCTGAGGAGGAAGATGCAGATGCAATACTTATTGTACCGAATTCTAATAATACAGTTACCCTGAGACTACTAGAGCATGGTTTATGAGCTAGGGGGAGCTTAGTAGTTTTCATGATTGAGGTGCATTAATCAAACAGAACAGAGGTATTTTATTTGTGAGCTACATTCCCAGCAGCAAATGCAAGAACACAAACATTTCACTCTTATACAGACTGAGATGTACCAGCGGAATATTGTCCGTTTGAGGACATTGAGGTTTCGCTCATGTACCAGGAACACTTATACTGGTTTAAAGGTGCCTTACCCCACATAAGAAGAAGAGTAAGACTCAGCCCTCTTGGAACAGAAGGGGCAACATGGCCATTATTAGTGGCCTACACACCACATCCTGACATTAATAAAATGCCACCAGGAGACTTACTCACACAACACCAAGAATTAATAAAAATCTACAGAAACTTGGCGCAATTTGTCATGAGGACACTTACTGTCCAGCCAGCAATATTTGCAACAAATGGAGCTCAAACTCAGGGTACAGCAACTAAAATCACACCATAAACATTACACGCAGTGATGGGCAAAATACACAGCTAGAGGCAGTATTCCCGAATACTACCCCATATGAAAAACACAAAATGCTAACAATCTGCTTGTCCATGGGGATAACACCACAAGTAGAGGATTGCACCACTTGGGGTACAGTCTTTGCTGCCATTTATACCAGAACTCATGGTATCCCGTCATTAGCAGTGGTACCAAATGTATTGAGACAAATACAAAACGAGTACGGAGCAGAGCCTGCGCTGAACTTAGGGATGAAGTTACTAGGTAACTATACCCAGGTATCAGCCATAATACTAGCTAATATTAAAGGGGAAGCAGCTTCAGTGGCAATCCGCCAATGCCTAAGGGAGTTCAGTCCTTTAGAACAGGAACATGAACTACCCAAAATAATTGAAACTGCATATGCAGAATTAGGCAGAGACAGTTTGGGTGGGAAAGCTTTGAAACCACAACTGATGGGCACTCCTGAAAAGGACACTTCCAAGCAGACACCTGCTTCAACTAAGAAGAAGTGGGACAATAAAAAACAATACAACTTTAAAGGATACAGATCTCAATCCCGAGGCACAGCTCCTCCACAAGGACCCTCTGAGAAGAGGTACAACCTTAGGAATAGGGATAATATTAGGAAACCAGACAGGTATAAGGATACTGATACACGTTCCTCTTGTTCCTTTCAGGGTTCATCAAAAAACTCAGAGTGGAAAGGACAGTCAGACAGACAAGAAGAGCGTTCAAAGTACAGAGATAAGCAACATGCTCTGGATTATACTTCCAAAAAAGAAGATAACTCAAAGCAAAGCCACAATTCAAAAAGAAGAATGTTGCAGGTCTAAAGATCAGACATGCCCAGAATTCTGAGGACTCAACTACTGAACGGGGTATGGGCTCTGACGATGCTAGACAGTGCGGCAGAAGTAAAAATAGCTCGCCAGAACCTGATGGAATTTCTGGAGTTAGCGGACTTGAATGATTATATCACAGTAGAAACACCCGATACTAGGGTAAGTGTCCCACATAAAGTATATGAAATAACGCTCCAGATGGAGGGGGACAAATGTAGAACAGTGAGAGGTCTCTTTCAGGAGATACCTTACGTTTGGCTATGACATTTTGTTAGCTGAACAAGATTGTCCGCCAGCATTTGTCATGGATTGCCCTAAAGGAGAAACAGTAAATATACCGGCATTCTCTGATCATATTCCCAGGCACTTGCAACACACATATGCGCAGGAGTGGGCGTTAGCTCAGGCTCCAGCATTATACAAAAACCATGTTAGGGGATGAGGATTCAACCCACTACATAATTCCTTTAAAAAATACTCCAACTGCACAGAGGCAGTATCCAATAAAGCAAGCTGCTAAAAAACAGATCAGGGAGATTTTAGATCAACTTGAATTCCAAGGGGTGATCGAAAATTGCACCTCACAAATGAATAATCATTTGTTTCCAGTCATGAAACCTGACAATTCATAGCGTCTAGTTTTAGATTACAGACATTTCAACACTTGCACTAAGACATTTGCAGTCCAAAATTCACACAGTGCCGCATTAATGAATAACATTATGCGGTAAACATATAAAACAACACTTGGGGCCATATGTAGGTAAATTACATTTACCGATTCTTAAATACCGAATTTTACCGATTCGGTATTCATGAATCGGTAAATGTAATGTAGGTAAAAAAATACCGAATCGGTAAGTGTCGGTATTTTAGAATCGGTATTTACCGATTCGGTAATGGCAACTGGCTTCCCATTCATTCCTATGGGCCTGGAGGCCCATAAGAATGAATGGGAAGCCAGTTGCCATTACCGAATCGGTAAATACCGATTCGGTAATGGGGGAGGCATCATCATGGGTGGCAGGGTGTCACATTGACACCCTGTTGCACCCCTGATTCGTCCATGTGTGCACATGTGGCGCACATACATGCCCTAAGGGCATGTATGTCTGCCACATTGCACACTTCAAAGTGCACAAAGATGCTTTTTTACACCTATTCGTCATTTACCACCAACTTTTAGTTGGTGGTAAATAACGAATCCCCACACCCACGACACACTCCCCCTACATCTCATTTCAGGATTCGGTATTTACCGAATCGGTAAAATTACCGATTCGGTAATTTTACCGATTCGGTAACTTACCGAATCCTGAAATGATCCCCTACATAGCAAAAGCCTAAATACCGGTCGGTAACGGTATATTTACCGAAAATCGGCCGTTACCGACCGGTATTAGGCTTCCTACATATGGCCCTTGATATCTTAAATGGATTTTTCTGCCAAAATTTAGCACCTGAAAGCAGGTATCTAACAGCATCATCAGCGCTAGGGTCCCAGCGTCAATATTGTCGACTCCCCCAGGGGTATAGGAACAGCCCGGGTTTGTTTTCGGCCAGAGTAACAGTTACTTCATAAACTGGGCGAAGAAGCGTTGTCCTATGTGGATGATATTTATCTAATGGACGATGACCTAGAGGAGCACTTGAACAGAGTGAATACCATAATTTTGGGATTTGCATCCGAGGATTACAAATTCAACTTTAAAAAATCAAAAATTGCCCACCTCAGTGTCCTGTTTTTATGATATGAGCTTTCAAGTGAAGGAAAAAGTCGAGCAGCCAATTTTTGGGAAGAATGAGAGCTCCTCCAACCTCTAAAATCATTGAAAAATTTAAAATCAATACTGGGATTCCTAAATTTTGGTAGAACATACACAGAAAGAGTAAAACCTTTCTACGACTTAATAAAAGTTGATTTTTCAGTAAGACAATGGACACAGGAACACACAGATACACTTTGGGGGATTTTCTCATGAACGTGTGATAACCATTGCAAAAGTAAAAGTAACTTAACGCAACACTCAACATCGCAGTCTATCGTGGGAAAATTACGCTGTGTTAACTAAGTATTCACAACACGGCGGTACCATGCAAAAGTCTCTAGATAACACGTCAAATGACAGCCACGCTGCAAAAATGCGAAACATGAACGTAAAAAAAGTTGCGATGAGGCCAATCGCGATACAATCAGCAGCGAAAACCAGTGGTAGGCCTGCAAATCCCACACGTTTGGCAGGAAAATGCACTATAAAAGCTACAAAAACAACACACCATAAACAATCCAAAGCGCGTAGCAACATGGATGCACCCTGACCGAGCGCAGAGGCCAACGCAAACCTCACAAACACCACAGGCCACCAGCAAGAAACATAGGGGTCGGGGAAGGCCAAGGAGAAGAGGGAGAGGAAGAAGGGGTGCAGTCCGCAGGAAAACCAGATCAGCGTCACAGAGGTGACAGAACACTACCATCAACTGACCCACAATTAGACTTCCTTGAATGCAGTCGGAGTGTCGAGGAGGCCAATGGAGGAGGCCAAGAGGCACTGGCATGATGTGAAAACCTAAACCAGGCACAAAGCTGCTGCCAACAGGAAGGCAGCAACGGCGACAGGTGGTGGGAGTCCTGCTCCATAGAAGGAGCTGGAGGAAATTGAGGCCACAGTCATCAGTGGGGAGACGGTGCAAGGAGTCGGGAGTCCGGACACAGCTCGGGAGGACCTCACACAACAACAACAGTGTGAGTAACAACCAGGGACTGGGGGGTTGGGGAGATGGGCACAATGGCACACATGCACAACGATGTGTAGCACACTGCACACCCACAATTACCCAGGATCATGTCCCTGATTCCCATGGCACACGGCAGCGCACACACATAGCAATCACAGTACATCCCATGACAATGTGGCGCAACACCGACACTGCAGAACAAGGGATACAACTGGGTCTGCGCATGCACAGAAACAGGCCAATCACATTGAACAGAGCAGGAAACTGTGAGACACATATTTACATGTACAAACTCACATCCGTCACATAGTCCAAATGTCCACTGTCCCCCTCAAATTGCCAGCACCGCCCAAACAGTCACAATATACATTGTCATACAGTCTTCATGTCAACAAGAACAATGCGCCAACATAAATGTCAACACAATGTCAACATGCATCTCCCCTTCACATGGCAGAGGGACAAACAACACCTCCAGCAGGGCAGACCAGACAACCCATCAGTGAGAGGACTACCACACCTTCAACACTGACGCCCTACAACAACTAATGGACATCTCAGGCAACCCAACCCCAGGAGCAGGGCAGCCAAGCTACATAGAGGAGACCCCAGCCCCTGCACAGACCACACAGCAGGAAGCACCCGCCACCACGGCTGGCTCCCAACACTTCACCGAGGCACACATCGCATTCCAATGCCAGGTGTCAGAATGTCAAAAGGAGGTGTCCGAACAGGTGCGGGTGGGCTCAGAGCTCATGGAAGCCGAACTACATCACATATGGGGTGTTGAAGTCCCATCATGGACCAGCTACACCCCACAAAGGAGACCCACACTGCGACAGAGACACATGCATTTGCAAATTTCCTGTACTGAACTACACCCAGAGCCCCGGAATTACCATCCACACACCCACGCTGGTCCTCTGTACAACGGCCCAGTATACCCCTCTTACTTATTGAGTGGCTGAAACAAAGTTACATCTCCAGGCTCTAACCTGCTGCCTGTGATAAAATGGTTTGCATCCGCTGTACACTGCAAAATGTAATGTTGTAGGGCCCGGGGCCCTCATGCACACATCATGACCACATGGACACACGCAGATAGTTTTTGGAACTGGCTACGGGCACGTGCGCCCGGCCCATTTATTGGCAGGGTCACATGTACAGTGATGCCTGTGCTGGATGTGTCTGGGGTGAGTGTAAGCCAGCCCTCAGGGAGTTGTGGCTGCTGGCAACAAATACACCAGTGAACACTCACTCCACCCCCACCATCGTGGAAAACGACGACCCCAACACAGCAGCCTGAACCCTACACAGGTGGATCTCCGACAGTGCCAACACCATATCCCCCTCAAGAAAAACAACAACACCCACGCCAAGAAAGCCAGATGGTTCATCACCGAACTTCGAGAGTCCAGACGCACCTGCTGCCGCCTCGAAAAGAACTGGAGGAACACCAAATTTGCAGAATCTCATAACAAACTTCAGAGCCGCTAAAACACCCACCACCAACTCATCAGAAAAACAAGGAAAAAAGCGATTGAAGACAAAATCTCCACACACGCACACAACAGCAAAGAACTCTTCAATATCATCAAGGAGTTTGCCCAACCCACCAGCGAGTTGACTGACATCTTTCTATCACATGACCTCTGCGACAAACTCAGCACCTTCTTTCACTACAAAGTCAAGAGCATCTACGACAACTTCGACGAAGACAACCAATACAGGGAACCCCCACCAACCACCCCGACACCCTGAAGCTAATGATTGACAGCTGGACAGCCCTCACCACAGAAGACACACTGAAGACGATGAAGGCAATCCACTCTGGGGCCCCCACAAACCCCTGCCCCCACCACATCTTCAACAGAGCCGCCGACACCATTGCACCCATGCTCCGCCACACCATCAACCGCTCCCTGGCGACCGTCATGTTCCCCAACGACTGGAAACATGCCGAAGTCAACCCCCTCCTGAAGAAACTCTCAGGCAACCCAACCCCAGGAGCAGGGCAGCCAAGCTACATAGAGGAGACCCCAGCCCCTGCACAGACCACACAGCAGGAAGCACCCGCCACCACGGCTGGCTCCCAACACTTCACCGAGGCACACATCGCATTCCAATGCCAGGTGTCAGAATGTCAAAAGGAGGTGTCCGAACAGGTGCGGGTGGGCTCAGAGCTCATGGAAGCCGAACTACATCACATATGGGGTGTTGAAGTCCCATCATGGACCAGCTACACCCCACAAAGGAGACCCACACTGCGACAGAGACACATGCATTTGCAAATTTCCTGTACTGAACTACACCCAGAGCCCCGGAATTACCATCCACACACCCACGCTGGTCCTCTGTAAAACGGCCCAGTATACCCCTCTTACTTATTGAGTGGCTGAAACAAAGTTACATCTCCAGGCTTTAACCTGCTGCCTGTGATAAAATGGTTTGCATCCGCTGTACACTGCAAAATGTAATGTTGTAGGGCCCAGGGCCCTCATGCACACATCATGACCACATGGACACACGCAGATAGTTTTTGGAACTGGCTACGGGCACGTGCGCCCGGCCCATTTATTGGCAGGGTCACATGTACAGTGATGCCTGTGCTGGATGTGTCTGGGGTGAGTGTAAGCCAGCCCTCAGGGAGTTGTTGCTGCTGGCAACAAATACACCAGTGAACACCATGAATACGGAAACAGAAAACACCACCATTACAGAAACAACTGAGGAGCATCATGTAGGTAGCCGGAGCAAGTCCAGAGGTCCCACAATGAGCAAAAAGAAGTGTCCATGAGTTGCAGTGCACTGAAGTTGGGGCACTAGAGCTGAGTGTGCTCTTGTGAACAAATTGTCTAGGATTGTGTCCCTTCGGGACATTCCTGATGCAGCTGCAGTGGGGATGTCACACCTGCATCATCTTCCTCATCATCGTCCCAGGTCTCCCACACTGCCTGAGGTGACATTGCTGCGTGAGCTCTCCACAGCACATGACCAAAACAGTAATGGACGATGATTCGTGGTGCACTGAGTTAGTGGCACCTGTAGTGCTGAGCAGGGGATCAGGCAGAAGATGACATTCACGACAGGGATGAGCAAGTCTGTCAGTCTGCCAGTATGACCATTCCAACACTGGCAGTTGGCGGTTGGAGTTGGTCCTGGCGGTGGTGACGTATGCCTCCTTTGGTGATGCGACGTCCGGGCTGGCCAGGACTCGATTTGATGTGTGAGCCCTGGTGGACCGCAGTTGAGGCCGGAGGCAGTGGACAGCGCAAGGCCACAAACACATGGCGTCGATGACCCCCAAGGCCATAGTCTCAGAGGCCATCTAATATTTCAGAAGAGAAGGTCCCTGACTTGAGATGCACAGAGTTAGTGGCCCCGGGTGCACACGGGACGGTGACTTGCAGTGCACTGAGGTAGGGCAACGCAGACTGAGTGGGTCCTCATCGATGTCTGAGGTGAATGTGGTGGAGGGCTGCGGGGGACAGTGGAGGGTGTCCTACAGGGCATGATGCAGAGGGCAGAAGCCGTCCGGAAGCAGCAAATGGTGGAGTGGAATGCTTCAGCCTTGTTTTCACCACCATAAAGGTATCAGCTACATGTGGATGATGACAACACCCAGTCCATAGACTCAGCCGCCACCAAAGTTCAAACAGAGAGTGCCCATGAAAGACGGTGAACAGACTTCGTGGCACCGGGGCTGCAGTCTGCGATGATGCCGGTACAATGTTATGAACTCGGCCATTGCTAAATCAAGACTCAGTTCCAACTGTGTGACTTACTAGACAGCAGTGTAGGCCGGAGGCAGCTGTCAGCAGTGGCCCACAGCCACGTATTGTTGGCTCATGATGCACAGAGTAAGTGACACCAGGGCAGTTGTCGGCAGTGTTCGATCACTTCTGTAACGATGATCCTTTTTCCCTCCTGACTGCAAAGCATCATCCTCTTGCACCTCTGCCATTGAAATATCGATGCTCAGTTCCAATTGTGTGACCTACTCGTGCGCAGTGTAGGCCGAGGGCAGTACTCCGCGTGGGCCCACAGAAATGTGTGGTTGTGATGCACTACTAAGACTTGGTGGCACCACATCAAAGGGAGTACAGTGACATCAAATCAGCCATAAATATTTTTCTTTGCCATAGTGTAATCAAGACTCAGTTCCAAATGTGTGACCTACTAGTCCGCTGTGTATGCCGGTAGATTACATCAACGAGAATAGAGGACCGCGGGCCATGCTCGCGGAGGCCGTGATGGTCGTAGCAGGTTGCCAGGTTTGCGTGCCTTGGGCTTGGAGCTTGCACCGGCACGTGGTGGGCCCTCTTCGACACACGCCTGTGTTGGCAGGTGAGCAGTGAGGTCTGGGTGTGCAGGGGAGGGCAAGTCGAGTTTGAGAACCAGCGGTCTGGGGTACTGCAGGTGCACAGGATCGCAGGCCACACCACTCACGGTGATGACGACAGCGTTGGCCTCGTGGCGGGCTGAGGTGCGCCACCCTGGCAGAGAAGTTGGGCATTCCGGAAGAGGACCACGCCCAGAGCTACATGCTTTTTATTCACACCCCTATGCTGGCCTGGCGTACGCTGGGCCTGCCCACTCCGCTCATGCTTACGGGGGGGACATAACAAGCTACATTTCCACGAGCTTCCCCACTAGCAGGGGTGACATGGTTGCATGTGTGTGGTCTGCATACTGCAGTCTGGCCATCACATCCACGCCACACTTGGCAATGGTTACATTCTCATTCATGAGTTACTAGCCTCCTTCGCACATGCCTGGTTCCCACTTCTCCCCACATTCAGCTATTGTGTGGCTGAGGTGCCATGACGTTGATTGCTCATGTGCATGGCTGGCCCAGGTTGCCACAGTAAGTTGTGCTGTCATATCTGTCAAATCTGGTGGGCGGGCATGTTGGTTGGCATGTTGTATGTGAGTTTGTAATGTGTACATTTCCAGTGTTGTGTGTTGCATGATTGTGGAGTTGAGGTGTGTGTCGTGTTCATTTGGTACTTGCCAATGAGCAGTGCATTTCCTTAGGTGCCATCCTTGTAGCGTTGGTTGCTGATGTACTGTCCGGAGATGCGTGAATCATGCACACAGCCTGGGTGGTTGTCGTCGCCGTTGGTGGAGATTTACCAGGGTACCGTTATTGACTGCACATTGATGGGATGTGTGTGATTTCTGTTGCAGTTATTGTGTGCAGTGTTGCCAGGGGGCACCAGTAGGACACGTGTGCAGTCAATTGCACCTACAACGTGCGGGAAGCCAGCTATGGCGCAGATGCCTTGCTTGGTCTCCAGCTGTTCCTGTGCAGTGTGGGGGAAGTATAGGTACTGGGATACCAAGCTGATGATGGTATCCAGGCCAGCAGCTTTGTCTGAGGTGGGATGTTGGTTGTCCCTTTGAACCTGTGGTGTGTAATGTAAGTCTCTGGTGTTGGGTGTGTGAGGTTGGTGCGTTTTCAGGGGGTCTCTGTCTTTGCCTGTGCTGCCTCAGTGTTAGTCCTCGGGGGTGGTGTGTGGTCCTGGGGGTGGTGGCAGTGGGTGTTGTGGCCATCTTGGGTGTCTGAGCCGCATGATCAGTGGCTCCATGGCATCTGTTGCCCTTCAGGTGTAGCTCTGGGCTGGGCTCCCTTTTGTGGTGCAGCCTGTCGTCCGACTTTGCACCAGGTCAGAGCAGGTGTTAGTTTCCTGCTGCTAACGTGCCTTACCGCATGTTTTGTGGTCTTTTCGCAGATCTGGCTGGTTGTTGAGAATGTTGAGGAGTGGTGTTGTTGCGGCTTTTGGCACGGGAACAAGACCACTGACTCTTGTCAGTGAAATTGCTCTCCCACCATCACAGCTCCACCAATGAGTGAGGCCTTCCCCAGCCCCTGCACTCTCCAGTGTGAGTGTTCGAGGCCCTCCTCCACCCACAGGTTCACCTGCGCCTCATCCCTGGTGGTCCAGTGGACCACGGTCTCCTGCTTTCCGCTCCGTTTTCCACTTGTTTTACTCGTTTTTCACCATCTTAGCCAGATCTATATTCCTGCTTCTTTTCTGTTTTTTGCACTTTCCTGTGCTCTGCCTGTCTTCTCTTTTTCACCATTGTCCCGCTTTCCGCTCTGTTTTTCTACTCATTTTACTTGTTTTTCACTAGTTTTTCACCATCTTTGCCTAATCTATATTCCTGCTTCTTTTCTGTTTTCTGCACTCTCCTGTGCTCTGCTTGTCTTCTCTTTTTCACCTTTCCTCCACTCTCCTCCTTTCCCACCCGTTTTCCCCCACCGCTGCTGCCCCTGCCGCCCCTCCCCCCAGTGACCAATCCCCCTCCCCATTCCCACCTTCCAGCTGTTCAGCCCTCCCCAACCCTACTGAATGGCAGCCGCACAGCGGACGCGCGCAGCGGGCACACAGATGGCACACCAAAGGCGCACCAAAGGCGCGCCTGTCTGCGCCTGTCCATGACCAGCGCCAGGAACCCTGGACCTCCGCCCCGCCAACGATACGACACAGCAGCACTCCACGAACTCAACTCCCATCCACAGACATCAGCACCTGCTCCCACGAAGAAACTGGACCAGAATCACCGATGACCAGCTCACTGCCTCATTCAGCAACTCCACCCCCACCATCGTGGAAAACGACGACCCCAACACAGCAGCCTGAACCCTACACAGGTGGATCTCCGACAGTGCCAACACCATATCCCCCTCAAGAAAAACAACAACACCCACGCCAAGAAAGCCAGATGGTTCATCACCGAACTTCGAGAGTCCAGACGCACCTGCTGCCGCCTCGAAAAGAACTGGAGGAACACCAAATTTGCAGAATCTCATAACAAACTTCAGAGCCGCAAAAACACCCACCACCAACTCATCAGAAAAACAAGGAAAAAAGCGATTGAAGACAAAATCTCCACACACGCACACAACAGCAAAGAACTCTTCAATATCATCAAGGAGTTTGCCCAACCCACCAGCGAGTTGACTGACATCTTTCTATCACATGACCTCTGCGACAAACTCAGCACCTTCTTTCACTACAAAGTCAAGAGCATCTACGACAACTTCGACGAAGACAACCAATACAGGGAACCCCCACCAACCACCCCGACACCCTGAAGCTAATGATTGACAGCTGGACAGCCCTCACCACAGAAGACACACTGAAGACGATGAAGGCAATCCACTCTGGGGCCCCCACAAACCCCTGCCCCCACCACATCTTCAACAGAGCCGCCGACACCATTGCACCCATGCTCCGCCACATCATCAACCGCTCCCTGGCGACCGTCATGTTCCCCAACGACTGGAAACATGCCGAAGTCAACCCCCTCCTGAAGAAACTCTCGGCGGACCCCACCGACCTCAAAAACTACAGCCCCATCTCCCTGCTCCCATTCCCTGCAAAAGTTATCGAGAAAGCCATCAACAGCCAACTCGCCACATTCATCGATAAGCACAACATCCTCGACTCCTCCCAATCCGACTTCAGGAAAAACCACAGCACAGAAACCGCCCTCCTCGCCTCAACAGACAATATCCGCACCCTACTGGACAAAGGAGAAACAGTAGCCCTCATCCTCATCGACCTCTCAGCAGCATTCAACACAGTCTCCCACCGCACCCTAATATGCAGACTTCACAACGCAGCCTTTGTAACGATGTAACCTGCAATTATGGTCTGATACTCATGTAAAGCGCTCTGATACCTCCGGGTCTAGCCAGCACTATATAAAACCTTTAAAATAAATAAACGTGATCCAGAACAAGGCCCTCAACTGGGTCAGCTCCTTCCTCTCCGGCAGAAGGCAGCGGGTCAGACTCCCCCCTTTCCTCTCGGACCCTACACCAACCACTTGTGGAGTCCCTCAGGGGTCCTCCCTCAGCCCTATGCTCTTCAAGGTCTACATGGACTTGTTCGCCCCCATCTTCAGAACCTACGGACTCAACATAGTGTCATACGCAGATGACACCCAACTCATCATCTCCCTATCCAACCAACCCAACACTGCCAGACACAACTTTTGAGAAGGAATGGAAGCCGTCGCAAAATGGATGAAAAACAGCTGCCTACAACTGAACACCGACAAGACAGAAGTACTCATCATGGGCCCAAACCCTGATGCCTGGAACGACACCTGGTGGCCCCCTGCCCTCGGAAACCCGCCCACCCCCACGGACCACGCACGCAACCTGGGTATCATCCTGGACTCCAAGCACAAAATGGACTGCCAGATCAACTCAGTCTCGCCATCCTGCTTCCACACCCTCCGCTTCCTACGTAAGACCTTCAAATGGATCCCCCTTAGAACACAGAAAGACCATCACTCACGCCGTGATCACCAGCAGACTCGACTACGGCAACACACTCTACGCCGGAATAAACAAAAACCTCACCCGCAAGCTACAGAACATCCACAACGTCGCGGCAAGACTGGTTCTCAACCTGCCAAGACACTGCCACATCTCCCAGCACCTGCGCACACTCCACTGGCTCCCCATCGAGGCAAGAGTCACCTTCAAAATGCTCACCCACGCACACAAGGCCCTCCACAACACCGGACCAGCATACCTGAACCGCCGACTCAAATTCCACTCACCCCAAAGGACCCTACGATCAGCCCAACTCTCCTACGTGGTGGTCCCATGTACCAGAAAAACCAGATCGGGAGGCCGCTCCTTCTCCTTCCTCGTGGCCAAAGCCTGGAACGCCCTTCCGCTCCACCTCAGACAGACAACATAATTTCCCATCTTCATAAGAAACCTCAAAACTTGGCTCTTTGCCGGTCCCCCCCTTGATGTACTGGAACCTGCACCCTCCCACCCCCAGCGCCTTGAGACCCTTGCGGGTAAGAAGTCACGCTTAAAAAACGCCTGATTGATTGATTGATTGATTGATTGATTGGGAACGCCTACTCTGCATCTCATTAGCGATAATTGGCAGGGTCATCTGTGGCGATGTTTTTTGCGGCTGATATCACAGGTAAACTGGTGATATGGGCTGATTTCACCTGCTTGTGAATAGGGCGTTAGTTTTATCGCAAATTTGGCTGTGATAAAGTGCCGATAACGCGGTGATAGTTCCTTGAGAATATACCCCTTTGTTCCTTACAAGCTGACACGATAGCTTCCAAACACTTACAGATACGCGTAAACGTACGCAACCTGGTGATCCGTATAATTGCGGGTCAATCTGGGTACACCTATCTGACATACAATGAAGGCGAAACAGTACCAATTGCATATAAATCACATTTGTACACAAATGCTGGCTCAGGGAAAACGAATAGTAGTAGTGACTCTAGTTCCAGCCTTAGAGGCTGCGACATAGGCAAGCGTTCCTAAAGCTAAAGCCTTACATCCGAGATGGATACAATGGGCTAATTCTCTCACTGCAACAGACGTAGAATACAGGTACGACCCAAATTTAAAGACACAAGCATTCCTGCAATACGGACAGCAATATCCTCTACCAAATGAAATAATGCCTCTAGGTCAGTATGAATACATAATTTACACTGACGGATCTGCTCAACTGGCCATAAGAAGTAAGGAACAATATAGCGCAGCCTGCGCAATCGTTAAAGGTTGCTTGCGGGATGGAAAGTTCCACCCAAATTGCACAAAAATGCAATCTCTAGGAGACGGCACGGCACAGCTAGCAGAGTTAAAAGCCTTGATACTGGCACTGGTAAATGCAGATCAAGAATTCCTCACACTATTTGTATGTGATTCCTTTTACTGTGTGCAGTCATATAATGAATATTTACAGCACTGGGTTCAAAACGGGTTCAAAGATGCAAAAGGTGGCACAATTAAGCACAAAATGCTATGGGAACAGGTCAATAAATCAATCAAAACATTTATAGAGTGCGCTACTCACCCGTTAGTGTCTCAAGGTGCTGAGGGGTGGGGGGAGCAGCTACTGGTCGAACAACCAGGTCTTGAGACGTCTCCTGAAGGTCAGAAGGTCCTGGGTCTGACGCAGGTGGAAGGGGAGGGTGTTCCATGTCTTGGCGGCAAGGTGGGAGAATGATCTTCCGCCGGTGGTCATTCGGCGGATGCGTGGGACAGTGGCGAGTGTGAGGTCAGCGGAGCGAGACTGGCGGTTCGGGGTGTAGAAGGACAGTCATTCGTTGAGGTATGCTGGTCCGGTGTTGTGGAGTGCTTTGTGAGCGTGGGTGAGGAGCTTGAAGGTTATCCTCTTGTTGACCAGGACCCGATGCAGATCTCTCAGATGGGTGGTGATGTGGCTGTGGCGAAGGAGTCCAAGGATGAGGCGTGCAGAGGCGTTTTGTATGCGTTGGAGTCTCTTCTGGAGTATGTAAATGTAAATGACAGCAGTTGTAAAGTGCACAGCTACCTCCGACGGAGGTGTCCCGGCGCTGGGGGCCATCGGGACGATGAAGCAAGCTATTGCCCAGAGTCACATGGTGCTGGGCTAACCTGCCGCCGGAGCCGGGGATCAAACGTGAACCCTGTGGTCCAGAGTCAGGCACCATGGCCCCTGCGCCACACCTCTTCCATGGCCGTGGTTCCTGTGTAGAGGGCGTTGCCGTAATCCAGCCTGCTGCTGACGAGTGCTTAGGTGACCGTTCTTCTGGTTTCTGTAGGGATCCATCTGTAGATCTTGCAGAGCATGCAGAGGGTGTTGAAGCAGGAGGAGGAAACTGTGTTGACTTGCTGGGTCATAGAGAGCGTTGAGTCCAGGATGAATCCCAGGTTGTGTGCGTGGTTGGTGGGTGTCGGGGCAGCTCCCAGCGTGATTGGCCACCAGGAGTCGTCCCATGCCAAGGATGAGGACCTCCGTCTTGTCCGAGTTCAGTTTCAGCCGGCTATTCTTCTTCCATTCTGCGACGGCCTTCATTTCCTCCTGGAGGTTGAATTTGACGGTGGCCGGGTCCTTGGTGAGGAAAAGGATCAGCTGGTTGTCGTCAGCATATGAGACGATGTTGAGGTGGTGTGCTCGGACGTTGTTGGCGAGTGGTGCCATGTAGATGTTAAAAAGGGTCGGGATGAGGGATGATCCTTGGGGTACGCCGCAGGTGATCGTGGTGGCTTCAGACCTGAAGGGGGAGGCGGACTCTCTGTATTATGCCAGTAGTGGAGTTGAAAACAGAACTACCGAGAGCTCACGTGATACATGCACAGAGTTATCAGCGTGATGGTGTTCACGTTGAAGGGAACTCATTGGCTGATGAAGCCACAAATGGGGCTGTACGCACGGCTTCCGTAGCTGCAATCACTCATTCTAAAACGAAAATAGACAGTGAGATTATGGCAGCTGTTATTGCTTCACGTTTCCACTCAAGTACTCCTACAAGTTAGATGCAAAAACCATTCCATTTGCTTAGATTCCTGGAGTGGGGGATAGAGTCATTCCAAACATGGATCGAAGGTTAAGTTTAATTCTAGCAGCACACAAGGGGATAGGTTTGACACATGCAGGAGTTACGGCAACTGTTTCTTTGTTGAAACAACGCTATTGGTGGCCTGGATTAACAAAGCAGACTAAAGACTATAACTTGAAATGCAACATCTGCCAGCAGATGATAGGTTCCACCGTAACACGTCCAGCGCAGACACCATTGTTAATATCTGACAAACCACTAGCGTGTGTTTACTTGGACCCCTGCGGCTCCTCAAAAAGAAATGAAGCTTGCAGATATTAGATGGTTGCAGTGGATTCCTGCTCAAGATTCCTATGGGTGTGGGCCCAGCGCTCGGCTGACGCTCGAACTGTTATAAAAGATTTGCGAGTCTTCATTGGGACATACACAATTCGCACATTACTTTCTGACCAGGGCCTGCGTTTAGCTCTCGGGTAACAAGGAAGCCATGCGAGGATTGGGTGTAGCATTGTGGTACTCCTCTCCGTACCATCCAGAGGAAAATTTGGTCATAGAGAGGAAAAAACGAGACTTAAAGCAGTCTTTAACAGGTAGATTATTAGGCACGGATGAGAGCTGGGTGAAACATCTGTATGGAGTACAGCGAGCTCTGAACAATATGCCAAGAAGTTCTCTAGTGGGGGTCACTCCATATGAGGTCCTATTTGGAACAAGAATGTGGGTACCTGATCTTGATTGTGAAGGTACAGTGGTGGATGAAATACCTTTTGACATCCATGATTGTTTGGCTTTTTAACAGGAACTAAATGAATCCAGGACAAAACAAAGTAATGTCCACCTGAAGCAGACCACCCCTGGGGAAGTCAAATCAGTCACGGCAAGACCTGTCTGGATCCCAAAAGCCGGGGATCTGGTCAGAGAGAAAATAGCGGACAAGAAAGAATTTGGGCCATCCTACAGAAAGCCTGTACAGGTCCTAGCAGTGAAAGGAACAAGAACTGTACTTCTACCGCCTCTTGCCGGAAAAAAAGGAGAAACGATTTGTCTCAATCGACCTAATCAAACCACACTATGTGGCCGATACTGAGTAGTAGGCCATGTGGACTCCAAAGTAGCAGATGCCCTCCTCTAGCTACAATTCAAGAGGTTCAAACGGAAAGACACATCACATTTGAAGAGTCCCCTGTACCGAATGAAGGACTTTGCAATCATGCTATGAACTAGTTCCCATTGAATCTGAAATTCGAATTCAGAATCAAAATGAAACACAAATTGCTATTCGAGCAAACACAGATGTTTACATCAACATATCTCAACATGAGCAAGCTATGATTTCTACAAATCCTGATGCAACACCAACAATTGATCAAACTGCTTCTGTCTCCTTCATAAACGTTTTCTTTGGATCCAAGTGAACTTGAAACAATGCCATCCCAACAATCACGCAAGCAGCAAGCTAAAGATTTTCTGAACTTTCTTAAAAAGACTTACCTGGTATCACCTTGGATGTTAATGTTAATGTTAATGTTAATGTTGACAGAATACCGGAGGTGTCTTGGCGCTGTGGCGGATAGAACTTTGGCCAATAACAGGGACACTTTTCTTTCTTTTCTGGGTGGGCTTAGTAATAGTTTTTAGCATGTACCTTTGACAAAGCTCTGCAGCTTAAAAGGTGAACTTGATTTTAAAACCACACCAATCATCTAATCAAGAACAAAGAGACTTGTCAACAGTGAACATTACAGCAGTTCCTATACCTGATGGTATAGTTTGGGACAAGGTTGATTTCAATATATTTGGCCCGACAGAAATTAAACAAATTCCACACTTATTTAAAATATTGTTCAGTGATATCATTTACCTAAAGAACATTTTCCGATGATTGGGACTTTGAAACTGTAAATAACATGTTGTCTGATTTAGAAAAATCTGCTGCTTTTTCTAATAGTGTAACATTGGAAAGCACACCACATTATGAAACTATGTATTGTTTTCAACATTATGGTCATCACTTTTTGCATAAATCTGCTAATCCTAGAAATGTGTTCACATACCATCAGTGGGAACATTGTCCAACACCGCCAAAAGGCAGTTCAAAAACATTTGCACAAAAGTTTCCATATTTTTCAGGGTTTAATATGTCTGACCCAGCCTCATATTATTATACGGTTGCACCAACAGCAGCAAAGAAAAATATGTTAACAAACACCCAACAGATTTACTCTGCATCCTTTATTGCCCAGTTGTCTGAACAAGTTACAACTTTTGGGGTACTAGAGAATGGCAAGTTCAAGGAATGTAAGTTTTGTTTATAGCATGTCTTACCCCCAACAGATTATGTTTTTGAACGAGACAGTACAACAGACGTCTTCCCTTGGACTAGCCAAGAACAAATACTTGAGCACACCCCGGCTGCCAACACCATCACTGACCAAGGGTAATGAAACATCACAAAAAGAGGTTACATTAGATGACATCATACAATACAATAGATCAGACCCCGATTGGAAGAACTGGTTGATTTGGCCCAGAGGCACCAATAGTTGTCAGGCAAGATTCATGGGTAAAACCGAAGGGTTCGCTATCCATAGGCCAGATCCATGTTAAGTACAAAGAGAACGTCCAGGGGTAGTTACATCCTACAGTGTTGGGAAGTTGGGCATGATAGACCAAAAACCTCAACACTCACAGGTGAAACAACACTTACCCTTACTGTCACAGGATGTCGATCTTAGGGATTTTTTACTAGGTCCCTAGGTATAATGAAATATGGAAAATATCCAAACAAGAGGCCGCAGAGAGATTACGGGAAATAGACCGTATAAATCTAGAAAAATCTCTAGCAGTGGTAGACAATGGGTTAACTACATTGGCCTCCAGGATATATTCCTTAGGCAACATTGTAGCTTCAGCAATAGATATACTGGAATAAGATTTGACCATTTTACAACACGGGCAATCTCAATTGCGTTCTATTATGTTATTACGCTGGACGCTGTAATCTTTGCGTGCAGGCTATGTGCCTTGGCATTTTATCAACAGCACGTCTCTGTTTTCTGAATACAATCTAACAGATGAACAGATAGAAATGGCACAAAGGGGAGCAAAATTTACAATGCTGCATATCGAAAAACTGGATAGATTACCATTTACAGTGGCTGAATCACCATCCATGGAATGGCTAATCCGTGGCCACATAACTCTACCGGTCACACTTTTCAGTTTCAGCATTCCCTTGAACAAAAGCAGGCAGGCAGATATGAAAAAATGGGTAAGGAATACATTAAGGAATCATGGGAATTACCATAGAGATTTGGATGCAGGAGTGGGGATGGAGGTGTCTTTTTAAGCGGTACAAACTGTGAGAACGCTTCAAGTGGATCACACATATGTCAGGATATAATGTTGCACGGGTCTTGTAATGGTTCAGTAGCGAACTTGTCCTGTTATCTGAGCGGTGCCCTAGCTGAAGTATTACTCTAGTATTCGGGCTACTTTCAAATGGAAGTTAATTGATGCTGAACAGTCAAGGCTGCTGCGGAATGCTCCCGGGTATCACATATCTAGTCACCGTGAGCTCCAGGGTTACTTGTTCTATACAAGTATTGTTTCCACAGATACATACAGTCAGGGAGGCGCGATCATGGCCTTCACTGAAAGTTTTTTTAATACCGTTTGATACTCTAAGTAGAATGAAAGCCATGCTTTTACAGAAGTCAGTGCCCTTAACCTCCGCTCAAGAAACTTTTGATCGCCAGATCGCAAGGTCTTCGGCAGAGATACAGGCGCTTATCCATACAAACTGCCCTTTCCTTTTCACAGAAATGGTAAATCATATCTTTAACATGTCTGATACGACAGGCATAGTCCACCTATTTAAGACCATAGGTTCTGCACTTCTAGGCACCTTTGAGATGGTACTTGGAGTTATACCAAACTTCATACACTCCATATTTGTAAGCATCTTTGAAGGGATTCCGCTAATCCTGTTTTTAATAACAGGTATCCTGATTATCTTCTATTGCCTAAGCAATGAACGTTACAGTCACCAAGGAGATGGAAAAAGCACTCCTGGAACGTAAATACCGTAACTGCATGGTACAACATATAGGCATGCGTCGCCTGAGAGAACTAAGTGCATATTGGTTCTTTTCATTTCGATCAGTCTTGATTGACTGCATCTTACCAGTCTTCCTATGCCTGTTTTGCGCAGACAAATGCGTATTAGACCTTTGTTTGACACTTCCATCATGTGCGCAACCGGACATGAATGCAGTACTGGACCCGATAATGGCCCATGTTCTGCAGTGTCCCCAGCGTATTCGTATGTTGATGGCAGCATTTCGGGTCCTAGGATGCTTGTTTCCAGTCCAGGGAGGACCTGGCTTGGCAGTTCGGCTGGACTGTTCCCATGAGGCACAGGGTCAAGACTGATTTGCATATGGCCAGGTCTAAACTGGGTTGGCATGGTGAGCAAAAGAATGATGGATTTAACCCAGATCTCTTGATTGGGGGTGAATGTATTGATTTGTTCTGCGTTCGTCCATCAATTGTGTGTCTTTTGCTTTCTCGCCCTAAGTGCGCCAGGTACGCTCAGACGTGAGTCCTGGGCTCACTGTGCCACTGGAATCAAGCTATCCTGGCTGAAGAGAGGTAAAACCCCGAAACTGGTCCTAGGATGCTTGTTTCCGGTCCAGAGATGACCTGGCTTGGCAGTTCGTGCTGGACTGTTCCCATGAGGCACAGGGTCAAGACTGATTTGCATATGGCCAGGTCTATACTGGGGTGGCATGGTGAGCAAAAGAATGATGGATTTAACCCAGATCTCTTGATTGGGGGTGAATGTATTGATTTGTTCTGCGTTCGTCCATCAATTGTGTGTCTTTTGCTTTCTCGCCCTAAGTGCGCCAGGTACGCTCAGACGTGAGTCCTGGGCTCACTGTGCCACTGGAATCAAGCTATCCTGGCTGAAGAGAGGTAAAACCCCGAAACCGGTCCTAGGATGCTTGTTTCCGGTCCAGGGAGGACCTTGCTTGGCAGTTTGGGCTGGACTGTTCCCATGAGGCACAGGGTCAAGACTGATTTGCATATGGCCAGGTCTAAACTGGGGTAGCATGGTGAGCAAAAGAATGATGGATTTAACCCAGATCTCTTGACTGGGGGTGAATGTTTTGATTTGTTCTGCATTCCGTCCATCAATTGTGTGTCTTTTGCTTTCTCGCCCTAAGTGCGCCAGGTATGCTCAGACGTGAGCCCTGGGCTCACTGTGCCACTGGAATCAAGCTATCCTGGCTGAAGAGGGGTGAAACCCCGAAACTGGTCCTAGGATGCTTGTTTCCGGTCCAGGGAGGACCTGGCTTGGCAGTTTGGGCTGGACTGTTCCCATGAGGCACAGGGTCAAGACTGATTTGCATATGGCCAGGTCTAAACTGGGGTAGCATGATGAGGAAAAGAATGATGGATTTAACCCAGTTCTCTTGACCGGGGGTGAATGTTTTGATTTGTTCTGCAATCTGTCCATCAATTGTGTGTCTTTTGCTTTCTCGCCCTAAGTGTGCCAGGTATGCTCAGACGTGAGTCCTGGGCTCACTGTGCCACTGGAATCAAGCTATCCTGGCTGAAAAGGGGTGAAACCCCGAAACCGGTCCTAGGATGCTTGTTTCCGGTCCAGGGAGGACCTGGCTTGGCAGTTCGGGCTGGACTGTTCCCATGAGGCACAGGGTCAAGACTGATTTGCATATGGCCAGGTCTAAACAGGGGTGGCATGGTGAGCAAAATAATGATGGATTTAACCCTGATCTCTTGACTGGGTGTGAATGTTTTGATTTGTTCTGCATTCCGTCCATCAATTGTGTGTCTTTAGCATTTCTTGAGACACCACAGGTAGTAACTGCACCTGTTGGTATGGACACCGGCCCCTCCACTGACACCCAGGCTTCGGACGGTGGACAGGATGCCCCAGCTCTGGTTACGGACAGCATGGAACCTCATCTGTGCTCAATTGACGTACTCTGCGAGGTGCTACAGGGGTCGTCTACTGTGAAAGTAAGCAACAAAAATGTTGTGTCTACCAGCCAGGACAAATAAACAATTGATTCATTTGGCTTGTCGTGTGCTGGAAGAAAATTCGCCCTTTTTTTAAAACAAGCTCAATTTGGAACTCAGAAACAAAATTGATATTCAGTTCATTTATTGGGCATACAAGGCTTTCTAATACATATAGTGGTTCAGACTATATCTACGGACACTTTAGAGCTATGGCTGGCTAGATTTTTTATAAATGTTTGAGTTTTTAGTAATTTTTAGACGCTTTAAACATTTTTTGCAAAATAAATGTTTTTAAACTTTGTACGTACTAATATCTGGTTAGGTTGGTAGTACAGTAATAGGTACATATGTCGTCCAGTCGGAAGAGGAGTGGGTGTTATACTCCATATAGGTACCGTATATAGGTGCAAGTCACACTGCAACCTTTCGCCTATATTCTTCCCTACATTACTTACATAACAGTTCATAGGGACTTACCTTTTACCTATATACGACACTGCATTCAGAATGCGGCTTTTTCCCTAGTTCGAATCACCCCACTGCAGCCCCTCCTGAACACTATTATCAATCTGGCACTTACACATTCTAAAATGGTTGTTCTGGGTGACTTTAACTGGTGGGAGAACGTCAGCACGAAGAGCCAGCTGCGGGACTTGACGTCTACCTGTAATGGCCTCAGCCTTCATCAATTAGTTACCTCCCCCACTCATCAAGGAGGTCATATTCTTGATCTTCTTTTTGCCAACAAGGCTGAGGCTGAACTCTTAAACGTCTTGCCACAAATCTGGACAGACCATTACTGCATTCAGTTTAACCTACTGTTAGCGCATACTCTAACCCAAGCTAAAACCACAGCATTGTTTAGAGAAGGCAGAAATTGGACCAAACTGGCTAAAATGGGCTCTCTGCTAATCCCTCCCACAGTCAGCCTTTTCCAGGCCTCCAGGTCGGTGGAGGCGAATTATAACGCCTACCACAAGTTAATCACTAACGAGCTGGACCTTCTAATTCCGATAAAAAAGTCAAGAGTTAGGATAAAACCATCTGCGCCCTGGTACGATGATGATCTGCGACTGTCAAGACAGCTCTGCAGGCGGTCCGAAAGAAAGTGGAGGAAGGGATTCCTCGACATGGACCAGATGGCGTTAAGATCTGCACAGAGCAGGTACAAGCAGCTCATTATGGAGCGCAAAGCTAGTTTTTATGCTGACTCCATAGTGCAAGCCCCAAATGGGGCTAAGGAACTGTTTAAAATCGTCAAATCCATATCGGCCCCACGCTGCCTAGAGAATAAAGTTGTACCATCAAAAAGGCTGTGTGAGGAGATTGCCACCTATTTTAAGGATAAGGTGACAAAGATAACCGATCTCTTTAGGGGCACTGATACAGTGGATGAGGACTTTGACAGGGAGATGGCCAATGAGAGATCGGGCAGTCGCTGCTCTTTGACCACTTTTCCGCTCTTTACGGAAGCGTCGTTTGTTACAACGGCACATAGTATCTCTTCTGGCTCTCCCTTTGACCCCCTGCCCCAGAGGGCTTGGAAGTTATACGGCCACCTGACCTTCCCCTGGCTGTGCCAGATCTGCAACCAGTCGCTGGAAGAGGGTTTGGTTCCAGATAGCTGGAAACAGGCAGTAGTCTCACCCCTCATTAAAAAACCAACTCTGGATCCAACCGTTCCTGCCAGTTTCCGGCCTATCTCTCTCCTTCCTTTTCCTATCAAAATCTTAGAGAAGGTTGTGAGTAGGTCCCTCTCGGACTATTTAGAGGCAAACCTTCTGCTGGACAAGGATCAGTTTGGCTTCCGCCCCAGTCACAGAACAGAGTCAGCATTAGTCACCATGCTGGACTCGATGCGCGTGCGGGCTGACACCGGGAGCACCGCTGTTTTGGTGCTCCTGGATTTGTCAGCCGCATTCGATACCGTGAGTCATAAAATCCTGCTGGGGCGGCTGAAGGGTGGTGTGGGAGGCCAGGCATTACAGTGGCTCCGCTCTTATCTAGCGGGGAGACACCAAATGGTGACTCTGGGTTCCTTCTCCTCAGGTAATACCCCCGTAGACTTTGGAGTTCCACAAGGTTCCAGTATCAGCCCCATTCTGTTCAACATATATCTGCAGCCGCTATTTTCAATCATCAAGGCGTTCGGGATGGAGCTGATCAATTATGCAGATGACACACAACTGGCCTTCTCTCTGGAAGGTAAACAGGCAGTTCCCCTGGAGCAGTTTCAAAGTTGCATGAGGCAGACTACTGACTGGCTACAGAGAAACTGTCTGCAGTTCAATGGAGACAAAACCGAGCTGCTGTGCTACGCGCCGATAAGGCAGATTCAACATCTACCAGTGGACATCAGGCTTGCTCCGGACGCGGCCCCACTGGTCTCAGTTAGCACAGTACGGAATCTCGGGGTTTTATTTGATAGCAATCTCCAGCTGGACTCGCAGGCGAACAAAACATCCAGCACTTGCTTTGGACTACTGCGGCTCCTACGCCGTATTCTTCCATTGCTGCCCGCTGACTCTCGTAGTACGGTTGTTAGGAGTACGGTGCTAGGCAGAATGGATTACTGCAACCCGCTGTATCTAGGAGCCCCCCAATACATTCTGCAGGGGCTACAGAGAGTTCAGTCAGCCGCAGCGAAGTTGGCATTAAACCGCAAGTTCGACTCTTCCTCCACTCAGGCACTACGAGAATTACATTGGTCGCCTGTCATAGAAAGGGTCCTCTTCAAGTCCCTCTGCTTGGTTCATAAAGCAATCCATGGGATGGGTCCGGTTCCCCTCCAGGAAAGATTCCTAAGGTACTCCCCCGTAAGGCAGTTGCGATCCTCTAATGCCAGCTTGCTGGCACAGCCCAGGTTTAAACGGGCAAGGCTGGGCGGGAGGGCCTTCAGTGTGGTTGGAGCTCGAATCTGGAACGAGCTCCCACATGAGCTTAGACAGACGCAGGCGTTGATGGAATTCAGGAGGAGCCTTAAGACCTTGCTCTTTCCAGCAGCATGATGTCCCCTGATCTGCCCCCCTCAGTATTAAAAGATCCTGTTTTGTCTGAGCACCTGGATACCCGTAGTGTCGCAGTCTTTTGCGCTTTATAAATATCTATACAATACAATACAATACATTATGCATGAGGCTTCTTGGAAGGACAGCAGGACTAAAAGTAGGACGAACATATCCTGTATACAGTTCAGGCCCAACGTCATCCTTTAAGCCGACACAGTAACACAGCAAGGTAGGACCACTGGGGAGACCTATGAGTATTTATACATCATGTCTTGCTTAGAAAGACAGAGGAGACCGAGACTTCCCAGCTGACACACTGACCAGAGACTCTGAGGTTCCTCCATGCAGATGCTCCAGCTACCAGTGGTCTAACATCCCTCACGGGGTGTCCATCTCAAGATCAGGACGGGGTCCCATATTCTCTCATTCTCAGGTAATGGGATGGAATAAATCCTAGAGGGATTCTTGGCATAACACCTACATAGATGCTTGGTACGTTTAGGCACATCTAGTTAGGGAGACATCGTAGGAGTATGCCATTTTTATCATGTGTTTTATATACTTGTACGTATTCATGATTATTGCTAAATGGTAGAGCTATACCATCCATTTACTTTCTTAGTGCTTCTAATCATATATCTCTGCTACTGTCTAATGGTTGTTGCAGCTCATCTATTCTACACTAGAATAACAACTGTTCAATAAATCCTTATTAACAATCGCCCAGTATGTTCATTCTGTGTATCTCTACGACAAACTAATTGAGCACGAGTGACTGAGCGAAAAGTAGTATATTGTTTCCACGATTCTGAGGGATGAGGGTTGTCATGTTATGAGGTTGCTAAGAACTTTTCTCTTCCCTCTAAGAGGAGATTCTAGTGGCACTGTGAGCTAGCTGATACAGACAGGCTAACGTATCTGGTGGGGGTGCACAGAATCAGTCTGCCACCAGTCCCACAGTTTATGTTATCCAAATGTGCAGATCCTGTAGAGCTTATTTAGGAACTACACTACATGGCGCCCAGCATGGTAGGGTACTAACAGTAGAATCTGAGTAGTTCAGTCGTGCTATTCTCAGAGACCTCTACTCACAATACACCAGAGACGTCTGGAGTGGGTGGGCACAAATTCAGCCACAGTTGAGTAGGCGAAAAATCCTATTTATTGGCTGTTGGTTAATCAAGCTTGAAGGACACAGTGGTCCTAAAAATTGTGCAAAAACACCTTATCTTTGTTCCCTTGAAAATCTATTTAGTGTTCTAAAAACAATGACTAACCAGGAGCTAGACCCAATGCAACAAGCACTGCCCCTCTCTGAGGGGGAAGATGCAGATGCAATACTTATTGTACCGAATTCTAATAATACAGTCACCCTGAGACTACTAGAGCATGGTTTATCAGCTAGGGGGAGCTTAGTAGTTTTCGTGATTGAAGCGCATTAATCAAACAAAACAGAGGTATTTTATTTGTGGGTTACATTCCCAGCAGTAAATGCAAGAACACAAACATTTCACTCTTATACGGACAGAGATGCACCAGCGGACTATTGTCCGTTTGAGGATATTGAGGTTTCGCTCCCGTACCAGGAACACTTATACTGGTTTACAGGTGCCCTACCGCACATAAGAAGAAGTGTAAGACTCAGCCCGGTATGTTTATTCTGTATATCTCTGAGACAAACTAAGTGAGCATGAGTGACTGAGCGAAAAGTAGTACATTGTTTCCACCATTCTGAGGAATCAGGGTTGTCATGTTCTGAGGTTGCCAAGAACTATTCTCTCCCCGCTAAAAGGAGATTGGCACTGTGAGCTTGCTGATACAGGCAGGCCAACGTGTCCGGTGTGGGTGCACAGAATCAGTCTGCCTCCAGTCCCACAGCTTATGTTATCCAAACACGCAGATCCTGTATGGGTTATATAGGAACTACACAACAGAATAGCTTGACTCCAGTGGCATTCAGAACACGAGACTCACGTCTGGGCATACCCGTCCCACTCGGGGTGACAAATGAATAAAGAATAATTGATGGACAAAATTCTGAACAATGTCATACATTCACCCCAGTACAGAGATCCGGGGCTTAAATCCATCATTTTTTTGCTTCCATTCCAGGTTGAACCCAGCCCTATGCAAATCAGTCTTGACCTTGCGCCAAACGGGAACAGTCTAGCTGGAACCCCCATTTACTGGGGGTGAATGTTTTGATTTGTTCTGCATTCCATCCATCAATTGTGTGTCATTTGCTTTCTCGCCCTAAGTTCTCCGGGTATGCCCAGACGTGGGTCCCGAGCTCACTGTGTCACTGGATTCAAGCTATCCTGGCGGATGATTGGTGAAACCCTGAAACAGGTCCTAGGATGCTTGTTTCCAGTCCAGAGAGGACCTGGCTTGGCAGTTTGGGCTGGACTTTTCCCCTGAGGCACAAAGTTAAGACTAAGGGTGGGCGAAGTTGGCAGTGTACCATGGAGTGTAATAAAAACTCCATGAAACCCTTCTCCGTTCCATCTCATCCCAATTAATAAAACAGCAACCGCATACACCTTTGGTAAAATAACAAGTAACTCTATCTTTACATGGTAAAATGCATATAGTCAACTCACACAAGTGAAAATGAAAATATAGCAAGCAGTGATAGATGTGATGATTTTGGGGTCCTGCCTAACCTAGAGAGAGAACCAAGCAGATGCTTGAACACAAAGAGCACATCATGCTGAACGAATGGTCCGGCAAAGCTTTATGGGACGAGATTCTAGACTAGAGTGCAGTGAATATTATAGTATCCAATATCAAAACATTCCTCAAGCAGCAGCGGCTCTCCCAGCTCAGCTGAGAGCTAATACTATAATATTCCCTGCACTCTAGAATCTTGCCCCATAATGCTTTGCTGGACCTTTGGTTGGCATTGTATTTTTGCCCATAACTTTGCTTGGGGTGGTCCTAGAAGGATGGAACCACCACCAAATCGTTCAGCATGAACGAATGCACGCCAAAGGCAAGCCCATCTGCGCCAGTCCATGACCCAACCAGCGCCAGGGACCCTGGATCTTGAACCATCCACCGCTACAACGCAGCCACCCTCCTCGCACACAACCCAGGAACAAACAACTGCCAAAAAGCCATGTCTAACACGACCCACGGACAGTTCTCCTGCCACCACTGCTGCCAGATCTTCACCACCGCTCCGGCTGCCAACACCCCGACCCCCTAGGATGCATCCTCCTCAACGTGTGCTCCTGGACTCACTCTCACCCGATGTCGCCTTCTTCACGGAAACCTGGACCAGCGCCTCCTCGGACCCCGCCATCGCCATCCCAGTCGGGTACAAAATCTAGAGGAGTACTGACCCAACCACCCGGGAGGAGGCATCACAAAAACTCCCTCCGCCTCACCACCTCCAGCGAAAACTTCCCTGCCGCCGAGCACCTGCACTTCCAGGTCTGGACTAGCTCTAACTTCACAAACCGCGGCACCCTCGCCTACAGACCCCCGGCTCCCCAGCACTCTTCGCCAACACCATCACCTACTTCATCAACCCCACACCATCACCAGCACGGACTACACACTCATTGGAGACCTGAACTTCTACCGCGACATCTTCAATGACCTCAACGCCACCGCCCTCCGTGACAACCTCACCAATATCGGACTGAAACAACTCGTCACCACACCGACCCACAAGGCAGGATACACTCTCAACCCCATCTTTGCGGGAGGCAACAACGTTTTCTTCAGCCACAGTACACATCCCCACCGGACCAACCACCACTGCGTACGCTTCCTTGTCAAGAAACCCAAGCCACCCGAACCTGCTACGCATCCCTCGCATAGAAACTGGAGCAGTCCCCGAAGAACAACTCACCTCCACCATCAACGGCAACATCCCTTCTTCCGCTGCAACCAATGCAAACCTCGCAGCCATGGAATTCCACACTTGGATCGCCAACTGCACAGACAAACTTGCCCCGCTGCGGAACCCCGACAAGCAGCACCCCAGGAAAGCTGCCTGGTTCATCACCGACCTCCAAGAAACCCAACACACCTGCAGACACCTGGAGAAGAACTGGAGAAACAGCAAGACACCTGAAGACTACACTACCTTCAAGGACACTATGACAGTATACCATCAACGCATCAGAACCACCAAAAGGACCTTCATCCACAAGAGGATCATCGCTAACTCCAGCAACTCCAAGGAAGTTTTCAGCGTCATCCAGGAATTCACCAAACCCTGCAGCGAAGCCACGGACATCACCCCCTCCCAGGACCTCTGAGACAAACTCGGTTCCTACTTCCACCTGAAGATAAAGAACCTCTATGACAACTTGAATGACCACACGCCTGACCCCGAAGTCAGCCCGCCCGTCGGCAACGCCAGCGAGAACACCATCTCCGCCTGGACACCTGTCACGATAGAGGAGACGGCTGCAACCATGATAAGCATCCACTTCGGAGCCTTAACAGACCCCTGCTCATCCCACATATACCACAGTGTCGTCACCACCAAGGCACCCGTGTTGCAAAGCACCATCAACACCACCTTCGAGTCAGGCTCCTTCCCCGATGACTGGAAATGCACAGAAGTCAGCCTCTGCTCAAGAAGCCCTCAGCAGAACGAACTGACCTCAAGTGCTACAAGCACATCTCGCTCCTCCCTTTTACAGCTAAAGTCATTGAGAAGACAGTCAATGCAGAACTGACATGGTTTATCGAGGACAACGCCATCCTTGACCCTTCCCAATCTGGATTCTGAAGCAACCACAGCACCGAGACCACCCTACTTGTCTCCACAGATGACATCCGCACCCTCCTCGACCAAGGCCACACCGTAGCCCTGATTCTACTAGACCTATCAGCAGCGTTCGACACCATCTCCCACCACACACTCGCAGCCAGACTAGAGACTACACAACACCAGCATAAAAGGCACCACTCTCGACTGGGTCAGATTGTTCCTCCCCTGTAGGAGCCAAAGGATCAGGCTGCCACCCTTTCTCTCCAAACCCACACAAATTAACTGCGGAGTTCCACAGGGATCATCACACAGCCCAACCCTTTTCAACATCTACATGGATCCCCTCACTGCCATCGTCCGACAGCACGGCCTCAGCATAGTCTCTTACGCCGATGACACCCAGCTCATCCTCTCCCTCACCAAGGACCCCACAACTACCAGACTCAACTTCCTGGAAGGAATGCAGGACATTGCAGCCTGGATGAGCAACAGCTGCCTTAAACTCAACTCAGACAAGACAGAAGTCCTCATGCTTGGAACCACCTCATCAGCATGGAACAACTCCTGGTGGCCCACCGCCCTCGGCACCCCCCGACTCTCACGGATGACGCCATGGACCTTGACATTGTACTTGACTCCTCCCTCTCCATGACTTGACAGGTCAACACCGTCACCTCCTTCTGTTTTAACACCCTCTGTATCCTCCGTAAGACATTCAAATGGAACCCCCCGGAGGCAAGGAAAACAGTCACCCACACACTTATCACCAGCAGGCTGGACTACCGAAACGCCCTCTACGCCGGCATCAACAAGTCTCTACTCTGCAAACTCCAGACAATACAGAACACCACCTCCAGAGTTGTCCTTGGGGTCCCTTGACATGAACACATCAGCCAACACCTACGCAAGCTCCACTGGTTCCCCTTTGAGAAAAGAGTCACATTCAAGATACTCACCTACACCTACAAATGCTTACACAACACCGGACCCCAATACCTCAACAACAGAATCACCCTCCACGTACCCAAACAAAACCTGCACTCCGCCAACCTCCTTCTCGACGAGACCCCGCGCATCCGCAGAACCAGAACAGGGGGAAGATCCTTCTCCTACATCACAGCCAAGACCTTGAAAGAGCTCCCCACCGACATCAGACATGCCCCCTCCCTGAACACCTTCAGGAAGATCCTGCTGACCACCCCTCCAGCGCCTTGAGACACTCACGGGTGAGTAGTGCGCTTATAACTCCCCAGATTGATTGATTGATTGGCTGGGGTGAATGTTTTGATTTGTTCTGCATTCCGTCCATCAATTGTGTGTCTTTTGCTTTCTCGCCCTAGGTGCACCGGGTATGCTGAGACTTGGGTCCCAGGCTCACTGTGCCACCGGATTCAAGCTATCCTGGCTGATGAGGTGTGAAACCCCTAAACTAGCCCTAGGAAACTTGTTTCCATTCCAGGGAGGACCTGGCTTGGCAGTTTGGGCTTATCTTTCCCCCTGAGGCACAGAGTTAATACTAAGAGTGGGCGAAGTTGGCAGAGTACCACTACATGAAATTCCACAGAGTTAAATAAAAACTCCATGAAACTCCGCTCCGTCTGATCCCAATTAATAAAAGAGAAACCTCATACACCTTTGGTAAAATATCAAGTAACTCTATCTTTACATGGTAAAATGCATATAGTCACCTCACGAAAGTGAAAATGAAAATATAGCAAGCAGTGAGAGAGGTAATGATTTTGAGGTCCTGCCTAACTTAGGGAGAGAACCAAGCAGATGCCTTGAGCACAAAGAGCACATCATGCTGAACTATTCGGTGGTGGTCCCATTCTCCTAGGACCACCCCACACACAGTTATGGGCAAAAATACAATCCCAACCAAAGGCCCTGCAAAGCATTATGGGAAGAGATTCTAGAGTGCAGTGAATAATATAGCATCCAATATCAAAATATTGCTCAAGCAGCAGGGGCTTTCCCGGCTCAGTTGAGAGATAATAAAATAATATTCACTGCGCTCTAGAATGTTGCACCCTAATGCTTTGCTGGGCCTTTGGTTGGCATTGTATTTTTGTCGATAACTTTGCTTGGGGTGGTCCTAGAAGGATGGGACCACCACCAAATCGTTCAGCATGATATGCTCTTTGTGTTCAATGCATCTTCTTGGTCCTCCCCTAGGTTAGGGGGGGACCCCAAAATCATCACCTCTCTCATTGCCTGATATTTTTCAAAGCTCACCTTTGTGGTTTGGTTATATGCTTTTTTGCATTTATAGGTAAAGTTGTTTTATCAAGGGATTGTGAATGCAGGTGTTAACTCCAGAGTTTTACCATTAATTCCTGTTTTCAATGTAATGTGTAACCCAACCCAGAAAAAAAACTTCCTGAAGCTCATCTCATCCCAATTAATAAAACAGAAACCTAACGTACCTAAAGTAAAACAGCAAGTAACTTTGGGCCATATGTAGGTAAAACGTGTTTTGCGATTCTCAAATTGCGATTTTTAGGGAATCGCAATTAGAGAATCGCAAAATGCAATGTAGGTAGGATTAGCAAAATATTTAGCGAATCCCACCTATTCCTTATTTGCGAATCGCAAATTGAGATTCGCAAATAAGGTTTACCTTGCCATTTATTCCTATGTGCTAGAAGGCCCATAGGAATGAATAGAAAGACATTCTCAATTCTATGTCAGGACCGGAGGCGAGGAATATGCTCTATCTTTCTTTAATTCCAATAGCAGCACTTCAAAGTTAACAAAAAAACCACTGTTCCCATGAACCACAGGGAACATAATACAAAAACAATAGAGTGTCCATGGGTAGACAGTCCGACATCCATGCACCAATCACAGGGCTCCTGGGGGTATGTAGTCCTCTGTCCTTATCCATTCCTCCTCTTTCTTTAATGCTGCAGCCAGATAAGTGTTTTTCGTTTACCTTCCCTCATAACTTTGTCGTGGGAAATGTTGAGACATTTGAAATATGTGATCTAATTATCTGTTTAGAACGCGCTTCGCGCGCGCTATTTTTCTGATGGTTATCTTCATACTTCAGCTTTGTTTATTTGACGCGTTCCATTTTGTGACGCGTTTTTCTGTCAGTTTCTGTGCGAAGATTTTGCCCCTTTGAACTTTATTTTTCCTTCAGGTATTTTGCGAGGGAGCCGCTACTCGGTCTTCCCTCGCCTGGCCGTGGGAGCGTTCTCACTCCCTAATGGCCGGTGACTGTGGTGCCCAGGCTCGCGGTGCTCCTCCTGCCGCTAGAGGGCGCCTGGCGCGCGCCTCATCGACGAAACGTCTGGCATTCCGCGCATTAATCACGCATTTTTTTCAATGCCTGAGACGTCTCGCCGAGGAGCCTGCCCTGCCGTTATGCCCGTGTAGCCTGTTGTCCTGCCCTGAGGCAGTGTGTGTTTGAACAACCCCCCCCCGTGCAGAAACTTGAACGCTCGCATTAAAAGCGAGTCTGTATCTGCCATTAGGCAGCTGTCTGTGTCTGCCATGTGGCAGCAAGACACTTGGCGATCCTAATCGCTTTGGGGGTGGGGTCTGTACATTTAGGCCTCAATAACGCTCTGGAGAGTCAGTATTGGGATCCAGATTGTGTTGGCAGGGTGCCCTAACTTTATCATCGCACCAGGGCTGTGGGTCCCAGGGCTTTGTTCCCTTCACAACGCGAGCACTGCCCGCACTTTATTTAGGCTGACACCCAGCCCCCTTCGTACAGAGGTTACCCTCTCTGCCCGATTTACCTGTTTGAAGCCCTCGCCTACACATGGAGTTGTACGACGAGGAGGCTTATCAGCAGGACGGTCAGTGGGAGGAGGATCCCCTAACGGCCCTACAATGGGATGAGGACTTTTATGACGTGGTGGATGACTCTATCCACAAAGCGGTAGAGCAGGCCATGGGGCCCTTGGAGGATCGCCTTTCCCGTAGAATAGAGCAGGCATTAGCCAGGGCGCAGAACCTTCCTCCGCCCTCCCCCGTTTCCGGTGGTACTCTTGCTGATACTCAGCCTCCTCCTTCCAAACGGCCTAAAGAGGCTGGGGTGGATATAGATGCCTTCGCTCGCCTCAAGCAGGTGTTCTTAGCGAGCAACCCCACACCGGCGACTCCCGCACCATCGGGGGATGTAGCAGACGATGCTGACGACGAGGCCGGCCCATCCCGTCCCTGGCGGCCGTCCCGTCCAGAACCGACTAGCGAGGCGCAGAATCTTTGCGCCGACATGTTTGATCCCGATGATATTCTGGATCCCCGTTCCTCAGACTGGGCTCCCTCAGAGAAAGTTGCCCAGTATGTCGCCAGCAGAATCCGCCGGCCGTTAGAGGCCACAGCCAGGAGCTGTCTTAGGGCCTTCTCTGGTGGGCAAGGTGGCTGCTACACCAGAGATCGACCCCCGCATGGCGACATTCTTGCAAAAGTTTGTCAAGGACCCCAAGCGGGGTATTGACAGATCCTGGCGAGCTAGCCAGGATAAACTTCTTGATGTACTTGGACCTGCCACAAAGATTCTTGATATGGCCGAAGAGGCCAAAATATCAGGCTCTCTGATTTCTCCTGATACCCTCTCTGCTTGGGCCCAGCGCGTAGTGGTGTTCCTAGGGAACGCCAACTGCACACTCTCTACGGAGAGACGCCGAAGCTTACTCATCAAGGGGGACCCCAAGCTTGGCGACCTCGCTGACTCTGAGGCGGGCTCCGTGGCCCAGGGAGGCCTTTTCGGAGAACCCTTTATTAAGGAATTGGGTAAATTTGTGAATACTTTCACCTCGCTGGATAGAGCCCACTCTTCCATCAGGAAAGTTTTCCGTCCCCGTATTTTCCGGGGGGGGGGGGCGGACGAGGCAGGGGCCGCTCGTCCGGCCGTCCTAATCAGGGCAGAGGGCAAGGCTCCGGTAATGGCAACTACCAGGATCAAGCCAGATTCGGAAACTTCTACCTGACCAGAGGTCGCCGAGGGAAAGGCAGAGGCGGTCGAGGCAGTGGAGCCTCCAATTCGTCCGGTGAGTGTTCTCCCTTCTTCCCTTCTAAAAGTAGGGGGCCGTCTGGCGCATTTTTTCCAGGCCTGGACTTCTGTCACGGGGGACGCGTGCGTGCTGCAGACAGTCCGAGGGTTCCACATAGAGTTCCATGGGGAACCTTCCCAGTCGGTTCCCCCTCGCCCTCTCTCCTTTTCGGCCGCCGACATGGCACTGGTCGACCTGGAGATCTCCGCCTTATTGGACAAGCAAGCTATCGTCGAGGCGCGGCCTCATTCCAGAGGTTTCCTCAGCAATATTTTCTTGGTCGACAAGGGCGACAGGACACAGCGTCCAGTTATCAATCTGAGGGAGTTGAACGCGTGGCTGGTTTACCGCCACTTCAAGATGGAGGGCATCCATCTCTTGCGCGATCTCCTCAGGCCCGGCGATTGGATGGCGCGTCTGGACCTCAAGGACGCTTACCTGGCGATTCCGATTTTTCCTCCTCACAGGAGATTTTTGCAGTTCAAGTGGCGGGACACGGTGTACAAGTTCACCACCCTCCCGTTCGGTCTGTCATCCGCCCCTTGGTGTTTCACCAAGTTTCTTCGGCCCGCGATCGAACGTCTGAGGGCGTCCGGCATGCGCATGATCGTCTACCTGGACGACATTTTGATTATGGCCCAATGTCCTCAGGTTTTGTCGGATCATCTTCAAACGGCGGTGGATCTCCTTCAGGGTTTAGGCTTCATTATCTACGAAGCAAAATCCGTCCTGGTTCCGGCCCAACAAGTGACATTCCTAGGTTTCGTGATCGACTCGGTGGCAGCCACCCTCAGCCTGCCTTCTCGCAAGATGACCAAGATCCGTCACAAGATCAAAAGGTCCCTTGCACAGTCGCGCCTCTCCCTCCGCCAACTGGCTCACATAGTTCGTCTTCTCTCAGCCTCCATACAAGCGATTTTTCCGGGCCCATTGCACTACAGGGCTTTACAACGCCTCAAGGCCCGCCACCTTCGCAGGGGCCTCTCGTATTCCCAGAAAGTCGTCCTTTCGGCCGAGGCCAAGGAGGAATTGCAATGGTGGCTTGCCAATACGGTTCCGCGCCCGATATCGTTATCGAGTCCGCCGCCAGCAGGTCCGGATGGGGCGCACGATGTAGCGAGCTTGCTACCAGAGGTGTGTGGTCACCACAGGAGCAGCGGCTTCACATCAACTGTCTAGAGCTGTTGGCGGGATCCTTTGTGATCAAGTGCTGGACCAAAGACTCGGTCCGTTCTTGCGTCCTCCTCAAGATGGAGAACGTATCCGCGGTGCGTTACATCAACCACCTGGGGGGGACCCGCTCTCGAGCGCTATCCGACCTGGCGGCAAATTTTTTGCAGTATTGCCTCGACCATCATGTTTCCGTCGCGGCGGAATACCTACCGGGCCACAGCAACCAAGTGGCGGATTTCCACTCACGGCATGTTCAGGACGTGAGCCTGTGGAAACTTCATCCGGGTGTGTTTGCGGACCTCCAGAGCATCTGGGGCCCGTTTTCAGTGGATCTGTTCGCATCCCGCTTAGATTACCAGCTGCCCCGGTTCTTCAGCTGGCGGCCGGATCCTCTGGCGACGAGCACGGATGCTTTCCTCCAGGATTGGAGAGAAGAGACGGGTTATGCCTTTCCCCCGTTTGCCATGCTAACGAGAGTTTCAGCGCAGGTGCGTCGCCAGGGGGCGGACATTGTGCTAATATCTCCAATTTGGAGATCTCAAGTTTGGTTTCCAGTTCTTCTGGAACTTTCCTGGGATTTTCCAATCCTACTACCCCACTTCCCGACTCTTCTCCTCGATCCCGACGGGATTCCTCACCCGCTCATAGCGCAGGGATCCCTTGCCCTGATGGCCTGCCGGATTACCGGGGACGATGGGCGATCCCGGGCCTTTCGGGAACAGCTGTGAAGCTCATGTCAAAGGCTTGGGCCGATGGTACGGTCAAGCGATACCGATCCACTTGGAGGCATTGGGTGCGTTGGTGTATGCGCTGGAATCTCAATCCCGTGGCGGCAGATGTGACTTCAATTGTAAATTTCTTAGCCGCTTTAGCTGAAGACGGGTTGGCTTATAGAACCATCAATACCTTTCGCTCGGCCATTTTGGCCGGCCACTCCTTAGTGGACGGCTCCCCGGTGGGTGAGCACCCTTGGGTTTGTCGCCTTCTTCGGGGCATCCGTCTTTCGTTGCCGCCGGAGCCTCGTTATTCCCAGCTGTGGGACGTGAACCAGGTCCTCAACCTTTTCTTGTCTTGGCAACCGAACCGTTTTTTATCTCGGAAGGAGCTTTCTGCCAAGCTGGCTATGCTTCTTTGTCTTATATCTTGTTGACGGGTTTCGGATGTTCGGGCGCTGGATGTCTCAGGAAGGATTTTCACCCCTTTTGGGGTTACTTTCACTATCCGAAGGCGGACGAAATGCGGTACCACCTCCATTTCCTATCCTGCCTTTCCGGACTCTCCTAAGCTTTGCGTGGTGTCCTGCCTCAAAGCTTACGAAGAAATGTCGGACGAGTTCCGCCCTCACGGAGAACGACAGTTGCTTATCGCGCTGAGGAAACCGCACAAGGCGGTCTCCTCCCCCACGATAGCCCGTTGGGTACGTTGGGCGATGCAGGAGGCAGGCATTGATCTCCTTGTTTTTGGTGCCCATTCTACCAGAGGGGCCATGGCCTTTAAGGCGTTTACCCTGGGAGCTCGTCTGGAAGACATTCTCAATGCGGCAGATTGGTCTTCGGACTCCACCGTTAAAAGGTTTTATTTCAAACCAGTGCTGGATATGGCACATTTGGTGGTGAGCAAACTTTAAACGAGCATAATCCTCGCCTCCGGTCCTGACATAGAATGAAAAATTTCCTAGCTAACGTAACGGAAAGTTTCAATTCTATTAAGGACTCGGAGGCGAGGATTATCCCACCCAGGGTATCAGTTCTGGGGATACCTTTCCCACCCTTGTACTGGGGTAAGTAATAGGTCTTCTTCTGAGTTTGCATTTCGCTTGTACCTATTGAATGTCTATAACGGAATTCCTTCCTTGCAGGACTAAGCCTTAGCCAAGGTTCTCGCTTACGCTGTCCTTTGCTTCCGCAGGCGATTCTGGCAAACAGGATTCATGAGGATCTGGGCCTAGCTGGCCTACCGCATCAAAAGAGGAGGAATGGATAAGGACAGAGGACTACATACTCCCAGGAGCCCTGTGATTGGTGAATGGATGTCGGACTGTCTACCCATGGACACTCTATTGTTTTTTTTTTTTTTTTTTTTTTTTTTGAAACCGTTTATTACAGATCTCAAGAATATACAAGTATGGGCCTACAACCTTCCGGCCGGCCGCTAGGAATGACATGAGCATACGACATACAATTATAATAAACGTGATGCTGTAGTGGAACATGCTCAGGAGGGAACAACGTCAAATGCCGCATCAGCCAGACCCCACTATACGGTTTCATTTTTAAGTACGAACAACAAAGAACACCACACCCACAAGGCAACCCACAATCGAGAATAGCAGCACGTGCTCCCCTGGCGGGGGGATCCCAGCTATCCAGCGGCGTCTAAAGAGGGGGAAGAGAGCAGAACAAGGACTGGGGGAACCCAATACCCGGCACCAGGGGGATGAGTCGGTTAAGGGGACGGGGCTGGGGAGGCAGCAGGCAGCAACGGTGGTGCACAGATGCCCCCGCGGTAGGCGTTCCAAGGGCCCCATACTTTCACCCATGTCCCAGGCTTACCCCTCGCCACATACACCACCTTTTCTCGAAACATACACCAGTCCATGTGTTCGTTCCAGGCCGAGACCGTCGGGGGTCTCTGGGATCCCCACAGTTGAGCAATATCACGCTTGGCTATCATATATCCCAGAGTCACCCACCACGTCTGCGGCACCGAATAATCAGTCGGTTCCCACACATTCAACAGGCATCTCCTTGCTTCAGGCAGCAGCGCCACATGCGTAACCACTCGCAGGACCTCATGCACACCACGCCAGAATCGCTCCACCTCCGGGCATTCCCACAAGATATGCAGAAAGGTCCCCAAAGCACCACACCCACGCTTACACAACCCATCTTCAGCATAGCCCATACGCAGAAGCTTCGGCCCCGTCATGTAAACCCGGTGGAGTATCTTGAGTTGGACGAATCGGAGGCGAGCCGGTATGGCCACCTCATTCGGGGAGGCTACCGCGTAGGTCCAGTCCTCGTCGTCCAACTCCAGCCCGTCGGCAACCCAAGTCGCACGAAGGGGAGTCAACAGGCCCGAGCGGTCGTTAATCAGCTTTTTGTATATCAGGGAGATCGTACTGTCCGGGACGTGCCCATCCAGCATTCTATCCTCTAGGGGGGAAGATTCTGGGATGGAGGCAACTTCCGAAAAGACGGAGCCCAGCGCATGACGGACCTGCAAATACCGAAAGTATTCGCTGCCCTGCAACTTAAACTCCGTCTGCAGCGTTGCAAACGTTTTAAATCCTCCCCTCGTCCAGAGATCCCCCACTTTACTAATGCCTATGAGGTCCCATTTCTCAAAGCCCTTTGAGGTCCATAAGGAGCCCAACCGCTCAGACGCGTATAGTGGTGACGCCCGGGTCAGACGGTCTTTCCACCCCATCGCAGCAGGACACTCTATTGTTTTTGTATTATGTTCCCTGTGGTTCATGGTAACAGTGTTTTTTTTGTTAACTTTGTAGTGCTGCTATTGGAATTAAAGAAAGATAGAGCATAATCCTCGCCTCCGAGTCCTTAATAGAATTGAAACTTTCCGTTACGTTAGCTAGGAAATTTTTCATTTGCGATACTCAATTAGAGAATCGCAAATTGAGAATGCAATTTCAAGGTTGCAAGGGTGTCAATAGGACACCCTTTTGCACCCCTGAAATAAACATGTGTGCACATGTGGCGCACATACATGCGCTAAGAGCATGTATGTGCGCCACATGGCACTTTGAAAAATGCAAAAAAGTGAATTTTACAAAGAAATCGCAAATTACCACCAACCTGAAGTTGGTGGTAATTTGCGATTCCTTAAGCCAAAATCGCACAACTTGGGTGCTTCCTACATTGCATTTAAGGAATCGCAATTTGGGATTCCCTAAATGCATTTGCAAAATAAGGAATCGCAAATTTTGCAATTCCTTATTTTGCGTGTGGGTTTTTGTGTGCTACATAGCACACTGCCCAAAATGCGATCGCAAACGCTGAAATTCTGCGAATTTCAGCATTTGCGATCGCAATTTGGCTTCCTACATATGGCTCTTTATCATTACATCCTAAAATGCATATAGTCATCTTACAAAAGTGAAAATGAAAACATAGTAAGCAGTGAGAGAGGTGATGATTTGGGTTCTCCATAACCTAGGGAGAGAACCAAGCAGATGCCTTGAACACAAAGAGCACATAATGCTCAACGATTCAGCAGTGGTCCCATACTCCTAGGACCACCCCAAGCACTGTTATGGGCAAAAACACAATCCCAACCAAAGGCCCTGCAAAGCATTATGGGAAGAAATTTCAGAGTGCAGTAGATATTGATGATATGAAACCCTATACTGCCAACAGCATGGTACCAGCATGGGAAGCACCTTTGCGCCGAGCGTGGCAGGTCTTTACGTACATTACCTTGAAAAACAAAAACTATTCAACAACAGCAACCCACACATCAAGCACGTCCAACTATTGAAAAGATACATAGACGATGTGTTGCTTGTTTGGGAGGGGTGTGAATCAGAAGCAAGCGCTTTTGTGGATTGGCTAAATCTATAAGACCCGTACCTTAAGTTTACCTTCACCATGAGCCGATCTCATCTGGTCTTACTGGACCTGATTATCATCGTGCGGAATGGAACCTTAGCTACAACCACCCACTTTAAACCTACATCAAGGAATTGCCTCCATATTTATGACAGCTTCCATCCGAGACAACTAAAGGACAACCTCCCGTTCAGACAATTTTTACGATTAAGACGTAACTGCGCATAGAAGGACGACTACAGCACCCAAGCAAGAGATCTGGCAAAAAAATTGATAAGGAGGCAATACCCTAAATACATAGTGTCCAAAGCAAGAAAAAGAGCCTCTAACAACAATAGAGAAGCAATTTTAGAACCCAAGCAAAAAGGAACAAGCACACAAGACAAGAGACCTATCTGCATAACCACATTCAATATTGCATCTGATAGGGTTACAAAGATAGTGAAAAAACATTGGCGGACCCTAAACAGTGGTGGCCTGGACATACAACAACCTATGTTCAGTCACAGAAAAGGCAAAAATCTTAGGAACTATCTGGTACACACACGTCCCAGAAACACAGCTGAAGCAGAAGGGCCACTACGCCTTTTGCATCCACTACCACAGGGCCACTACCCGTGCAACAACTGTAGCGTATGTCACCTAACTACAGCTACCAAAAAAGTGGAATTTAACAATGATATGAAGTGGGAGCTACAAAGTTTTACCAACTGCAATACAGCAGGTGTAGTGTATCTGATCACCTGCACCTGCAATCTCCACTACATAGGGATGACCACCAGGAAAGTCAGCAGTGGAATAGTGGAGCACCGTAGTAACATATGGTATAAACGTAATACCACAAGAATGACAACCCATTTCATAGAGAAACAACACACTCCAAATGATATGAAGTGGGTAGTCCTAGAACACATCAATAGCCGCACAAATATAGAGAAGAAGCTTCATGAGAAAGAACAACGCTGGGTGTTCAAGCTACGCTGAGATAACTAGCGCCTCAATGATAATATCCCATGGGGACAGTTTTCTTAAAACGACACCATAGTTTTGTTATCAATAAAAACACAGTTTTTTTGAGAGAAAGTACAAAAATCTACCCCGCGTATGTCAAATTACACTATTCCCTCTAAATCACTCTATGTCATCCCAAGACTACAACATGAACCCCCTTTGTTTTGGATCTATCGTTACCATACACTGGAGGGGAAAGATCGGTCTGTTTCCCAAAAATTATTTTTGAACTAAATTCTTTTGGAACTAAATTCTTTTGGAACTCAACCCTAAGACAGCACACCTACATGTATCTACATTGGTACTAGCATCCCTACGATATTTCCATACCCAAGAAAAAACTAGGTACCACAGAAAGAATGTTCATTATAGATAATTTTTCTATGTTCCTCGTATCTTTATTTAAAAATGGCACACTGTTCTTTATTTACAGCGCCATTTACACCCCCCCCTTTTTTACAGCGTTTATTTACAGCATTATCAATATGCCTACGAAATCTCATAAAAACTTTGGTGATAACTAGGCACCACAAAAAGGTTTGTTCATCTCAATATCCCTTGTGCTCATTGTATTTACTTTTTGAAAAAGAAAAAATCGTCTAACACACCCAAAAGGGCCTACACGATTAACCAAAACGTGGCGTCCATTTTGAGAACTAGTTTCCACCACTCTAGTTTTCCCCGCAATGACTGGGCGGATAATGGAAGCATTAAAGTTGGCCCCCGAGGCAAGACACGCTGAGATGCAGTCTGGAGGGGAACCAACTAGGTGACATACCTGGAGATCTCTCACCAAGTAAGTATTTTTCTCCACAGGAGGAGTGAGAACCGGGCTTATGGCAGTCCCGACCACCGGAGTCATCACAGAGACATCCATTTACTTTTTTCAGAACAGTAGAAAGCCACTAAAAAGGCTCTCTTCCCCATTTCTCCTTCCTTCTTCAGAATTTAGGAATACGAGACACCCTCAGCCCCTCCAAGTCCAGGGGACACAATTTTGCTACCCAAAATATATGTAAAATATGTTCCTTTGTGTGTATATTGTGTGTTAATGTCACGTGGTGTTTGTAACCTTATTTTTAAGTCACTCACGAGCGACACCCGAAGAGACAGCATGTTTTTTCATCCTATACAGGCACAGAGAAACACTGAGTACTATAAATCACATACCATAGAGGAGACTTATGTGTCAAAAAATTACATTACTACATTTTATCCCACCAGCTACTGGGGAGCTTCTGTTCCCCTAACAATGTTTCTTCTTTTTATTCCACAGATACTACGTGACAATGTTCAATCGTATGTATATATTCACAAATGCTTATTAGTTGCAGCGTCATTTATAGTTAGATTACCGAACTTAGGTTAATTAGGAGTGGCGTACACAGGGCTGGTCCCTGTGTAGTACTGACGAAGAGCTCTGGGGAATGCTCGAAACATGTTGACGAATACTAGGGACACCTGAATCCTTATAGCTAGGTCTTTCAGTATCCTACCCCGTTTTTAGATACCAACTAGGAGCAAGAATAAAACTGTTTTGCCCACAAGCTAGGTATTTTTAACGCACCTTTTTCCACTCCACCACACCTTTTGCAGCACACATAGTCTTCACAAAAGTGCTCCTACGTAATACCGCAAGTCGTAGCACGCCTCAGTTCGTAGAGGACTGAGATGGCCCCTATGATGAAGCATGTCATCGTAGGGAAACCCTGGTGAGTGAGGGGACTCAAGAAAGAAAGCTTTCTTTTCCGCTGATTTTCTAACTCATAGTGAGTGAAAAAATCTCTCCTTTGGCTAGGTTCTTTACCCGACATTTCGGGTTTTTTCAGGTCTACTATTGCATCAGGAGGGTGGACCTAGCTTATACCTCTACCTCCCCCCATTTATTTTGGATTCCAACAGCTACATAGAGACAAAAAAGGTAATTATACTAAATGTTATCAACAAAAAGAGATATACTTTGTATCGATAAATTATGCACTTTCATAAAATAAGCAATTTACTGAAAAAAAAATTGTACCTATTTTAGTTCGCCCATACACCATATTAATTATAATACCTGAAAAAACGTTTTGAGTAATTACATTTTGAATTACACTAAATGTGCACAATAAAAGCTATTTTCAGTTTTAAATTTTTTTTGAATAACTAAAAGGTCATTATATTGCACGTTGTACTTCTACTTATCAATTAATAGTATTAGAACTTGGATAAAAACATAACAAAAGCTGGGACTACTATTTCAGCAAGTTTTAATAGGCTCAAACTAATATAAGTTTCAAGTTTGCATTCAACTTTCAGCACCGCCACTTTATGTTTTGCACATTAACACTGTTCTGTGTACATGTTTATCTGGTATATGTAACTTCACAATTATAGAAATTGGAACATGTCACTTGCTGCTTTGGTTTTGAAGATACAGATTAGTTGTGGAGTTTTATTTTTCCGCTAAATTTACATTTATTACATTTACATCTAACACTACATGCTTTTAGAAGAGCAGCTAAACACAGAAAGTTGCAGTTAAGTCTCCTAATGCTATCAGATTTCTAATTTGTAGTATTTACTTTAAAATGCTAATTTTGAGTGATAGCCAATACCATTGCTTTTGGAAAACTGTAAAACAATAAAAAAGAGGAGGTGTAGGTACGGAAAAGGAGTAAATGGCAAGGACAGACACAAAGAGCATAACTGAAATGGTAATTGCAGAGATAGAATGGGTAGATATAGAGCATTTAATAAAGGCTTATATAATTTATTCTGGCATTCCGCTTAAAATCCTTATCGCTCTTGCTATAGAAATAAGTAATATTTTATTTAACTATAAATCCTTTAAAATACCTTATTATCAAAAAGATGATTTAAACCATAGTTTGCTTTCACATTTGTAATGTGAATTTTTTTTGTGTTTTCATGTTTGTTTGTTGCTGTTGCCAACAGATGTAACTTCTGGTAGAAAGCACTAAGTGAATGTAACATAGGTGTTTGATGTGCATATTGCCTAGAGCCCCAGTACTTCATTTTATACCAAAAAAAACATTGGGTATAGCTTTTTGTATGTGAGTGATGCAGCTGCTAAAAGATGGATACTGCAGCATTGCACTCGCTGTTTGCTCGATGTTACCGAGGCGGGTCTAATATTGGGTTTGTCTGTTCATGTAAATTATACACATTGTATTTATGTGAAAGGCTGCAGTATTGTTGCAGAGCACCAAAACAAGAAGACTACGTGAGCGAGTTTTGTCATTCTTGCTCTTAAAATTTGTAATTATTTATTTAATTGCAAATAGTTTGAATAGAAAAAACAGTATTTAAACATTAATTTGCTATCATGTTTTTAATATGTTTTTTTTTAATTTCTTGAAACGTTTTTCTTTGAGCTATGGAATTTTATGTGGATAAAATGAGGTCTAGGTGTAGGATTTTATTTTGTACTTATGTTGCTGCAGTGGAGCGGCACATTCTGTATATCTGATTTTTTTCAACAGTACAATTATTGTGTTTGTACAAAGCACCATATTAATTGGCATACCCAAGAGTTTTAAGAATTGCTGCAACTGGTATCTCACCAAACTCCAATAGCTTGGTAATATGAAAATGTGTCTTGCAGTGGACTTAAAACTTGGCAGCTTTATATTTTAAAAATAAAAGACTAGATGTAAACGTATATTTAGCATTTATATAGGTGCAGAGTGTTACAGACTAAAGCATATCACTTGCCGGTTTGATCGTGAATAGAGACACGTTAGATTTGAAGATTTTCCTTCACACTGAATTTACACTTATTGGGCCCGATTCACAGAACTAACTTAAGACAAAATCCTAAACTTACTACCATTTTGGTATTCACAGAAGGCACTTAAACATTTTGGTATTCACAGAAGGCACTTACTCATTTCGGTATTCACAGAAGTTAGGAGTCCTAACTTTTGGACTCCTAAATGCCTTCTGTGAATACCGAAAGCCTTAAAATTAGGATTTTTCTCAGTTTAGTGGTAGTATAGTTAGGACTCCTAACTTTAGGACTCCTAAATGCCTTCTGTGAATACCAAAAGTCTTAAAATAAGGATTTTTCTCAATTTAGTAGTAGTAAAGTTAGGACTCCTAACTTTAGGACTCCTAAATGCTTTCTGTGAATACCGAAAGCCTTAAAATTAGGATTTTTCTCAGTTTAGTAGTAGTAAAGTTAGGAGTCCTAACTTTAGTTCTCCTAAACTAAGAAAAATCCTAATTTTAAGACTTTCGGTATTCACAGAAGGCATTTAGCAGTCCTAAAGTTAGGACTCCTAACTTCTGTGAATACCGAAGTGAGTAAGTGTCTTCTGTGAATTCCAAAATGGTAGTAAGTTTAGGATTTTGTCTTAAGTTTGTTCTGTGAATCGGGCCCATTGTATTTATGTAAAACGCTGCTTGCTTTTTGGAAAGCAGCTAACCAAAGAGAAACAAGGTCAAGTCTCGTGCTAATATGGATTTCTAATTCGTAGTTCTTAATTTGTGTTGCTAATTGCTGGAAAGAGCCACTACTGTTGGATTTTAGAAACTATACAGTATGAAATAGAAGGGGGTATAAAAATGGAAGGAAGATAAGAAATAGAGAGGAGAGACAGGAAGAGAAGACATAACTGAAATAGTAATTACAAGGATGGAATAAGTGTACATGGAGCATTTAATAATGTCTTACATTGGTATTAGACTCACATTCAAAATTAAGTTAATGGAACTTATTGTTTTAAAAAATAAGCTGAAGTTCCAATTGTTTTTTGAAAAATAAGAAAGTGCATTATATTATGCTGCAACAATTATTAGTTATTAATTTTGTTTCTGTTTTTTCGAAGTGCAAGGGCAGAAAAAAGCACATCTAACAGTTAACGCTACATAATTTTAAAAAAAGGTAATTGTATGCAAAATGCTCTAAAAAATACATTATATTTATAAAGTATGCACTCTTATAAATGCAGCCATTTGTTGTAAAATCAGTTTTTAACTTTTTACGTTTTACCATACACCATGTTATTTGGTATACCTAGTGTTGTAATTTTAATCAAACAACATTATAAATTAGCTTAAATGTTAAAACTTTTATCTGCTTTTATTGGGTTTTTATTTTAAAAAGTATTGTATTATAAGTTCTACCTCTTTTTATAAAGTATAGTATTATAACTTAGGAGCTCCAGCAGTGGTCCTCGCGCCCGCCATATTACAATGGGCAAACATAGCCTATTTTCCGTCCGCCGCGGAGCAAAGTGATCCGCCAGAAATATGTGCCTGCCACTGCTGCGGAAGAAGCCAATAGAGACGCACCACTGTGCGGAATGACGTCCCATCCGGCATACAAATCACGATGCCCCAAACAGCCCCTCACACAGCAGAGGAGAATCCACCCACCCGGAGACGGCGAAAGCACAACTGCGTAGTGTGAAACCTGACTCCCGGTCCCCTCCACCCGGTCCTGACCGCAATGGATCCAGCTCTTCAAGCCATTTTGCTGCTTTACCTCATCCACTACCAGCATGTAATGCTCTGACGCAGACAACACTGCAGGTATGCAAAAACACAACTCCACACACAACCACAACTCACAACTCCTGTGCTGACATACGGTTCCTGTCCACATCAGACACTCTGGTGGGGACAGGAACATTTCCCACAGTTTACCCACACATGTCCAACCTGTCATAAAATCACCCCTCCGCATCCGGGTCACCCATCAACCACAAAATCACTGCAATGTCCCGGTCACATCACCGCAGAGGTGAAGATGCGGGAAAACCGGCGCGAAATGTAGTAGGCAGGGTCGGCGCCAGGCATGGGCAATCCGCAAAGATTTACAGGGCTCCACCTCCACCCTTCCCACACTTTGCTTCCCACACCCATTTGGGAACATGCTGTGTGCTCCTCCTGTGCCCCCCCTGCACCAATAGTCTGCCAGGCGTAGCCAGACCTTGCACTACACACACCAAAGGACAAGGGAGCCTGAGATGGAAGGTGGGAGTGAAGACGATCACCCTGCACAGAAGCTCAGGGGCTGGACAACCTTCCTCCTCTCACCTAAGTAAGCAAGTAAGGGTTTTATATAGCGCTCGATTGCCAAGGCATCTTGGCACTGGAGAAAAATGGGAGAACAGGGGAGTCCATAGGTACAAGCTCCTCAACTAAACTGGAAAAAGCCAAGTTTTTAAAAGGCGACGGAATTTGGAAAGTGTATGTTGAGATCTAATATCCAAAGGCAACTTGTTCCAAAGTTTAGGGGCCAAATATAAAATGCATCTGCCACTTCATCTGGCTTTCCTCCATTTCGGAACTTTAACCAAGGATTGATTAGCAGATCTTAATGAGCGTCCAGGACGGTACCATTGGAATAACTTGCGGTACCCCATAGGAGTCCTCACCATACAGAGTTTTATGGACCAGGCACCTCCCACTCATGTGAAGCAAACTGAGTATGATCACAAAATGAAGACTCACACTGCCTATGAACATCCACTGAACTGTACACACTGCCTGTCAAGTCACACACAAACACCCAACACTGACACCAGACACATACTCATACCATAACCCAGCAGCAATGGAGGACAATGAATGGGCCAGCCAAAAGTGAAGTGGACAGTGCTGGAAAACCATGGAGCAAGCCACATAGCATGTGTACATCACATGCAAGAGAAGGAACATAGCACACCACCCTTAGGCCATCAAATCAGACATGGGTGACACAGTGAGTGAAATTAAACCACATTGACCTCTGTGCAACAACTCAGGGATACATCAAGGCAAGCTATGCTTAGGCACAGGAATGATAGGAAGTGTCTGAAGTCATACAGTGACCAGACACACATCTGTCTCAAATTACTTGACATGTGTATGTCATCAGTATAACACACATGGACCATTGTCACGCTCCTTGACTGTGAAACACAAGTAGGACCTTCTTACATACCCATCCTCTACCCACCTCACACCTGCAACACTCAACACCTATGAGAAACACACATAATGGTCAAAATGGTGTCCTGTGAGTTCAATGACAACCAATTACACTCCCTGTGGTGCATCCACAAACATCGCACTCGCACTCAGGGATGCCTGGACCAATGCAGACACAGAAACAATCGACAAACACAAAGCTCACAAACAACATACACAGAAGTCCAACAAGTCCACACATGGGCAGCCAAAGAGTGGAAAAGCAATGTGACCCTAGACAGAACAGGAGTACACAACATTGTCACTCAGAGCCAATGCACAGATACCATACCTCAGCACAAGCAAGAAGTGCATCCTCAAAAATCAATCATGAACACTAACTCGGATGAATGGGACAATCAGCTAAAACAGACAGAGACACCACACTACTCATAAAGTGAACAAGGTGCCATAATGTACCACAAGCATGCACATGCACTATCCTGACATGTGACAGGTCAAAATAGGAGGACAAACCACCAATGTGCACTCAAAACAAGCCCAGTAACAAGAGTCCACCTTGCTGCATGTGACAGACACACAAGTAATACACAATACACATGCAACACACATCTGAATGTATTACACAGCAACAACTACTCACACACAACATCATGCAAATAGAACATCACACACACAGAGCAGCTGTCAGTAGAAAGAGCCAAAACAGGCCAAACGCTGCATATATCCACAACAAAAACAGAACAATACAAACTCAGCTGGACATCAGGGGGATGCACAACAAGCAAGTACAAGGCAACATACACTGACAACACAGCATACACACCAAGCAGAGTATGCACAACAACCAAATCTGTAGCACACACATCTGAGTGCCACACCATGAACTTCCACAACACAAATCATCATAGCACACAGAGAACATCACACTCAGGAAGGGTAGCAGTACCTCAGCAGACACACACACAGCTTACCCATCACCCACAGATGCACAACTCAGGGACACCCAGGTGCAAACAACATGATCAGAGGACTGTGCACTGCACATGAGCAACCATGACAGCAAACCAGTAGAAGAAAATAACACATAACTAATAGGGAAACATTCCTGAGTGGCACATTGGTCCTGTACACAGTCCAGCATCACAAAGCATAGTGTAACAAATGAAGTGGTGGATAGGCTCACACTCTGGCAAGCCATGGGGTGGAAGACATGAGATTGAAGTGGTATTTACATCAGTAGTGGACAGGTGAGGAGTGTACAGTACACAAACACATAGAGGAGTCATTCACAATGTGTAGGCATCAGAAGCACCTATAGGGGAGGGTATGACTCCACGTACCATACCGGAGCCAAAAATGGGTCAAGTGACAGCAATGCATGAGAAAATCCACAAATAATGTCAGTGTGGCTGAGTAGGTCTGCACAGTGAGCACAAACAGTAACAAGACACATGGCTGATCAACAAAACACAACACAAACTTGGCAGTCACACACTCTGCATACTCACAACTGTCAGCAACAATAAGTAGGTATCCCCCAGGAGTGCAAGGACACACCGACACACTGCACAGTGCTCAACCAACAACTCCCACATGTGCCCACAATCTGAAGCACATGGCTGACAATTGAAACAAACAGGCACTCATCACCTGGGTGATACATGTGTGCAGTTGGCATTGCAGGGGCACACACACATCAACACTACTGATAATGTCAGCCCATTCACACTGTATGACTACTCAATTACACACATTCAAATGTACCCATATGACTAGGAAGACAGGCCATCACAAGATGACCACACATCAACACTGCTGTGCACACATCAAGAAAGATCACACAGTTATGAGGGACCCTGGCCACCATGCAAGTAATCCTGTGGATATAAGTCACCTCTTTTGTGGTATAGCATCATAACATGACATGTGTACAATTTAGCAAACATGACCATATGATGAGTAGGCTAACAGTGAAGTCCTCCTGAGGCTTGAGCCGGGAGTGATCTACTTTACTCTTCTTCATTTCGACTGTCTTCAGAACTGTAATTTTTAAACGCTGCATCTTAGAATCTGCATTTTAGAATCCGTTTTTTAAATTTGCGCATTTTGCACTTACCAGCAGACTGTTCATTACGCACAAACAGGCACAAGCATCAACCATTTTTGCGAGCGCAAACGGTGCGATTCGCAAAAATCGTCCGTTTGCGCCCGCAAAAAGGGCGATTGAGATGCATCAAGGTTCAAGGCAATCGCAATTTGAGAATTTGCAAATAATTGCGATTTCTCAAATTGTAATTGCATTTAAGGAATCGCAATTATTTATGTTACACACGTAACAGGTCACATAGGAAAGGGGGGGAGATTAGCAGTCACCTACCATATTTCAATAACGGCATCTTCCAACCTATAGTGGGAATGTGAAGCGCTGGATTTCTGTTTTTATCTTCCACACCATTACACCTTCAGAGGCACCCTTATTTATAGGCCACCTGGCCCGAGAGGGCGGTTTTTAATACAAGCAGGTAGTATACTGGAAAATGGGATAAGTGTCAATTCCTATACAGTACAAGGAGATTTTAACTTCCACTTGGAGGCACTCTCAGATCTAGACACCGTCAGTCTGTTGGACATGATGAATGGCGGAAACCTAGAGCAACTTGTGATGGGTGCCACTCACCAGGCAGGTAACACACTAGACGGCATTTTCTCCAATAATTCACAGTTGCCATTCATGTGCCTTCTTCCCCTAGTCTGGACAGACAATAAGGCAGTGTTATTTGAGTTCACCATGCCTGACTGTTATACTTCAAACCCAGTAAAACAATATTTGGAGAAAGAGCATGGAACAAAGTAGAAGCCGAGGATTTACAGGAACTGTTAACCTAGACTCTAACCATGCTACCTAGAGATTTGGATGAGGCTAAAATGTCATATACAAATTGGCTGGAAGCAGCAGGGAACAAGCTTGCTCCCAAAACACTCATCCGCCACAACAGGCTGCGTCCTTCCTCGCCCTGGTACTCGCAGGAGCTTAGAGATCAAAAACTGGTCTGTAAGTACCTGGAAAGAAACTGGAGGAAGGAATATAAAGACAAGAAAAAAGAGGAATTCAAATTGAGTTTAGTTCATTATAAACAGCTGCTACATAAAACCAAACAAGAGTTTTTTACCAATAGAATCAACTCCGCAAAAAACTCGCCCAAAGAGCTTTTTAAAACTGTAACCACTTTGGCTCACCCATCCTCTCCCACCATCATGAATAGTCAGGAACTCTGTAAAAAAATAGCCAAGTTCTTTTTTTGACAAAGTCAATGCCATTTTTTTAACCTTCTCTGACTCAACAACTAAAATAACTACTGACCATACGACTAGTTCTAAGGTAGATAAATGTGATGCTTTTCTATTGGACAGATTTGCCCCTTGAACAGCCATTGACACTCTCAATCTTTTTATGAAAGTGAAGTCAGGCTTCCCCTATGATCCATGCCCAATGTCCATAGTAAAACTTGCATCCCGGCCAGTTTCACGAATACTGACTTCCATCATAAACACAATGTACTCTGAAGGGTATTTTTCTAAAGATTGGAAACGGGCATCCATCCTCCCCTGCTCAAAAACCCGAGCTTGGACGCTAAAGATCCAAACAACTTTAGACCCATCTCCAGACTACCACTACCTGCGAAAATCGTGGAGAGAAACATGAATGCTCAACTCAACCTGTTTCTGCAAGAATCTCAGGCGCTGAACCTGACGGTTTTAGAGGGGGGCACAGCCCAGAGACTGTGCTCCTCAAGTCCACAGAAGAGATTAAGACTATACTTGACCAGGGAGTAAAAGCCGCATTGATCATGTTGGATCTGTCAGCGGCCTTTGATACGGTCCATCATGCTTTGTTGATGCACCGATTGCATGAGATTGGAGTACAGGGCACTGCCTGGAAACCACTCAAATCCTTTCTATCAAACAGAACTGAAACTGTTTCCTTTGGCGAATTTGTGGCCGAGTCATTCTCTCTGCCCTGTGGAGTCTCTCAGGGGTCATCAATAACTCCGACACTCTTTAATATTTATGTGTCCTCATTGGCTCCCAAGTTGAATCCTTTGGCTTTAGTCTGACATCCTACGTGGACGACACCCAAATTGTGGTGTCTATACAGCCAGAAGAGCTGCTGGGAACTGCGTCCCGGCTCCAGGACTTTATGAATGCCATGGGGATCTGGATGGCTCAAAATTGCCTAAACTCAACTCCGGTAAAACGGAGGTTGTGTTGTTTGGCAACAACCCCAACTTCTGGGCCCCTAACTGTTGTTCAGATGCATTGAGTCCTCTTCCCACTCCTAGTAGGGAGGTGAAGAACCTGGGAGTGTGGATTGACGATAAACTTAGCTTTAGGGATCAAGTGAACACAGTGGCATCATTGACATCGTATATCCTGAGATCCTGTAGGAAATTAATGCCATTGCTGCCCAAAGACACTCAACAAACAGTTATCACAGCCTTACCAATGTCCAGACTGGATTATTGTAACAGTCTTTATTTTAATATCTTGGAAGGGCTCATGAACAAATTGCAGATCCTGCAGAACGCTGCTACCAGACTTCTTACTGGTACACCAAAATTCCCCTCAATCTCGGCTGAGATAAAAAAAAAATTCACTGGCTGCCAGTTAAGAAGCCAGTGCAGCCAAAGCATGGAATGGTCTCTCACTACACCTTAGATGCATGACCAATCTACTGGCCTTCAGGAAGGCATTAAAAACATGGCTTTTTATTTAATTTCGACAATACCTCCACCACTTTAGTGCCCGGCAGGACTTCACACAGCGCCAGGACACCTTCAGTTAACATTTAGCGCTCTACAAATGTCAATAACAGTAGATCATCACAAACAACCATAATTGCATCCTCAAGCCTCAGAGTCAACAAGAATTAAAGTGCCTTTCACCTCTGGCAAACTCTAAAAAAGTAAAACAAACAATTATCAATGTTAAAGTGGCATACAGAGCATTTGTCACAAGTAACCATACCCCTACAGAAAACATTTTATTTAGCAAGGACACTGACAAAGCAGACAACAGGAGTAACTGTCTTTACGACATATCACCCAGATAGGCATCAGAAGTAGAAAACAGCAAGGCCATTAGCCAATCCATAGTTCAAAGTTTGTACAAGTGTGTATGGAAACCTGCACAGGGAATGGGCATCCAAAGTAAGAAACAGCAGGGCCATTAGCCAGTCCATAGTTCAAAGTATGTACATGTGTGCATTAGAACCTGCATAGGGAATGGGCATCCAAAGTGACAAACAACAACGCCATTCACCAGTAAAAAATTCCAAATAAAGTACATGTGTGCATGAGAAACTGCACAGGGCAAGGGCATCCAAAGTGAGAAACAGCAAGGCTATTAGCCAGTCCATAGTTCAAATGAAGTACGTGTGCATGAGAACCTGCACAGGGAATGGGCATCCAAAGTGACAAACAGTAAGGCCTTTGGCCAGTACAAATTCAAATGAAGTACATGTGTGCATGAGAACCTGCACAGGGAATGGGCATCCAAAGTGAGAAACAGCAAGGCCATTGGCCAGTCCATAGTTCAAAGTATGTACATGTGGGCATGAGAGCATGCACAGGGAATGGGCATCCGAAGTGAGAAACAGCAAGGCCATTGGCCAGTGCAAATTCAAGTGAAGTACATGTGTGCATGAGAACCTACACAGGTAATGGGCATCCAAAGTGAGAAACAGCAAGGCCATTAGCCAGACCATAGTTCAAAGTATGTACATGTGTGCATGAGAACTTGCACAGGGAATGGGTGTCAACGTACACTGCCATGGGAAACACCACAGCTCGGGGGATACAAATGGGCAGTCCAGGCACCGCTGTGGAGGGATATTTTATTTATTTATTTATTTATTTATTTTATTTGCGTGTTTGTACCGCGCTAGAATCGACTCCCTAAAGAGTATCTCCGCGCCCTTTAGCACCAACAGCCTCAAGAACAAATAACAGCCATATAGAATGTAACCAGAAGATATCCTTGACTTGAAAGAGGAAAGTTTTCAGACGTTTCCTAAAAGGAAAATGTTCTCTGAGCAGTCTGATCTCTATGGGAAGGCTGTTCCATAGCGTGGGACCCGCCACGGATAAAGCTCTAAACCCTTGTCTTGTTTTCCTAGCTCTGGGGACACATAACAGAGCTCCCACCCCGGATCTAAGGGAGCGTGTAGGGACATATGGGCTGAACTTATTGGCCAGATAGACCGGGCCAATTCCCATCAGGCATTTATGTATGATGCAGCATATTTTAAACTTAACCCTCTGTTTCACTGGTAACCAGTGAAGTTTGATCAGCAAAGGTTTGGAGGCTGTTCGAGTGGGTGCGTTTAGTACAAGACGAGCAGCGGTGTTCTGAACAACCTGCAATCTAGAGATGACTCCTTCGTTGGCAGATAGTAGCAAGCCGTTACAATAATCCACTCTGCTCAACACTAACGCTTGCACCAAGGTCTTTCGTGTTGCGTCACTGCTAATCTTGTCCCATAATGCTTTGCAGGGCCTTTGGTTGGGACTGTATTTTTGCCCATTACTGTCGCTTTAGCAAAGATCTTTTATTGGTACTGCCATATGATAAGTGAGGGTGTGAGATAAAGGGTTATAAAAAAGGGTGAGTAAATAATAAAACTAGCTAAGGGATACCAGGGTGAGTTGAGTTTAATAGATAGATTGCTTTGCCAGGTTAACAAACTCATAGATCATATGTTACTAATAGGGCGTAATGCACATTAGTAACCTTAAGTTGACATGTTTTGTGCCATCTGACTAGTCAAAATGATCACTAACTTCGTCAGGACCAACAAAAAAGTCAAAAACTGAGTAAAAGTAAATGTGTCTAAAATACTAATAAGGAAGAGCGATCCAATAATAAAGTTGATTTAATTTTTAAAAATACAAACAGTAATACTATTCCTTTTTACTTTAATAGGATTTCAAATTATTATTGGACAAAAGAACAACACCTCACCCAAAAAAAAAACAGCAAGAGTTCAACATCTACATCCTGATTGCCTTGTTAAACACAACTACAATCTTTACAAAGGTAAGATAACTTCTCAATAAATATTAAACTAAAATTAAACTGAAACATTAGATTAAAAAAATATTAACTACATACAAAACATTAGATGCCACTTTATTAATACAGACATATAAATATAGTATGGCTAAAGTTCTACAAGCTGATTATCATCAATGACATAATAAATTTAATAGCAATTCAAAAGGCAAACAATGCCTACCAGACAGTACTTTTGCAATTTTACATAACTATTATAAACCTGTCAATACATGGAATTCACATGGATTATGGATTTAGGAGATGCTTTATATATAGAAATGAATTCCATGAATAACCAAACACTTATGCATCCAGTTGACTTACCTAATTATATACAACACAATAGCAACATATATTCACTTAAACTAATCAATCCATATTATGGAGATTACTAAATAGTATAGATCCGTTATATCCAGATATTAAAAATGCATTAAATTATACTATACACTTACATTCAGGTATATTACTTTGTATGAATACATATGTGATTTCAAAATTCTCAAACACACTAACATACTTTGTGTTTGATTTTCATAGCAGAGATAATATAGGAATGACTAACCCTAATGGTACATGTATTGCTTTTCAAATTGCAACATTTAAAGGACTAATGCAATCTATTTTACAACTTGCAAACAATATAATACTTCCTAGTGAAAATCATGTAGCATTTGAACTAACTCCTATAGATATAAATTTAATACAACAAAAATCATTAAATGCAGCATGCCAAAAAAACAAATAAATTCAAAAAACAATTTAATTAAAAGTTTATATATACATAAAACACAAGCATATACTAATCTAGTTAGTAATCAAAGTATATCTAATGAACATACTAAACAACCTATAAATGAACAAATTAATACAAATGTAAAATGTTTACGCTTACCATTAACACCAATATGTACATTACAAACAAATCAATCAAATGAGGAAAATAGCTATTTGAACACCAAAACATTAAAAAATACACAACAGAAAAGAAAAATGTCTCCTATAGTATCAAAACAGTGACTTCCTCAGAAGCGGTCGCTCCTCACGCTCCCTGACCATCCTGACATCGTAGCGCTATACTGCTCACTGCTCTTTGCTGCTTGGTATCGTAGCGCTATACTGCTCTCTGCTCATTGCTGCTTGGTATCGTAGCGCTATACTGCTCATTGCTGCTTGGTATCGTAGCGCTATACTGCTCACTGCTCATTGGTTAATTATTAATTGTGCACTGCTCGCATTGCCTGTAACATTATTTGTGCCTGATTTGCCTGATTTACCCCTGCCCATATCACTGCGTTATTCCGATTGTGCCCCAATCTCGTCCTGTTTCGCTTTTGTTTGTGCTGCCATTTTGTTGTTGTGCCAGTCTCTCCACCCCGCTCCCACCTCCCAGCTGAGCATCCCTCCCACTGATAGATGAGAATCGGCCCGTTTGGTCAAGCGCTGTGACCGTCCTGACTTCCTCAGAAGCGGTCGCTCCTCACGCTCCCTGACCATCCTGACATCGTAGTGCTATACTGCTCACTGCTCTTTGCTGCTTGGTATCGTAGCGCTATACTGCTCGCTGCTCATTGCTGCTTGGTATCGTAGCGCTATACTGCTCATTGCTGCTTGGTATCGTAGTGCTATACTGCTCACTGCTCATTGGTTAATTATTAATTGTGCACTGCTCGCATTGCCTGTAACATTATTTGTGCCTGATTTGCCTGATTTACCACTGCCCATATCACAGCGTTATTCCGATTGTGCCCCAATCTCGTCCTGTTTCGCTTTTGTTTGTGCTGCCATTTTGTTGTTGTGCCAGTCTCTCCACCCCGCTCCCACCTCCCAGCTGAGCATCCCTCCCACTGATAGATGAGAATTGGCCCGTTTGGTCAAGCGCTGTGACCGTCCTGACTTCCTCAGAAGCGGTCGCTCCTCACGCTCCCTGACCATCCTGACATCGTAGTGCTATACTGCTCACTGCTCTTTGCTGCTTGGTATCGTAGCGCTATACTGCTCGCTGCTCATTGCTGCTTGGTATCGTAGCGCTATACTGCTCATTGCTGCTTGGTATCGTAGCGCTATACTGCTCACTGCTCATTGGTTAATTATTAATTGTGCACTGCTCGCATTGCCTGTAACATTATTTGTGCCTGATTTGCCTGATTTACCACTGCCCATATCACAGCGTTATTCCGATTGTGCCCCAATCTCGTCCTGTTTCGCTTTTGTTTGTGCTGCCATTTTGTTGTTGTGCCAGTCTCTCCACCCCGCTCCCACCTCCCAGCTGAGCATCCCTCCCACTGATAGATGAGAATCGGCCCGTTTGGTCAAGCGCTGTGACCGTCCTGACTTCCTCAGAAGCGGTCGCTCCTCACGCTCCCTGACCATCCTGACATCGTAGTGCTATACTGCTCACTGCTCTTTGCTGCTTGGTATCGTAGCGCTATACTGCTCGCTGCTCGGTATCGTAGCGCTATACTGCTCATTGCTGCTTGGTATCGTAGCGCTATACTGCTCACTGCTCATTGGTTAATTATTAATTGTGCACTGCTCGCATTGCCTGTAACATTATTTGTGCCTGATTTGCCTGATTTACCACTGCCCATATCACAGCGTTATTCCGATTGTGCCCCAATCTCGTCCTGTTTCGCTTTTGTTTGTGCTGCCATTTTGTTGTTGTGCCAGTCTCTCCACCCCGCTCCCGCCTCTCAGCTGAGCGTTCCTCGCTCCGCCCCCCTCCACTATCCATTTATGATAGATGCACCGACACGCAGCGGACGCGCCCTATGCGCGCCGAAGGCGCGCCAAAGGTAAGCCCGTCTACGCCCGTCCGCGCCTGGACCGCGCCCAGCGCCAGACCCCCTGGCCCCCGCGTAACACACTCCACCCGCCTAACTTACGACGCAGCAACCCTCTCCGCACTCAACACCGGCCGTCTCCCCGACTGTTATTAAGCCGCCCCAGGACGCACTCATGGACCTTTCACCTGCCAATCCTGCAAGTTCGACTGCATCAAGACCCACACTACATCCACACACACCAAACAGAGCTCCAAAAACAACCACCTAAAGTGCATCCTGCTCAATACCCGCTCGGTCCACAAACACGCCATTGAACTATGGAACCTACTAGACAACACCACGCCGGACGTCGCCTTCCTTACAGAAACCTGGATGAACGCCTCATCTGCGCCCGACATCGCCATAGCCATCCCGGACGGCTACAAAATCATCCGAAAAGACCGCATCAAACAGACAGGAGGATGCATCGCCATCGTCCACAAGAACACCATCCGCATCTCAACCAGCTCAAACGACACCCTCACAGCCGCCGAACACCTCCACTTCCAGATACACACCGACCCCAAAACCACACTTAGAGGCACCCTCATCTACAGACCACCAGGACCCGCACACAATTCAGCGAAGACATCACTGACTTCATCAGCCCACACGCCCTCTCCTCCGAAGACTACATTCTACTAGGGGACCTCAACTTCCACCTGGAGAACAACAACAACACCACCACCCTTCTGGACAACCTCGCCAATCTCGGACTCAAACAACTGGTAAACACCCCCACCCACTACGCCGGTCACACACTCGACCCAATCTTCTCCTCCAGCAAGCACGTCTCCTTCAATCACGTCACAGAACTCCACTGTACAGACCACAACTTTGTTCACTTCAGCTTCAATAAGACCACCACCCACCACCACCCACAACAAGTCCCCCGCAGAAACTGGAACAAACTTACCACCGACCAGCTCACCACGTCGCTAAGCCAAAACCTCCCCGCCAAATCATCGGACCCAAATCAAGCAGCCACCAATCTCGCACTATGGATCACCCACTGCGCTGACGAATTAGCACCCTTGAAAAAGCAACACAACAAGCCAAATAACAAAAAAGCCTCCTGGTTCAACGACGACCTCAAGAACTCCAAAACGAACTGCCGCACCCTCGAGAAAGCCTGGCGAAAAAACCCAACCACAGACAACATGACCGCCCTCAAGGACGCCTCCCGCAAACACCACCAACTGATCCGATCCACCAAGAAATCAGCATTCAAGGATCGACTCGACAACAACGCCCACAACAGCAAGGAACTCTTCAGCATTGTCAAAGAACTTACCAATCCCAGCACCAACACCTACGGCATCACACCCTCCCAAGACCTCTGCGACTCTCTAGCCTCGTTCTTCCACAGCAAGATCGCTGACATACATAACAGCTTCGGCGACCAGCCCACTCCCCTCACTACCGAACTGAAACGCCCCACCACCTCCCTTTGCGCCTGGAACCCGATCAACACCGAGGACACCACCCGCTTGATGAACTCCATTCACTCCGGATCCCCAACCGACCCATGCCCTCACCACATCTTCAACAAGGCCGACTCAATCATCGCACCCCAACTCCGGGATATCATTAACTGCTCCCTCGACACCGCTACCTTCCCGGAAAGTTGGAAACATGGCGAACTCAGTGCCCTCCTGAAGAAACCTACGGCAGACCCCACTGAACTCAAGAACTACTGCCCCATCTCGCTCCTCCCTTTCCCTGCCAAAGTCATAGAGAAGGCCGTCAACACTCAGCTCGCCGCCTTCCTTGAGTCCAACAACTCTCTCGACCCCTCACAGTCCGGCTTCCGAGCCAAACACAGCACCAAGACTGCCCTCATCGCAGCCACAGACGACATCCGAACACTACTCGACAACGGGGAAACAGCTGCCCTTATCCTCCTGGACCTCTCCGCGGCGTTCGACACAGTCTGTCACAGCACCTTGATACAACGCCTCAGCAATGTCGGGATACAAGGAAAAGCATTGGATTGGATCATATCATTCCTAACCGGAAGAACCCAGAGAGTCCGCCTCCCCCCTTTCAGATCAGAGGCCACCGAAGTCATCTGCGGCGTACCACAAGGTTCATCGCTCAGCCCTACCCTCTTCAATGTCTACATGAGTCACCTCGCATCCATCGCACGCCAGCACAACCTCAACATCATCTCCTACGCTGACGACACCCAACTAATCCTCTCGCTCACCAAAGACCCAAACACCGCCAAAAACAACCTACACGAAGGGATAAAAGACGTAGCCGAATGGATGAAGAACAGCCGTTTAAAACTGAACTCAGACAAGACGGAAGTCCTCATCCTAGGATCATCACCCTCCGCTTGGGACGACTCATGGTGGCCACCGGCCCTAGACCAACGGACCATGCTCGCAACCTGGGATTCATCCTAGACTCCTCCCTCTCGATGACCAGACAAGTCAACGCCGTCTCATCATCATGCTTTAACATCCTACGCATGCTCCGAAAGATATTTCGATGGATCCCCACCGAAACAAGGAAGACGGTCACCCATGCACTGGTCACAAGCCGACTGGACTACGGAAACACCCTCTACGCCGGAACCACAGCCAAACTACAGAAAAAACTCCAACGCATTCAGAACGCCTCCGCAAGACTCATCCTCGACTTACCCCGCCACAATCACATATCCAGTCACCTGAAAGACCTTCATTGGCTCCCCGTCAACAAGAGAATTACTTCCGCCTCCTCACCCACGCGCACAAAGCCCTCTACGACCTAGGACCCAAATACCTCAACACGCGCCTGACCTTTTACACCCCCACCCGCCAACTACGATCGTCCAATCAAGCCCTCGCCGCAATTCCGCGCATCCAAAAAACAACCATGGGAGGAAGATCTTTCTCCTACTTAGCGGCCAAAACCTGGAACTCACTCCCCACCCACCTCCGCCTCACACAAAACCACCTCTCCTTCAGAAAACAACTCAAAACTTGGCTATTTGATAAATAACAAACGCCCCCCCCCCCCCCAAGCGCCTTGAGACCCTCCGGGTGAGTAGTGCGCTATACAAATTTTTTGACTTAAACTTAACTTAAACTTAAAAAGATTTGTATAAAACAGAACAAACACAATACAAGTATGGCAGTGATGGCTAATGACATTTGAAAGTGGTGATGCATAAACTTTCTGTCAGAGTGCATCAAGGTGAGTGAGTGCAGTGAATGAGCACAAACATCTTAAGGGGGTTCTGGGGGATACTCCCCCTGAGAAAATTTTGAAAAATGAGTGTATAAATGGTGCATTTTCAAGCAAATTTGAGAAGCAAGAAGGTTAATAAAGCAATTGTGAAAGTGCAGTTATTAAATTAATAAAGGGATGTCATAACAACATGAAGATACTGTCACAAAGTTGGTTTTATAAAAGTGGGTCTAATTGGTGAAAATGATAGCACAATTAATCAAATACATTGGCTTGAAGCCATACGATATTCAGTCAGGTCTATGGGGGACAGCATGTAATATTGCAATCATTCAGGGCCTGCCACATTACCTAAGAGCTATATATTTCCAAAGCAGAAACTCATCTGCTTATAAAAATGTTGTGCCATATACAAAAATAGATGCAAAGTGGTGGAGCATTGGTGCCACAGAAAATGCAGTGTAGGCCTGATACATTCGGCCTAGTTGCATCTCAAAAGTTGGAAACTTTGTGCCAGTATCTAATGCTCAACATTTTACATGTGCATTAATTGCATTAATAACGTAGTTTGCTTCTAATAGTATGATGATAAACCAGCATACCACAGAACAGGCCATGTGACCGAACGTTCACTGATGCTCATAGTGACAGAAGACTGCTCACTGTGCCAATCAGCCACTCAAGCCGTCTGCTTTGCCGTTCGTGATGCAATGACAGGTGCAGGTAACCAAATATACAGGTTCCTGTTTCACACATTATTAGCATTCAGTAACTACACATACTGGTATGAAGCCAGCACCCACACTGCTAAAATTAGAAAAACAAAGATTGCCAGTGCAGATTCTACAATTGAACATGTGCAGTAAATAACACTGCCGCTCCTGATACCTAATTGGGGAGTTATGCTAAGGACCACTGTTATGCCATAGTATATATTGAACTGCATGCAAAGGACCATTGTCATTCCAGAAAACATGTTATACCACAGCAAAAGCACAATTACCATGCTGGAAGTCGCATTGTCCAGGGAAGGAGCACAACTCTATCATGCCAGAAACCAAATTGTCCAGGCGTGTAAAGCAGTGTAATTGAGAGCACAATTGCCAGCGTGCATCCAACCTGAACTTCCACTCCTCGTTCTCTACTCTCCAATCACAACGCTCAGAAGGGGCTGGCCTGCAAGGGATAGCTGGGCCTGTAGTTTCAAGCTCTGGGATCTGCACAGACCGCCGAATGACAACCAGAAAGAATAGTCAATACACCTCCAGAAAGGAGAAAGGGTCCTAGGGAAAGGTTAACGACCAAACTGCAGATTTAATCCCCAATACAATTAATAGCAACTACAAAAGAATCTGATGGTCTCAAAAAAGGGGAGCAAAAACCAAGTTATCACAACTCATAAGATTACAAACACCAAGCAAGTATCCAAGATAAAATGAAAAAAGAAGAAATTAAATAGATAAGAGAAACAACCTTCGCAAGATGATAGGATTTCCATCAACTAACAAGAGAGGTCAGTGTCATCACTTGGATATCCTTCCTTCCTACCACAACTCCTCCAGATCACAGAGGGAAGTCATGTGGATCGGTTTGCGACCAGGCCACAGAAGTACCGACAGAAGGAGGTACAAGAAGAAGAAAAGAAAGACCATTTTGGTCGTCTATTTACAAACTTCAAAATGAATATCCATAGCTTGTGTGATAGAAATTATCAGTGCAGTGCATATAAGTGATATTAAAAAGGATTTGGGAGAAGAAAAAAAACTTTAATACAAATATCTCTGCCAATCCTATTAAAATAGTGCAACAGCAGCTTTCAACAAATAGGCCGCTTTACAGTATGGTCAACTAGTTTCAGCCTTCAGGGCACATTGCCCCGGCTTTCTTCAGGACCTAAACAATAGATTGCTACTGCATTCTAAGGTAAGTTAAATGTGCTAGAAGTTATCATTAAGTACAACCTTTTTTGTGATAATACCTCAAAACAAGCGGAGTGATCTTCACACCTGTAAAAGACAAGCACATATATTCTATTTGTGAAATGATAAACCAGTTATAGATGCTCACCACATCATATACATCATAACTAAATGCTGTTCATTGGCTATATGCATTCTAACCAATTCCATTACTGCCCCGCCATATCAATTTAAGGCCAGTGCACTCACCTATCTTGTATGAGATATAAACCTCACCTGGTAAAAACTCAGGTATGGGAGACCCCGCCCTGTAAGGAAAGTAACATTGGCTTATAAGGAGAACAAACGATAAACTTATATTCAATTAATCTTCCCCATCAAGAGTATATCCTGTTTTCTAGTACTCTATTCTTTGGTGGACACCTTTTTACACAAGGAAAACACTCGAAAAACCATCTCAGGAGACTGGATATGTCAAAAAAGCAGTGTATTTCTTATATTCGCTTAATTATTAATACTGACTGGCCAATACCAGTTCTGTAATCACTGACCACACCCATTATTTGGTCTAATGTGTGTAACAACTCAAAGTGAAAAACCAAAGTGAGATCACTGTATTACTACACTTTGTCTTTTTCTTATAAAAGTGTCTAATTTAAATGTATGTTTGGTACGAGCAAAGCAGAGAGATTTAACTCTTGGCTCTATAAGAGCCTGAACCCTATTGTTTCTATTGTTAACTGTTTTTAAGGATATTCCATGCATGGGGTGAGCCCAAAACAATTTTGAGATACATTCTGTTTATAGAGTGTTTCTATGCCTTTATATATAGTAATAAATGCGCAGGATTGCACCTTTAATCTTTGCTACTTGAAAGCTCCGTGGATATGAGCGCCGGAGCCAGTTCAAATAGACAGGTCTCTAAAGCTACAATAGTTTGTTTAACAAAAACACAGTCTAAAGAGAAGAGAGAACGCTGAAACTAGTTCTTAGTAAGCGGCAGGTCTCTAACGCCGCGGTAGCCTGCTTAGTGTCTATTACATCGAACAGGCAGTTTAGAAAGTATGAAAGATTATCTTTTCTTCAATGTGCATAAATTGCATGAGCAAGGTTCAGTAGCATAACGAAGAGAGAAAAAAGCAAATAAACGGGCTGCGCGTGCCACGCCACTCACCTCTCCGTCAGTGCCTCGGACTCTCCTGAGTCAGTGGGAGGTACCGAGGTACTTGACTGACCTGTTTTTTAAATCACCCGCGACCCTTTGGTGCTTCAGAATGTCGTCATTATAAACTACAAAATGACGCAACAAAACCAGGAAGCTGTAGTTTAGAATATAAAATCTCGCGATTGACAAGATCTTTTCTAAGGACCACCGACTTGCGTCACCATACCTGGAAGTGGTAGTTCTTAATGGGCGATTAATTTAGAAGATGTTAATAGAAAAATCTCCTTTATAGATCATTTCATAGTATCTTTTTGTTGTCATTCCTTACAATTGTAAGGAGTTAGTGTGCTAGAAAGCTTTGGTGTAAAAAATGGGTAAAACGCTTGATCTGCTAATCCAGCAAAATGGCCACAACATGGCAGCAAGCTGCCAAAAATATTAAATATATCAAATATAAATATATCGGGTCGATTGAAGCTGGAAGACAAAAACATATTAGCAATTTCTTGATTAATACTGGATACATTTGCATACTTTGCCATTTACTTCAGCTATCATGGTGTCTTTTTAATGTATCGCCAGAAAATTGAAAAAACGAATCATAAAATAGTGGAAGTGACTTACTATTGTGAGCCATAGGCCATACTCATGACATAGATTTTTTATTTGTGACAAAGTTTCTTTGTGTCATAGTTTTTTATTTATTTATTAGGGGCCGAGTAAGTGGTAATAACTACTATACAAAGCCCTGTACCTTTCATTTGTTTTAAAGTCACATAGAATTTATAAGGCCGTCCATGGTATGCCATTGTTCAGGTCCTTATGTAGTTTGAAAACCCATTTTTGTTCTTTATTGAAGACAAACCTGGCTTTATCACTCACATGAGATGGTATATAGGGTCTTTCTAAAACAGTCCATGTGAATTCATCTGCTTGGTGGTTAAATTCAAGAAAATGCCTTGTCAATCTGGTGTTTTTTTTTTACATCTAAAAGTACTTTTGTGTTCCAACATTCTCAGTTTAACTTTGTGAGTTGTCATCCCCACATATTGATATTTGCAGGGGCATTGTATCAGATAGATCAAGTTGTCGCTGTTGCAATTGGTAAAGGTTTTCTGTATCCACAGTCTGGTGGTTCCAATATCGACTATTTTTGTATGACTTGTTTGCACGCAAATGGCGCACGCTCCACAGGGAAAATGTCCCTGGACAGCCGGTAAGTCCGAGAGTGTCCCAACTTTTCTTGGTCCTTCCTCTATTGGTCTCCCATACCTGAGTTTTTACCGGGTGAGGTGAGGTTTATATCTTATAAAAGATAGGTGAGTGCACTGGCCTTAAATTGATACAGCAGTGCAGTAATGGAATTGGTTAGAATACATATAGCCAATGAACAGCATCTAGTTATGATGTATATGATGTGGTGAGCGTCTATAACTGGTTTATCATTTCACAAATAGAATATATGTGCTTGTCTTTTACAGGTGTGAAGATCACTCCGCTTGTTTTGAGGTATTATCACAAAAAAGGTTGTACTTGATGATAACTTCTAGCACATTTCACTTACCTTAGAATGCAGTAGCAATCTATTGTTAGGTCCTGAAGAAAGCCGTGGCAATGTGCCCTGAAGGTGAAACTAATTGACCATACTGTATTTGTTGAAAGCTGCTGTTGCACTATTTTAATCGGATTGGCAGAGATATTTGTATTAAAGGTTTTTTTCTCTCCCAAATCCTTTTTAATCTCACTTATATGCACTACACTGATAATTTCTATCACGCAAGCTATGGATATCCATTTTGAAATTTGTAAATAGATGACCAAAATTCTCTTTCTTTTCTTCTTCTTGTACCTCCTTCTGTTGGTACTTCTGTGGCCTGGTCGCAACCCGATCCACATGACTTCCCTCTGTGATCTGGAGGAGTCGTGGTAGGAAGGAAGGATATCCAAGTGATGACACTGACCTCTCTTGGTAGTTGATGGAAATCCTATCATCTCGCGAAGGTCGTTTCTCTTATCGATTTAATTTCTTCTTTTTTCATTATATCTTGGATACATGCTTGGTGTTTGTAATCTTATGAGTTGTGATAACTTGGTTTTTGCTCCCCTTTTTTGAGACCACCAGATTCTTTTGTAGTTGCTAACCAGGAAGAATGCCAGCTGCTTAGCATGTCACTACACATATACCGTGTATTGATGAGAAGCAAATAATAAATTGTGCAATGACAAAAAAATAACTGGAAGATGGTATGCTTTGAGTAAAAGGTAATACTGTCTAGCTTTATCAAACAATTTGATGACAAGAGATCGTTTAAGTGTCATATTTTTTACTGTTGTGCGAATTCTGCATTTTAATATTCTTGCAAATTATTGATTTATGTTTAATAAAAAATAAATATGAATCAAGTTTGATATAAAATTCATGCGTGAGTAGAATATTTTACACTATAATACCCAGCTTTAATTATATCATATGTGTGCTCCCACAATTATGACGACATATGGTTTGGGTGTAAACTAAGGTGAGACTTTTTGTTGTTTCGTTCAATCAGCTCGTGACTTACGAATGTCATTGGCTGCTTTGCATTTTGTTTCGGTCTCAGACCTGAAAAGCAGAAGCCAATGGTATTCTGTGTGGCACCACAACTATTTTCTGACTTCCTGTTGTTTGCCATGGAAGTCAATCCCAAAATTATAAGCAATAAAGTATTTTGAATTGAAGAAGAATTACTGACATAATTCTAAGCATGAGGTTTTACTAATTGTTTTCAAAGTTAACTGAATCTCTGGCCGTGAGGTCCCTCCTTCAATGCTTCATCAGAGCCACGTAGTTACCACAAAAAAACACAGCTGTCTGAGCCCCATCATTGTGAGAAAGTGAGCCCGCTCCCTGTGTATTGTCGCAGTGCCAAAATTATGCCTGGCACATAGAAGGGGGACTAACTTAAGAGGTTAACAACTAAGTTATATATACATAGCCAGAATAAAACATAGCCCAAACTGAAATAATTCCATAAATACAATTGCAGCACTCTTTGAAGCTAAAATTCTACATTTCAAGGAGGGAATTATGACGTGACGTTTGCTGATATGACAATCGGAGGAGGACATTCAAGTTAACGAATTATAAATATTTCCTACTATATCCAATCTTGTTGAGTTAAAGAGGTTTGACATATCCTGAACTGCTGAGGATAACAATTCTATTTGCAGCCAGAAATTAGTTTCTACGGCTTTGAATTGTCAAATTAGTTTTCGTGTTGTAATTTTGCTCTGTCATCGACACACTTGATTTCCTAAATGATACTCAAAATCTCCTGAAATCTTTGAAAACAGGCCTAAAGGTCAGCCCCAGATCAGGACACCCTGGCATACTCTATAATTATGGAATAAAGTGAGAAGCTGCAGCCAGGACGAGGCTGGAGCAGGTCTGATCATGAGCAGTGCGTTTGTGCACTTTACCAGAAATGTCACATGGCACTGCGCAGCACCAGTTCAACACACAACCACAAATGCTAGACGTTTCAGAAGATACTACAAAAATGCCAACTGGGTTGTTGACCGGAGCGCTTTCTACAGAACTGTTTGCCATAAAGTGAGCCCTTAGCCTTCCACAGCTCCTGTCTAGACTGGACAACCTTCGCATGGAAAGTAAGAACGTTTTTTTCATTAAACTCCTCACCTTTCATGACCTGTGAAACTACAAATGATTCTATCTTGGAGTAATCTAAATCGAGACAACAAACCCATACCACACATTAGACGGAGACGGAGTTTTACACATTCACAAAAAGGGTCACAACCAGAGAAAGAAGATAAGACTCACAATTTTGGATTAGGTGTACTGTCTCTTTTGCTTTTAAATAAATACGCACTGAAAATGTGGATGAAAAATTCCGGCTCTTGACATTTAGTTCTGCAGTTGCAGCTCTTAATACTCACAGAAGGAGGGGTGGGTCACGCGGGGGTTACCGCGGGGGCACATGAAAATAAAATGAAAACTTACCTGACGAGGTCAGCGCCGCTTCTGCTCCTGGGCCGGGTCCCGCGCTGCCTCTGCTGCTCCTTAACAGGAACAGGCATGCTGCTCCCTCCCCTCCTGTAAGCAAATAACAACGCTGCAATGGCAGCGTTGTGAACCGGTAGGGAGTCCCGGACGGCGCCCAGCCGGGCACCAGTAGGGATGCCATTTTCTTTATGTAGGCTGCATGCACAAATGAAAATGTAGAGAGCGTATGACTGCTTTGGTCGGCCCCAGGGCGACCAAACAGTCACGGCACTCATAGTGGTGCAAGCCACTCCTCCCCAACCCGCCCACCCTCAAGCCCCCAACAAGGCATATTCTCCCACCCGCCCCAACCAGACATACCACTGCATTCTGCTTTCTCGCAGCGCGAGAAGCAGAAAATAAAATGGTATTTTAACCAACTCCAACTCCCTAATGGAGCGGCCGCCACTGCTTTATGGGCCAGAGTACATTTGTACTATTTGCAATCAATTATGGCATACACAATATTTAAGAAATACACACATTAGCACAAACCCAATATTTATACAATGTAACATAAGCAATAACATTACAAATTATATTTGCCACACTTGCTATACACATATTTGTCATGATAAAATACCACCATGTTCATTTATTAATGGAATGAAGTTTCCAAATCTACCAAGTGAACTACATTTGCATAATTTAGAGGAAAGATTAGTTTCACCAAGAAACCATTTCTACAAATAAAAACATTACCACATGGCTTTCAAAAGTCATTATCAGGTGCCTGCAGATGTAATGACAGCAGTTACATTATTACCAAGGGAAATTAGTGATACATGACAATTCCTATTAAATTAGAATGAAAATTAGCATATAAATCATATACACATTTTGAAAATGTTAGACCAAATAAAGTCAAACGAGCAGCATTCTGGTTAGCTATAAACAGTAGCATGTTTAAAAAATATGGAATAACTGTTAATACTGATTGGAAATATATACCACAGGAAATTAACTATAAAACAGAAACATCAGAGACAAATAATTCATCAGATACTACTGATAACATAGAAGCAGGAAATTTAGATACTATGTTAACTAATGAAACTATTACTACTGAAACAATCAATGTTTCAAATTTAGCACCAGCTGAACATAACACACCTAGAGGATTATATGATGACAAAGATTCCGAATTATTCGCTTTTCCAACAATTTTTTGTGGTGAACGGAGACCTAGTATTAAAGATAGACATTCACATGTATATTACAGTACAATATGCCAATGGGAATTAAGAAGCTGTGACAGACGAGTAGCATAACCAATCACTAATATTTTCTTCAAGTTAAAGAAATTACATATACAACAGATACAAGGTAAAATTAACATATCCTTAAAGAAATACTATACCAATGGAAAATGTATTACTTCTCAAGATATACAATGTAATTTAGAAACCATCTTCCAATCTAATGAAGGATACAAAATATTAAAAACTATTCGTAGTTCTCCTCCATATTGGAAACACTATAAAAAAAGATCTTTTTGCTATGATAGGACAACTTGGAATACCCACATTTTTTCTAAAACTATCTGCTGCAGAAACAAAATGGCACCATTTCATAAATATGTTATTAAGAATCCAAAAACGTAATGAATGCACACAAGAAGAATTTGAAAAGATGCCTTGGGAAACAAAGTGTAAATTAATACAACAAGATCCAATTACATGTGCTAGACATTTTGACTTTCAAGTTAGAAAATTATTTAATTGTATTATAATGCATGATAGTAACCCCAATGGCCAATTAATTGACTATTTTTACAGAGTAGAATTTCAACAAAGAGGTTCACCACACATACATGCTTTATTATGGATTTAAAATGCTCCCCAATCTGGAGTAACAAATATAAAAGAAGTAACTGAATTTATTGATAAATACATCACATGTAAGAAATCACCTGAACAACTGCAAAGACATGCACACATTAAAAATTGACTGACTAAATATCCAAAGAACATGCAAGTATCAATTTCCTAAATATCCAGTGCCACAAACTGTAAACTGAGAACCAGATAAAAATTTACAACAAGTAGAAAAAATTCATGCAGCAATGAATACACTAAGGGGCCGATTCCAATCCTGGAAAAAGGCTGTACAAATCGTTGTATGGAGCGTTTTTCCCGTACGACTCGTACCCGGTAAACTTTTCGTACAACCTAGGAAGTACGATTCGTACAGGAAGCCTCTTTCCATACAAATCGTACAAAAGACCATACGGCTAAAATAAACCAACGATTCTGATCCGGAATAGCTTGTATGCGACGTCTGTACGTATTTAAGCAGCGGTTTCCGGCCCAGCAAGTACGATTCGTCCCTACGGCACTCCGTACGGCTCTTTTCTTACGGGAGCCAAAAAACAGCCGTAAAAGCAGAGTCCCCAGGGGTACGAGTCGTACAGGCATACACCCCCATGCGTTGTGTATGTACAGTGCGTACCCCCAGTGCGCATGTACTGTGCGTACCCCCAGTGCGCATGTACTGTGCGTATCCCAACATCGCGTAACCCAACATCGCGTACCCCAACATCGTGTATGTACGGTGCGTACCCCCAACATCATGTATCCCAACATCGTGTACCCCAACATCGCGTATGTACGGTGTGTACCCCCAACATCGCATACCCCAACATCGCGTACCCCAACATTGCGTACCCCAACATCGCGTATGTACGCATCGTACATACGCGATGTTGGGGTACGCGATGTTGGGGTACACGATGTTGGGGGTACGCACCATACATACATGATGTTGGGGTACGTGATGTTGGGGTACACGAAGTTGGGGGTACGCACAGTACGTGCGCACTGGGGGTACGCACCATACATACACAACGCATGGGGGTGTATGCCTGTATGACTTGTACCCCTGTATGACTCGCACTCCAGGAACAACTTTTCCCGGGATACGAGTCATACAAAGTTCGCTTTGTAGTGGGTAATGGCAATCCCCGTGTACGGGACGTTTTCCGTACAAATCGTAAATCGGCAAGCCGGTCCGGATCGTACTAGTACGGTCGGACTACATTTTTACAATTTGTACCGAAAAGTGTCCGGGTCCGTCTCGCACAACTTTTCCCGATCCAATTTGTACGGATCCGGCCGATCCGTACAAATCGTATCGGGAACAGTTGTATTTTTCCCGTACGAATCGTACTTCACGGGTCGGACGGGACTTGTACGATTCGTATGGAAAAATTTACCGATACGAGTAGTACGGGAAAAAAAATCGGCCCCTAAATATACATACATTACATTTTGAAAACATTTTAGAAATGACGCACTTATATAAAGAATATATTATATGTATAAGATCAAAGATTGGAAAACCAACAATTTTTTTTAAAAGAACACCAGCAGAATGCTTCATTAATAACTATAATTCAATACTTTTAGAATCTTGGAAAGCAAACATAGATTTACAATTTACATTAGATGCTTATGCTTGTGCTGTCTATATAATTTCATATATAAGTAAATCACAAAGAGGAATAAGCAAAATTATTGCACAAGCCGGTAAAGAAGTATATTATAATAGAAATATAAAAGAGCAACTTAAACATATAGGCAACACATTCCTAAATTAAACAGAAATAAGTGCAGTTGAAGATGCTTACCTAATACTACAAATGCCATTACGCAATTTTTCTCGCTCATTTTTATTTATTAATACAAACACTGCAGAAAAAATAACTTATTTAATGAAAAACATAGAAAATATCAATTCCTTACCAGAAACATCTACTAATATACAATTTGACAATATTATATTAAAATATAGTAAACAACCAAAAACACTAGAACAATGCACATTAGCTGATTATGCCTCTATCTATAATCTTAACACTAACACTAAGCAAAATCCAACTCAAAATGACAGTGAAAATGTGCTACCTGAAACAAATTTTTATACCTCAGATGAAGAAGAACGATAAATAAATGGCATACATGTACATGAAGATAATCTACATATAGTCAATAACTGCACTTTAAAAAAACGCAAAAATAAAAAAATGATACGCTCCTGCAGATTTAACAAAAACAATGATTCTGAAAATTATTTTAGAGAATTATTAATGCTATACTATCCATGGAGAGAAGAAAACAAAATAATTTTAAATAACAGCACATACTATGAAAGATATATTGAAGTTAAGGAAACTGTAGAAGAACATCACAACGAATATAATAAACATAATGAAATATCAACTGATCTGATTAACAGCAATACTAACAATACAATGCTAGATCCACTAGCTACAATATGCCCAATATCATCTAATACAACAACACACGATACTGAAATAAATAAACAACATATTATATATGATTTGTCATTAGATTTAGGTATTAGAAGCAATAATGAAGAAGAAAGCTTAATTAATTATATGGTAACAGATTAAAGTTACTTTGATATAAGGCATAAATTAACAGATGAACAACTAAACTTTATTTATCATCATTTAAACTGGATAAAAAAACAGGAACCATGCTATACATTTTGCACTGGTGGGGCAGGAGTTGGAAAAAGCTTTTTAATAACTGTGCTATATCAAACATTATTACGCTATTATAATGCTAAAGCTGGTGCAAACCCAGACAATATTTATGTATTACTTACAGCTCCAACTCGAAAAGCAGCACACAATATTAATGGAAGAACACTACATAGCACATTCAAAATACATGTTTCCCAAACCTTTACTTAGAAACCACTAACTCTTGAAAACAGAACAATACTTCAAAATCAACTAATGCATATTAAAGTACTCAAAATTGATGACATTTCAATGGTTGGAAATAATATGTTTAATTTTATGCATAATAGATTACAAGAAATTAAAGCATCCAATGAGCCATTTGGATGCATTTTTATATTAGCTATAGGAGATTTTTATCAATTAAAACTAGTTTTTGAGACATGTATATTTGAAAATACATAACATACATATAGATCATTAAGTACCAATTCTTAGGTAACACATTTTAAACTACAATGAGACAACAAAATGACTTACCATTTGCAGAATTATTAAACAGATTAAGAGAAGGAAATCATACAGAAATAGATATTTTACATATTAAACAATGAGAATTACAATGAAACTAAAGATTTATACAACAAATACCATACAGTATGTTAACAAAGAAGTCAATAAAATAACAATGGTGTTTTAATAAAACATATACCATAATATCCTATTTTTATAGCAACAGCAAATGATTCAGTTACTTCAGATAAGACAGAACAAGTAAAACAAGCATTATTAAAACAATTACCAACTGATCCAAATTAAACTATGGGACTAGCACATACTTACATATTGCATTACAACTACGCTATGATCTAACTTGTAATATAGCTGTAAATGATGGTTTAACTAATGGAGTAATTGGTATAGTACAATTAGTAGAAAGTATCAACAATATACCAATTATAATTTGGAAAGCATTTGATAATGAAAAAATAGGAAACATGTCAAGAACAGAAAACAAACACTTATATAACCAACACATTTCAAAACAATGGACACCAATTTATCAAGTAACAAGACAATTTCAATTCACAAGGAAATTTATAACTATAATACGCAAACAATTTCAACTACGCCAAGCATCAGCACGCACAATACATAGAACACAAGGTGAAACTATTGAACCACTTTATATAAATTTTAACAATAACAAAATACATCACTTGCATTATGTAGCATTAAGCAAAGCAAAGTCACTATCAAACATATACATTAAAAACTTTAATGAAACTAAAATAATTGTGCGTCACAAAGTAAAAGAAGAAATGCAACGCTTAAGAACAGAAATGTCATTACAAATATTAATACTAACCCTGGACGTAGTACTACACTATGCTCACTGAACACACGTAGTTTGTACTATCACACCCTACACAAACAGGACGTAGCACAGTGCATAAACTGTGTTAAAACACATCACATAGCATAACAACTAAATCAACAACACCCTCAAATGCTTTAATAAAGCAATTTTACATGCCAAAAAGCATATAACCAACTCACAAAAGTGAACTTTGAGGGTGAAAATATTAGGCAATGAGAGAGGTGATGATTTTGGGGTCCCCTCTAACCTAGGGGGAGGACCAAGCAGATATCTTGAACACGAAGCGCATATCATGCTGAACGATTTAGTGGTGGTCCCTTCCTCCAAGGACCACCTCAAGCACAGTTATGGGCAACAAAAAAATACAATCCCAACAAAAGGCACTGCAAAGCATTATGGGATAAGATTAGCAGTAGGCAGTGAATATTATAGTATCCAATATCAAAATAATTCTACAAAGAGCTGCAGTTCAACTAGTCGTTACTAGATGTCCCTCATGAGTCAAATGCAAAAGCATTGAAACCCTTTCAAGAAGCTTTTGCATTTGGCCGTCTAGTAACGACTAGTGGAACTGCAGCTTGATGTATTAATAATTTCAATGCTTTTGTATTTGACTGCAGCTCTTTGTAGAATTATTTTGATATTGGATACTATAATATTCACTGCCCACTTGCTGCCCCCCCTCCAGCGTTTGAAGGAGGACGTGGTGCGCTGGCGGCGTCTGCCGCTCTCGCCGCTCGGCCGAGCGGCCTTATTTAAGATGATGTCCCTGCCGCGCTTCCTCTACGCCCTCCAGAATACCATGGACTTGGTCCCGGCACGCTACTTTCGTGAGGTGGAGGGCCTCCAGCGGCGCCTGTTCTGGGACGGGAGGCCGCGTATTGCTCTGGCTAAATTGACGCTCCCGTGGTACGATGGAGGGGTCGCCCTCCCGGACATTAAACGGTATTACTGGGCCTCCCAACTAGCTGCAATTAATCATGGCCTTTACGGACCCGCCTTGAACCCGGCATTTGAGATGGACAGGATGCTCCTGCCCGGTGGCGACTATAATCGAGCGCTCTACTCTGGCGCGCCCGACTCCCGTCTGACGGGGCCGACGCGTGTCATGGTGCGTGTCTGGCACGCGGCTAATGCAGCTATGGGGTGGAAGGACCGTTTGACCCGAGCGTCTCCGCTGTATGCATCTGAGAGGTTGGGCTCCCTGTGGACGTCGAAGGGCTTCGAGAAGTGGGACACGATCGGAATCAGCACGGTGGGAGATCTCTGGACAAGGGGGGGATTCAAAACTTTTGAGACGCTGCAGGCGGAGTTTCAGCTGCAGGGCAGTGAGTACTTTCGGTACCTACAGGTCCGCCATGCGCTGGGCTCCGTCTTCCCGGATGTTGCATCCATTCCGGAGTCTTCCCCCCTGGAGGACAGAGTGCTAGATGGCCATGTTCCGGACAGCACGATCTCCCTCATATACAAAAAATTGATCAACGATAGATCGTGCCTGCTGACTAGTCTCCGCGAGGCTTGGGTTGCCGACGGGCTGGAGCTGGACGACGAGGATTGGATTTCCGCGGTGGCCTCTCCGAAAGAGGTGGCCATCCCGGCTCGCCTTCGTTTCGTCCAGCTCAAGATCCTTCACCGGGTCTACGTGACGGGGCCAAGGCTTCTACGTATGGGTTTTGCCGGTGATGGAATGTGTAAGCGTGGCTGTGGTGCGTTGGCGACTTTCATGCATATACTGTGGGAGTGCCCGAAGGTGGAGCGATTCTGGCGTGGTGTGCATGAGGTTCTACGAGTGGTTACGCGTGTCGCGCTGCTGCCTGAAGCGAGGAGATGCTTGCTGAATGTCTGGGAACCTAATGACTATTCGGTCCCGCAGACGCGGTGGGTGACTCTGGGATACATGATAGCTAAGCGTGATATTGCTCAATTGTGGGGATCCCAGAGGCCCCCTGCGGTGTCGGCCTGGAAAGAGCATATGGATTGGTGTATGTTTCGTGAAAAGGTGGTGTATGTGGCGAGGGGTAAGCCTGGGGCGTGGATGAAACTCTGGGGCCCCTGGAACGCCTACCGCGGGGGTATTTGTGAGCCGCCACTACTACCGGCTGCCTCGCCTGCTCCGTCTCCCTAGATGGCCCCCCTCCCTCGGCCGCGGGCGCGTGGTCCCCCAGTCCCTGATTCACTCCCGTCCCCCTCTTCAGAGTTTTGCTGCTGTTTGGATCCCCCACTTATGGAGCACGTGTTGTCACTTTGGATCGCGGGTTGCCTTGCGGTTGTGGTTTGTTGATGTTGTTTTGTTTTAAGAAAATGGAACCGTACTGTGGGCATGGAGCTATGAGGCCTGCACCATAGATTACCCCTGTTTTCCTACGGTGCACCGCTGAGAGACTTTTTGCTGTATGTATGTAATATGCTTTTGATGCTCTAGCGGCCGGCCGTGTGGTTGTAGGCCCATACCTGTAACTTTTATAAATTGTAATAAACGGTTTCAAAAAAAAAAAAAAAAAAAAAATATTCACTGCCCACTGCTAATCTCGTCCCATAATGCTTTGCAGGGCCTTTGGTTGGGATTGTATTTTTGCCAATATCTGTGCTTGGGGTGGTCCTAAGAGGATGGGACCACCACCGAATTGTTCAGATGTTTTGTTTTCAAGGCATCTGCTTGGTTCTCTCCCTAGGTTAGGAAGGATCCAAAATCATCACCTCTCTCACTGCTTGCTAATTTATTGTTTTACTTTTGTAAAATGTCTATGTGCATTTTAGCATATAAAGACAGTGGTATTGACTTTATTATAAATTGTACTGTGCAAAACACTGTTTGCAAATATTGCACAGTTCAGACAAGTGCACAGTGCCATCAGCTACGCACTACACAGTGTTTGCGTAGCTACAGTGTTTGCATAGCTGAACGTAGTTCAAAGTGTACTTCGCGTAGCTACGCATTGTGCTACTACACAAATTACGCCCAGAGTTAATTAGTACCACAATTAAGCAATTACAAAAATAAATGTAATACTATTGTGCAAAATATACGCTCACTTCAAAAACATTTTGCATCATTCACATGTGATACAAACTTTATGAATGCAAACATAACTTGTCTAAGAGAAATAAGCACAACTCAAAAAGCCACACAGAATGCATTTGCAATGCCCCAATATCATCATATAATCTTGGATAAATACCACAATGAACAAACAAAGCATGGCATTGCAATTTACTACAAAAAAAACTTAAACATACTAACTATATATCCAACACAGAAACAAATTGACATACTATATTTTACACTACACATTAATGAAAAGAATATTTAATAATTATAATATACAAACCACCACATGTATGAATTAAAACTTTACTACAATCCTTAAAAAATATTTTGACACTATACACAAATTATATATATATTCTTCTGGGAGATTTTAACATAGATTTCAACAACCAAAACCAACAAACAACCTTACTGCAACAATATTTACAAACACACTACCAATGCAAACAAATAATCAAAATTTATACTACAAACTACCAAACTACATTAGATTATGTAAACACAAATGAACACACACTTAATTATCGAACAATAGATGCTTATTATAGTGATCACAATGCATTATGGATAGCAATTTAAGAAAAAAATATATGTATACTAACAATATATTTTTTCTCATTTCAGATGATATCAATTCAAGAAATCAAAAGCAAATCAACAGAGGACAATAAACCATATCACAAATGCATTAAAGTGAATATAATTACTTGTACAAGCAAAACTTACTACAAAACTGCAATACAAGAAAATAAGTACTATATCTCATGGCGTTAGCAGAAACAACTGGAAGCATAAAAGTAACATGCTACAATGAAGATTACTTTCAATTAACTAAAGAAAAAAATGGGATTTTGATACGGAATTTTTTTATAAAAAATTACTCTATCCGAATTACCAAACAAACAAAAATCACAAGAATACCTGCTATACCAATACCAGATTCAATTGAACAAGAAGCAAGATGTCTATCACAACCACCAGCTCCACCATCATCTCCTATAAAAGCAGTCAAAGAAGCAAAAATTAAAACTATGATGACAGTCTGTGAAACAATAATAGAAGTAAGTCAAATAGTATAATTTAACAATTTACTTCAGACTTTTAATGTAACTTATATTAAAATCATACTATTAGTTTTTTATTTTTTTATTTTAAACTACATTGCAAACCTTTTTTATAATGAATCTATATATTTTTATAGGTATCCATACTATTCTCTCACACTCTTAACAAATAACATATATTTTACTCAATTTAGCACAACAAAATAAAAAATGATTTAATTACTAATTTATTTTTCAGGAAGAAAACATCAACAATATTTTTATTGGAGGACAAGAAACAAAACTAAAATGATTCACTATAAAAGACACTACAGACATTGGGAAAATTACTTTATGGAGAGAAGCTATAGAATTCCCAATACAAATTGGACAATATATAAAAATCACGGATGTCACTGTACATGAATTTCATAATGAGAAGATTTTGAATACCAAAAGACACAGCATATTACAAGTACAATTGTATTTTACAACAAAAGAATAACAACTATTGTAATACAAAAACAAATAGCAAACATTTATAAATCCATTTTCTTAAAAAAATGTAATAAACAAAAAAAATTTAAGAAAGGCTATTTCATAATAAAATAAGCAAAATTGTATGTCTTATAATATTGTAAGTACTTTAGCCCATTATAGCAGTATACATATGCAGCAGTATCAAAATAAAATGTACATACTAATGCACAGCAATCATACTAATTTGATCTCAATTTACTTTACAACCTACAGAACCAATGCCGGAGACAATAACTAATAAAATATATGGAATAGAAAAAACAACACAAGAAAGTACAACAGTTACGGCACAAGTTATAGATATGGAACAACTTCAATCAATGGACATCAGTAACAAAATTTTAATGGATTGATGTCACATTTACCTGCAACCTGTGAAGTCATATATACTAATGGATGTATTAACCAAACTTTAAAAGAAATGCCAAATGTATACAAAAGAGTATAATAAAGAAATATTGTAACATTTAAGAAAAAGAAACATGTGTATTTCCTTTAATACAAAACTGCCTTAGAATTCTTTTTTTACCATTCATTTACCTGTATATTAAAACTTACCTGTTTACTATACACTTTTAATGTTTCCAAACTACATTGCACAAAAAAAGAGAATACATTGTTTTACAAATGTTATACAGCATAAGATTTTAACTAGAATTATTTGAACGTTATTCATACAAATTTTCATATTATACAATGTTTGGGCATTAGCAAATTGATTTCTGTCTTTATAAACAATAGGGAACATTTTACTGTATATATTTTGACAAAAGTTAAATAATAGGGAAGAAAAAAAGAACTTACATTCAAAATCACCTTACAAAACAAAAATGTTTTTTATATTAACACTCATTTAGCTGTACATACAGAATTATCAGTACATCATGCATTTTCAATGTTTAAGAGCTACAATGCAAAAACAATAGCCACAATTTTAGGAGGAGACACATACACTGTTGTACAAATGTTATACAGATAATGTTTTGAAATATATTGGAAAATGTAACTTTATAATTAGCATCATATTATAAAATGGTTTGCATTAAAAAAATAGTGTTTTGAAAAAAACCAACCAAATCCTGCATATATTCTGTGAGAAGGTGGCCTGATATATGCTGTTCACTAGTTCTAGTGTGCACCTTGTATCAGTCCAAACAACCCCTTATGGTGATAGGTTAAAGAGAAACTTTATTGAAAGCTATCCTAGTGGTAGCTATGGAGAGCAGCCTTCAGGCTAAGTCTTGAAGGAATGTAAAGCAGCTTGTTTTACCAGTCTATAATCTCTTGAATGATCAAATGAAAGGACAACCACACCAGGTATATATTCAAAATATATGTATTTAAGATAAAACACACCCCTCTAGTCTCTTTAGGAGACTGGGGTTCGAAGTACTTAGTTTACAAGTTAGCAAACAACAGTAACAGCACAAATACACATTTGGGCCCTAGGGGCGTACCAAACCATATACCAAAAAAGTGGTATAAGAACCACGACTGAAATAGACACAAGGCCTAGAGCCAGTTGAATCGCTGGGACCCCAAGGAACCACCCAAGGTAGTGACCCACGGGGGACTGTATGCAGTGTGTAAACACAACCGCGGGTTCCCGTTATCTTCTATGGGCAATGTCGCGGTTGGAAATTTAAAGATTAGGGACACTTCTAATTGAGTCCAGACAAAACCCTTTTGGACTTAAGAAGTTCTAGGGCCAGCACCCACGGGAGCACTGGAGTACTTGACTTACCTCACCCAGGGAAGCCGGGTGCATAGGTGTCTTTTGGTGTCGGGTTGCATCGTCGATTGCAATGGAAGCTGGCAAAGAACTGCTACTGACGTGAAGAGGAGAAGTGTCTGAAGAGATCCAAGCCTGGATATAGAATAGAAGGAAACTGAAAGCAGAGGGGACAGAGTCTGGGTCGCCAGCCAGTGACCGAGGGCAGGATGGACCAATGCCCACAGATGTCGGGTGCTTCAGGTGAGTTGATGGGTGTCTTGGCTCTTCAGCCACGAGGTCCAGGAGGTGTCGATGAAGTCCATGAGCTGGATTCGAGCTGTCCCACAAAGTCTGTCGAGTGATGCAGTGGCGGCGCCCAGAATGGACCCAACAAGCCTTGGTAACGGCAAGTCACTGGAATTCAGAGAAAGGACTGCGGTGCAGACCAGCAAGGTCTGAGGGACTCACCCAGTGAAGGTAAGTCAGGGCACATCTGGAGCAACGAGGAAAGCCCAATTAGAAGAGGAGTTGCCTTCGTGGGGACCTGCTAGCCAATGGGCTAGTGATCGCGAAGGAGCTTTGAGCAGTTGCACTTGAAACTGGCCCACGGGTCACTCTTGGAGTGGAGGCCAGCAATCTTTGGTGCAGGAGGTGCACAAGGCTATGGCTACTTAGAACCAAAAGCACAACTTCGAGGATGACCAGGAAGATAGTGTTGCTGCAAAAGTTCACGGTGTCCAGGGGACCCGGTTCCACGTCACCCACGATAGCCACGGGCCTCAACTTTGCTGTGGACTCAGGTTCGCCTCAGGGAAGTCAGGAAATCTACCTCTGGTGATGCAAAGACCTTGGCATCTGGCGGGAGCTTCAGCGATGCAGTTGCTTCTTTGGTGCCTGCCAAGCAGGGGAGTCACGCCTTGACCCCAAGGGAGATTTCTTTTGTCTTCTAGTCAAGATAGAAAGTCTAAGGTCCAGGATATATGTTGCAGAGTTTTGTCCAGGGTAATCTAAAGTCACAAGGACTGGGTTCCGATACTTATACTAAGTTTGGGGGTTGGACATACTCTAGGGACCCACCTATGGGAGGGATTGGAAAGAGGGGTGGTTACACCCATTTCCTTTGTCCAGTTTCACACCAGAGCAGGGGCAGGTAGCCCCTGCAACCGGTTTGAACTGGACTATGCACAGGGACAGCAAACGTGCCCCCAGTGCAGGACTTCAAAGCACCAGAGAGTGCTCCCGCCCAGCCCCAATACACATCTGCCAGTCTGGGGAGGTGGTTACACCTCTCTGGTACAGGAAACCTATTGTCCAGGCCTCCCCTGCCAGAGTATCAGTCAGCTGCAGGAGGCCAGACCCGTGTCTGTGGCAGAGGCATCCATTTTGTGATGCCAGGGTTCAAGAAAGTCCTACCGGGTTAAACCAGTGTGAACATGTCTCTCCCTCTAGAAGGGTGGAATGCTACCCCCGCCGCCAGAACTGTCAGCGGGGGTAGTATTCCAAAGCGTTTGACACCAAACAGGACATGTTTCCATGCAGCCATCCCAAAGTTAGCATTTACCGCGAGGTTATAATGCACTTAAGAGTATATGGTCAGGCTGAACCACAAACAGCATCAGAGGAGGTACTCCGAACGCTGCAGAGTGGCTCTGCTCATGCAGGGGCACCCTCTCAAAGAAAAACCAAGCACTCTGCCTTCAGGATTTTTAAGGCCTGCCATAGGAGTGACTTATAAGCTTTATATGTGCGTGCAATGATAGTGATATAGGTAGCCTATACCATAGTAAGGAGTGCAAGCACACCCTTACCTAGGTTGCAGTGGCAGACCTGTGGTGCCATTTTGGAGTGCTTCTCAGGGGTGGCATAATACATGCTTCAGCCCCTGGTAGGCCTCTGAGGTACCTATGCCCTAGGTACATAGTATACCATATACTAGGGGCTTATAAGGCACTCCAGAATCCAATTAGATATGTACCTAATGTACATGCAAACTATTTTAGAGAGGAAGCAGCTAGGCTGTGGTCCTGATTAGCAGGGCCACAGCCAGACTAAGGTCGAAAAACAGTGAAACACCAGCAAAAAGTGGGGATACCCATGTGAAGCAGATCCTACTCTTTTACATATTCTTTTAAGCCTTTGCAAATGTCTAAACAGTACAACAAAATAACATTACTTATGCATGTTAATAAAAACAATGTACAATTTTTTTGTGGTAAACACATTTTTATTGTTTGCACACATGACACTCATCACGATACAATGAAAGAGCATAGATGTAGTCATCGGCTAAACTGTCCCAGTATGTGGCTCTGGCAGAATACAAAAGTAATACAAATAGACAGTTCCTATAGATCTAAACCAATCCCCCCAGCCTCTTCCCCCACACCCTACGATATTTCTTTGGACAACCACGGGCCTCGCATAGAGTTTTCTCTTGTGTGGCGCATCAGTCAACCCCGCTTCGCCAACGTCCAATGCTCGGGGGGTCAGAGCATTTCCAAGAAGCAGCTATGTCCCTTTTAGCCAAAGCCATTGCAGTAGTGAGAAACTACTTTTTGTTCCTGGACCCATCTAGCCCATCCGTAATACCCACTAGTGCATGACGAGGGTCGTGGGGAACCTCCCATCCCAATACCTCAGAGAGCTCCTCTTCAATGTTGCCGCAGAACCGAGCCAGCCGGGGACAAGCCCATACCATGTGGAAGAAGTCGGCAGGTTCCTGGGCGCATCTGGTGCAAGCGGGGTTCGGGAAAAAACCAGCCCAGTGAAGGCGGGATGGGGTCAGGTAGGCTGCATGCAAATAATAAAGTTGGACCATGCAGAGTCTGGCAGAGGCGGTGACAGTCCTAGGAGCCATAAGGGCATCGCGCCAGTCCTCCTCATCAAAAGTTCCCACCCACTGTTCCCACGGGTGTCAGACCCAGTCTAGGGTGGTCGGGGTGTTATTAATTAATGTGCGGTAGATGCGGGAGACTCCCACCCTTCCCAGGTCCCCAAGCATGATCTGCGCATCAGGCAGGCTGTGTTCAGGAATCCGTGTGCCTTCAGGTAGGTGCACATGTAGGGCGTGATGCAGCTGTAAGTATTTGTAGAATTGGGACTGGTGCAAGGAATATCGGGTTTGAAGGTCCGCGAAGGAACGCATATAACCGCTCGCCCACACATCACCTAGCTGTGAGATCCCTATGAGGTCCCAGGAACAAAAGCCCTGTAATCCACTCACCTCCTTAAGCCAGGTACCCTGCCAGAGGGGAGTGCACTGAGTTAGCCTACGTGTCCACTGAATGTGCCTCAAAGTGGCCCGCCAGGCCACCATCACAGAACGTGTCACCTCTGGTAGTCGGAATGGAACGGGGTCCCCATATAGCATGGATTGGATGCTAGATAGATCCAGTGTCTGCAGTTCAAGCCTATAGACAAATCATGAATGGAAAGTAGGCGTGTGGCCAAGTAGTAAAGATATAAGTGAGTCATCCCCAGGCCCTCGTCGAATGATAGAATCCTACAGACACTCTGGGCCAGACGAGCCCTTCCCTTCCCCCATAGAAACGTAGAGGCCATACTGTCTAGTTCACGGAACCAGGTCCTCAGAAAGCAGAGGGGGGTGTTTTGGAGGATGTAGAGGAACCTGGGGAGAATCATAATTTTAAACAGGGCGACTCTCCCCATTGGGTTCAGAGGTAGTGTCTGCCATTTTTGGAGATCCGAATTAGCTTTCTTCATGAGAGGAGTAACATTGAGGGCCCAGCCCAATTCGGGGAGCAGAGTCACCCATATCCCCAAGTATTTAAACGATTGGTGCCGGAGTGGTATGTTGGACTACCAGTCGTAACATTCCCTGGATAGGTGGAGAGGGACCAGAACAGACTTGTCGGGGTCAGCCGGAGGCCGGACAAAGGACTGAAGAATCCAAAGGCAGAGAGGACCGGACTGGGCGGGATCTGCCCGGTAGAGAAGAATATCATCTGCATAGAGGGCGATCTTGTCGGCCTCTGCGTTGGGCAACTCCCAACCCGGCACAAGTCTATCGGACCTTATCAAGGCGGCCAGAGGTTCCATCGCCAAGGCGAAAAGTAATGGGGAGAGAGGGCACCCCTGCCTTGTTCCCTGACGGACGGGGAAGGGCTCGGACAAGACCCCATAGACACGAGCTCTCGGGTGGGCGTATAATACACGGACCATGCCTCAAAAATGCGGACCCAAGCCCATTGTGGTGAGAACAGCACCTAGAAATCCCCAGTCCACCAAGTCGAAGGCTTTTTCAAAGTCCACCAGGAGGACCGTCAAGTATGGGGTGAGCAGGTACTGGTGGGCCAGAGCCAGGTATAGCCGCCTGAGACAATGCCGGGTGCCACGGGAGGACCTAAACCCGCACTGATCCGGGTGAACCAATACGGACAGGTGCGGTTGGAGCCGTTGGGCAAGGATCGTGGCAAAAAGTTTTAGTTCCTTGTTGATGAGGGAGATGGGGCGGTAGTTCCCACACCGCAAGCAGGGTGGTTGGGATTTGGGAAGAACCACGATGGTGGCCATGTCTGTCTCAGGTGGAAAGGAACCCTTGTCAACCACCTCCTCAAACAACTTAGAAAGGTCTTACAGAAGGATCTCGTGGTACAGAGCATATTATTCTTGTGGGCGGCCGTCTGGGCCTGGCGTTTTGACAGAGGAGGTAAGGGTGATTGCCTCACCGATCTTGGCACAAGTGATAGTGCGGTCCAGGTCTGCCTGGAAAGCTGGGTCAAGGCGCAGAAGGTGAGGATTTCCTGTTACCATCAAGCCCTCGAGTGAGAGTGTTGGGGGTTTAGCCGTGTAAAGTTGGCGGTAGTAGGAAGCGAAAGTGTGAGCCATCGTAGGGGGGAGCGGTATTCCGAACCATTCGGTTCAACTATTTTAGGTATAATACGATTCACCCTAGGATAAGTGACCAATCTGTGAAGAAGGGAGCCATTCTTGTTGCCCCTTCCATATACTCTGGCAACTGACGATCGCCAGAGGAGCTTGGCTTCCTTCATGGAGAGTTGACCAATCTCGGCTTGGAGACGAGCAAGAAGTCTCTCCCCGGACGCATCCGCAGTCATAGGACAAGATCTGTTTGAGGCGCAGCGCCTGCGTCTCTCGTGAGGAAATCTGGTGCTGGTGCTCCTGCCTCAGATGCTGAAGCTGACCTTCAGCAACACCGCGGATCGTGGCCTTGCTCGCCTCCCACTGGGTACCCGGAGAAGACACTGTTCCATCGTTCGTCAACAAATAATGCTTGAGTTCCTGTCCCACTATCTTCCAGAAATTCTTATCCTGAAGGAACCATGTGTTCAGTCTCCACGTCTGATGCATTGAGGGAGTAGGGGGGCCTGTGCTAAGTAGGACCGGGGAGTGGTCAGAAATGCCCCGGGGGAGAATACGGACGTCTTGGATCATGGCGCAATCTGTCGAGGGGACAAAGATGGCATCAATGCGCGCGTGTGTGTGGTAGGCTGCAGAAGTATGAGTGAACTGTTTGGTCTGTGGGTGTCTGACACGCCATACATTTTCAGAGGCCCAGTGACTCAGACCAGTTCGTTAAGTGTTTTGCCTGCGCGGGCCTGCTGTGGAATGGGGGTCTGATGTATCTAGGCCTGGGGACGAGACTGCATTAAAGTCCCCACCAATAAACATGGGTCCTAAGGGAAGTGAGGACACAATGTTCAGAGGATTTTGCCTGTGTCGCTGCAAGCATCGAGGGAGGCACGTATATTGAGACTAAGTTCATGGGGTTACCGTTCAAGGAGCCACAGAGAGCCAGTGACAAGCCCTGTGGGTCGTGAATGACCTTTGAAATCACAAATGGGAGGGAACGCTTTAGCAGGATCACCACCCCACGGGAGCCCCTAGTGAACCCAGAGTGCCACACTCGATCATACCCATAACGTGCCAGAAAGGGACAGTGATTACCTAACAAGTGTGTTGCCTGAAGTAGGAGAACCTTCACTCGAGGCATTGCGTGAATCGAATTACAGCCATTCGTTTGAAGCAGTCCAGGAGGCCGTTAACGTTCCTGGACAATATGTGGAGGGAAGCCCTTGGTATGAGTGTATCAGTCATGGCGGTAGGTGGTCATAATGGTGAGAGGGAGCCTTGTCAGGAGTCATGGTCAGGCACGGGATGTATGACGTTACAACGCACACTATTACAACGCATGCACTTACAACGCATTTTTTACAACGCATAATCCATTACAACGCATGACATTACAACGCATGACACTACAACGCATTTTAAAAAAATAACTTTACAACGCACTACCATTACAACGCATACTACCTTTACAACGCATACCATTACAACGCATAATATTAAATTACATTTAAGGTAAGTATTAGATAGTATAGGGGTAAAAATTACTATTCTAACTCCAGGGGGTGCAAAAGTAGGGTAAGTGTTGGATAGTGTAGGGGTAAAAATTACTATTCTAACTCCAGGGGGTGCAACAGTAGGGTAAGTGTTGGATAGTGTAGGGGTAAAAATTACTATTCTAACTCCAGGGGGTGCAACAGTAGGGAAAGTGTTGGATAGTATAGGGGTAAAAATTACTATTCTAACTCCAGGGGGTGCATCAGTAGGGTAAGTGTTGGATAGTATAGGGGTAAAAATTACTATTCTAACTCCAGGGGGTGCATCAGTAGGGTAAGTGTTGGATAGTATAGGGGTAAAAATTACTATTCTAACTCCAGGGGGTGCATCAGTAGGGAAAGTGTTGGATAGTATAGGGGTAAAAATTACTATTCTAACTCCAGGGGGTGCATCAGTAGGGAAAGTGTTGGATAGTATAGGGGTAAAAATTACTATTCTAACTCCAGGGGGTGCATCAGTAGGGTAAGTGTTGGATAGTATAGGGGTAAAAATTACTATTCTAACTCCAGGGGGTGCATCAGTAGGGTAAGTGTTGGATAGTATAGGGGTAAAAATTACTATTCTAACTCCAGGGGGTGCATCAGTAGGGTAAGTGTTGGATAGTATAGGGGTAAAAATTACTATTCTAACTCCAGGGGGTGCATCAGTAGGGTAAGTGTTGGATAGTATAGGGGTAAAAATTACTATTCTAACTCCAGGGGGTGCATCAGTAGGGTAAGTGTTGGATAGTATAGGGGTAAAAATTACTATTCTGACTCCAGGGGTGCATCAGTAGGGTAAGTGTTGGATAGTATAGTGTAATATTATGCGTTGTAATTGTATGCGTTGTAATGGTAGTATGTGTTGTAATGGAATGCGTTGTAATGGTAGTTTTTAAAAATGCGTTGTAGTGTCATGCGTTGTAATATCATGCGTTGTAATGGATTATGCGTTGTAAAAAATGCGTTGTAATGGTAGTGCGTTGTAAAAGTTGCGTTGTAAAGGTTGTTCCCCTCAGGCACGGGATCGCTAGTGCGTATGACCAGGTGCTAGGAAGAGGCCAGGTATATCACACAGGAAAACGGAGCAGAGTGTCGTGTGAGTGTTGGTGCAGCAAAACAACTAAAAACAAAAACAAACCTTGGGAGAGAACAATCCCAACCCCCTCCCTATCCCACTCCCCACCCTACACTTCGAGAACAGAAGCATCTCTCGACCCCCCTTGAAACCAGAAAACCAAACTAAAATGCTTGGGTTGAGAAGCATGGAAGGACCCCTCCATATGAGCGGATGTACATTGTCTCGGCAGAAAGACGAAGAATAAGAGCAAGCAGTCTGCCAGGGCCCCGGACCGCCCGGAGGCCGGGGCACGTCCTCAAAGTGCCAACCACATCAGCAGTTGCCCAACAGCACGTCAAAGGGTCAGGCTACGAGAGAGGTCAGTGTCTGCTCCTGGGAGGTCCCGCCGAGCCGAGAGTGTAAGATCCATGAGCAGGCCGCCAGAAGCCTGTAGTTTGAGACAGGAGAGGAAGCAGAGGAGCTTAAAGACCCTCGAGGTCCATGAACTGTTAGGCTTGAGGATCTTTGGGACGCCATTTGAGACTGGCGTCTCCTGTGGGAGTGTGTGTGTCACCGGCGCTGGTGCCCAGGCGGCAGGTGCTGCGAGGATTGGGAGCCTGGCTGTCCGGGGGACGGGATGCGTTGCCGCTTGAGGGGCCGCTCCTCTGTTAACCAAGTCCAGGCCACTTGAGGAGAGTCAAAGAAATGTGTTGCATTTTGAAAGATGACCGCCAGGCGTGCCAGAAATTGCAACGGATATTGGAGGCCCAGGGATCGCAGTTTCTTCTTGACCTCGATATAGGAGCGACATTGGTCCGGGAACACCATGATGGACTGATTTTGGAATTTCAGAGGGCCCTGAAAGCATGCTTCGTGCAGGATGGCATCTCGGTCCTTGAAGTTGAGAATCTTCAGGATGAAAGGATGAGGAGACCGGTGTGCCCTCTCTACCATGAACCAGGCAGAGAGGGAGTCCTTCGGCATACAGGAGGAAAACCAAGCCTCAACTAAGGCGGCTGCCTGGTTTTTCTCGACCCCCTCCGAGAACACCACCAGTCGAAGGTTGTTGCGGTGCACGTGATTTTCCACGTCTTCAGCACGCTAGTGAAGTTCCTTGGTATGCGAGCTTAAGCTGGCCACTTGATCTTTAACCTGGCGAATATCGTCCTCCGCCGTCGAGATTTGGGATTCAGCTTCAGTCATTCGGGCCGTAGCGTTATGGTGATCTTGCCGGAGGAGAGACACATCTACATTGACCTCCCCTATCTTCCCATCCACCAACGCCTGTGAGGAGCTGATAGCCTGCAGGATGGTCGCAAGGTCTGTGCCCTGGATGGGGGGAGCGCCATCGGTCTGTCCAGGTGGTTCAAGCCCCTGGGTAGTGAAACGCTCCATTTTGGTTTGGTTGGGGGCGGTCACGGATTTGGGAGCTCTGTCTCTTCCCATGATCTTCGGCCGGACAGGCCATAGGGGCTGCGAGAGCTGGAGTAAGGGAAACGTCGACCTCGGCCAAAGGTACAGCTGTGGGTGCGGGAGTCAGCACGATCAACCACTGTGGCAGAGTGAGCGCTAGGGGGCAGCAAGGGGTGATTCAGACAGCCCCAATGCCGCACGCCGCTGCACTCCGATGGTATTGGCGGGGTATTGGCGGGGAGAAGGGGAAGATGAAGACCGCAGACGCCCCTGGTGGCGCGCCCCCGTTGGTCGTCATCTAGGGAGGAGTGAGCCACCAGAGGAGGGGACCGCAAAGCCTCACCCCGCCGCTCGATATGGTGGCCGACAGAGAAGGGGGGGGTCCCGGCCTCCTGCAGGACACAGGACGGGTACGTCAGGGATAGGCCTCATGACTTGGACGACGACGACAGGCCAGGGATGCCCAAGACCCAGGTTGCGGCTCAGCGTCCAGCTCCGCAACCCCCCCCTCAGCATGGCGGCAAGGGCTAGGTCAGGGGGGGCAGGGGGCTTGCCGGGGCAGGTCTTGCAGGAGAGGTGAGCACTCTCATCTAAGGCGTGGCACCAACAAAGTTCCCCAGGGCTCCGCCGATTAAGTCCAAGTGCGGCTTCTCAGGCCGCCATAGCACCCTCGAGGACAGGGGGTAGAGGGGCAAGGGGGGCTCCCTCGGGAAGGCCCAGCGTCGACCTCCTGGCCCAGTGAGGCAGTCAAACCTCGGCCCACTCCCCACTCACCAGAGGAGTCTTGGTTGCGGATGCTGGATGGTCACCGCCGGTGAGGAGAGGCCGACGAGCCAGGCCGGAGCAGAGGCGAGTGGTCGGCCCAAATGATCTGCGTAGGCCGCTGAGCCACAGGAGACCACCCAGCTCTAGGGGCGATGGACGTCCAAGCGGCGGCAAGTGAGGGTGAGACACCACCCCAGAGGGAGGTGGCATAAGGGAGGAGGGGGCGCCCGCTGCCTGACCCACGCAGCCGGTGGGTTCCCCAGCGACGACCCCAGGAAGGCAGGAGGCAACAAATGGAGGATGTTCAAAATCTCTGGGGGAGTGTTCCAGCGCTGTGAGGATAAAAGAGAGGGGCCCCGGGAGGGCCGGACACCAGCCCCTCACACACCCCGCTACTCGATATAGTAGCCACCGTACGGTGTTCCCCCACCAGTCCACAGCCACCCCTCTGCAGACCTCAATGAGGCCCCAATCCGATGCAGGGCAGCAGCACCGGTGGCCGCCCCACCCCCAACGAATATGTGTGAGGCTCAGGAGCACCGCTGCGGGTGTCAGGCCTGAGCCACTGGGTAGGAAGCAGGTCCCACGAGCCAGGGTACCGGGCACAGCCACTCCACCACCAAAGCCGGCCGATCACAGGACAGAGGCCAGAGTAAAGTCCAAGAGCCAGGGAGCCGCGATGCAGAGTGGCACCCGCAGGGCTGGATTCTCGGAGCCGTCAATGAGATGTGATGAAGGCCACCATCTTGTAGCTCGGGGGTCCCGGAGACACGAAAGCCGGCAGGCCGCACCAGGAGGTCGACACGGTCGACTGACAGCTCCGGGTGATGCCCCGCACACCAGGAGCCAGGGCAGGCAGGTAAGGAGGACAGATGGGTGCCAGAGAACGCAGGATGCAAGGCGGATGACGGAGGGGTCCAGTAGCACTCTAAGAGTGCGACCGCCATCTTGATGCCTCAGGCAATGCCCTCAAATGTAAAACATTTAAAGCGTCATTATTTTTATTATTTGATAATACAAATAGGCAACCCTTATATAATAATTAAAATTATGAATATTGTATACAGCACATACCAATAACATTGAAAGAATATCCTTTTGTAAAAACTACACCACTAAACACAAAAATATAGGGAGACCAATTAGCATTGTCAATGCTTGTTTAAAACACTGTTTATCTTTTCCAAAATTAAATTTACACAAACAACATGACACAAAAAAGTTGTTACAGGACCAATAAAGTTGATCAGTTTCCATGTTACCACTTCTGTAAAAGGGGCATCATAGTGGAACTATAAGGTACTCTATATTCAATGTTAACAAATATGTGTTCATAATGACAGGCCAGTATTTATACATCAGTCTGACCATGCTCTTAGATGTGAGACATGAAAATAGGGAGTACAAATTCACCTGTCTACTTCTTCCGAGGTATTACCTCACCATTGACAATGCAAACATTATGGAGGAATAAGTCTACATTGTTTATAACATGACCTCAGAACTCCAAAGGTTTCTTTAGAGTCTGACTGAGTCTTTCTCTCCAGATAATCCTGTAGTGGGCTCCAGATGGTTTTGGGTTTGTTGCAAATGGCTTGTAGCATAGCCAAAGAATTGAATCATTGTGATGTCCTGCATCTAGTATCCTAGCTTCAGTCTTCGGTGGGGGTTCTTCTAGTCACAGAGCTGTGAGCCGTCTAATAGATAACAGGACATCCACCCCATAACCTAGTGAAGCCATCATGGAGTCAGCTTCAGTGGCAGCCAATAACATCCTCAGAAATGACATTTATCTCATTCCAAAATATTGTATAGTCGGACAGCACCTTACAGAGCGACAGAAATCCGTATCATTGACTGTACATCTTCAACATGCTGGACTGACGGACAGATCAGATGTGTACGTTTGGGCAGGGGTACAGTCCATTCTATTTTGGAATTTGAAATAAATACAATTTTGTCTATAGTTCAATATGTATTTAACTTGAGAACAGCAACAGAGCTAAATCTTATCATCAATGTCAATTCCTAAACCAGTTTCCTATCATCGCTTACCAGGAGGGGGTAAGGTCACACAGTATAGAGATCGCAGCGACACCTCTTTGAAGGATGACCTGGGTCCGATCTAAATTTACATTATGGTCCGCGTTTAGGAGCGCGTTCACATTCATCTGACAAAGTTACAGAGGGAACTTATATCCAACATTAAGAACCATAGCAATATTATAAATATATAAGGAGAAGAGCACAGTGGCTAGGAGACATCCTTGTTTACATCTGCTTTTTAACAGTACTTTATCAGATATGCCTTCATCGGCGCCTTTAGAGTTTTGGCCCAGTTTCCTGAGTGCCTCATCACATGATACAGAAAGAGCTTTCTCTTACTTCTGCTGCTAGCTCTCTTGCACTCTTCCACACCAGGCACTCCAAGTTCTCACACCAACAACACCATAAAGCCCACCCCCACACATGCACAGAAACCAGCCACCACCCACAGAGCTCCCTACGCTCCGATACATGATCCGCAACACCTGTTCACTCACTAAACACACCACAGATATTTGGACCTGCTACAAGAACAAGACCCGGACTTGCTGTTCCTCACAGAAACATTGGCCCCAGACATCACTATAGCTATCTCTGCCAACTACAAGATAGTGAGACAGGGTCAGCAGTACAAGCCCAGAGGCGGAGTGACCATCCTATACTATGATACTCTCATTTCATCACCTCCACCGCACACTCACCAACTACAGACCAATCCCATTCCTTCCTTACCAGCCATGGTCTTAGAGAAGCTCTTCAACAGACACCTCATCGACCACGTCATCAAGCAGGCAATGCAGTCTGGTTTCAGGTCCAACCACAGTACAGAAACAGCGGTCATCACCACCACTGACATCCACATGATCCTGGACTGAGGACACACTGAGGCTCTCATCTTCTTGGATCTTTATGCAGGTTTTGTCTTGGTCTCACTCCACATCCTTATCAGACGCCTTCATGAGAATTATATCTAACGTCAGTTTGATGGATAGAAAATAAACAGTCAGCGAAGCACCTTACTGCTCGGAAGCCTTAGACTTATCTGCTGAGTGCCTCAAGGTTTCTCCCTCAGCCCTACCCTCTTTCCCACACACATAATCCCTCCTCTAGAATATCTGTGCACACATCAAATTCCTCTTCTACGCCAATGACAGCAACTCATACACTTCCTCTCAGATAAAACCCAGGCACAAGGCACAAGCTCACCTCCTGCATGACTGAAATCACTAACTGGATGAAATCCAACTCAACACCAACAAGACAGAAGTAGTTATCTCCGGCAAGAACACTTCGCCATGACACTCCACCTGGAGGCTGGTCAAACATGGACCCACCTCCACACCAGCACCTGCACCTGCAACCTCTGGATTATCAATGACAACAAAGAGGGCAGGCCTGTACGAGTCAATGCCATCACCGCCTCATGCTTCCTCACCCTGAAGATGCTGCAAGTACGTCATTTATTATGCGTTATTATTTAAAGCCTCTGCATATACGTAACAGTACAAGATTCCTTTATCGACAATTCATTCAATAAAACAGTATTAAAAAGTGTTAAAAACCATCGGTTAACATTGTTTGTAATTTACACAATTGACCATTATGCTCATCAGTAAGTCTAAAGTGCTTGTGCATCAGAAAAACTGGGCTGACAAAAGTTATCCTGAGTTCACCAGCCATCTTTGTACAGCCTGGTAAAGTGCATTGTTTTGCGCATATGGTCATTGTTGGTTTAAAGTGCTGGTGTGGTGGAAAGTGCTGTTGTTAGCTCATTGGATCTTGCTTCAAGGCGTGCCTGATTCAGCTACATTTTATGCCCAATGCCGATCTGTTTTTGAGTCTCCTGGCTACCATCTCCAAATATTTTGTGAGCCGGCAGTTTACCTGTGTCTTGGCCGGATTGAAGCCCAGTTTTACTGCCTGTTTACTGGTCCGAGTGCCATGCCGCCTGAAAGATGGTCGCAGTGAGACGATCCTTATGTCCATTAGATTAGGACAAGTGTCCCCCTTCACAATCCCGCACAGGCAACATGTCTGCGGACCTCCCCCTTTTCCCATGAAGGCAGATGTGGGATGATCTGAATGACCCCTAGTCATAGCTTTAGAAACTTTTCCTTGTCTTCCAGGAAGATTGCGGTTTGAGTGCTTTGTAATCACTAAGTGCTATCCAGTCATGGGCCCTTTTCGCAAGCATTTCCTTGTCTTCCAGGACTGATACCATCTGTGTTGCTTTTTTCACAAATTTTATGAAGGATAAAAGATCTGTTGGGGTTCCTCAGAGGTCCGACAATCCCAGTAATTCAATGGAGTCGAACAAGTATTCCCTGGCTGGGGATTTTCCATGGCGAAGCAATTCTACCCGTAGATGGAAGTTAAGGGAACCAGCCTCTGCGCTGCGGATCTTACGCCAACTTTTTATGTATGCATCCCTTCTTCCCACTGGTTGTTTTTGGAGGCCAGATTCCAGCCGTATTTGGGCCGGTGAAACATATTTTGGTAGGTGGAAAATTGCTCTTTAAGAATGACCTATTACTGTGTCCTGAGCTGCAGCATCTTTGCCTTTAAGAGATTCGCTCCCGTAAGTTATTGTCCGCTGCAATTTTGCACGGAGCACCTGCAGTAAGGGGTCCAGTGTTCTCCACAGGGAGTCCAGCTGGGGTTTAAATGAACTTTTGTGATCCAGAAGTATTCCAAGATATTTGTAGCTGGATTCCTGGTCCAGACATTGCTGCCTAGTTAAGTTTTTTCCTTTTACTGTAATTTTCTGCCATAATCTTAGTTTTTTAAAGATTTATTTGTAGTGCATTCCGTTGTGAGAGGTTGTTTGTTGTATCCAAGAGATGTTGAAGACCAATGAGGGACCGACTTATCAGCACTAAGTCGTCCACGTATAGCAGGTTTCACAATAACATTTTTCCCAATTTTGCAGCATGTGATGCACAACTGTCTAGTTCTCCTGGGAGATCCGCTGGGAAGAGGTTGAAAAGCGAGGGTGTCTAGGAGGCCCCCTTGCTTGAGCTCTTTAGAGGTTGTGATTCCTTTGGAGAGGTGTGTCCCTGCGCCCAATTTAATCCTGATCCAGGTGTCAGTATGTAGCCGCTTGCGCTGTTTCAGGACTGATTTTGGTATTCCCCAGCTTTCTAATTTTTGCCAAACTTTTTCAGGGTCGACATCAGTATACTCAATAAAACGAAGAAATAACAGAGTTTTAGCCTCTTTAGCTGTGTCCATTAGCAAAGCTAATGCCATAATGTTGGTTGTTGTTCCTTGGCCCTAGCAGAACCCAGTTTGATTTATAGGGATAGTGGGGTTTTCTGATGCCCAAGATGTTAGTTTGTTCAAGATTGTGCCGGCGTAGTACTTTGCCTCTACTTCGATGCGTGCAATTAGTCGATAATTGTTTGGGACTTTCCTGTTGCCCTGTTTAAAAATTGGACTGATAATTGATCCTTTCCATGATTCTGGAATTGTAATTGCACAGTTTATAGCCTTAAAAACCAGTAATAGCGCTTTGCTCCAGTATTCTGCGTCGTATTTGTGCAGCATTGGGGGTATGCCATTGGGGCTTGGGGCGCGCCCAGGTCTGCCGCTGGCTATTTGTTTCTTTATCTGAGTTGCTGTTAGACCATGACATTCCTCTGTGACGGAGGACAGGAGGTCTGTGCCTCCCGCCGGCTCACTCCCTTGGTGAATTTGTGTTTTTCTATTGGAGCCATATTGCTCCTCGGGAGTGGGGTTTTGCGCTGTTGCTCCCCTGTTAACCTCTTGAGTGCCCATGACGAGATGGTCTCGTCATGGGCCGCGGTTGCGCTGTGCCCATGACGAGACTATCTCGTCATGAACCCCGCCCGCTAATGAAAGGGCCGGCACAGGGCGGGGAAAGGGCGGGGCACTCAAGGGGTTAAGGTCATCTCTGCCCTTTCTCACATTTCCCATTTCCTTGTCCACTTCTTCATCCTTTTGCGCTTCGTTGTTAAAGTGGTTGTAGAGGTAATCTACCCAGTCATCCTCTGTTATATTAGAGTTTATTCCAAGATGGTTTGGTCGCTCGATTCTCTTGATTGTTTGCCAAAATATATCTTCTATTGATTTTGGTTAACATCGTGAAGTAACGTTGCCAACAGTTTGTCATTCTTTAATCTTTTTTTCAATTTCTTTCTTTTTAATAGAGCCTTTGTTTCCCAAAGGACACACTGCAAATCCAAGTTTGGCAGAGTTTAACGAAGCTGCCGTAGTGTTTGATTTATGGTTTGTTCGATTCCGGGCTGGTTGTCGGCCTTGTTGAGGTGTCCGGCGATTGTCCTGAATTTGTCCCTATCCTGGTCGCAAGTTCCCCGTCAAGGGTCGTAATGAAGCTTTCCCATGCTTTACTGATTGGACTGATGTATCTTTCCCGTGGTCGTGTAGTATTTTAGCGGTGACTGTGAGAAGGTGGCCTGATATATGCTGTCCAAAAGTTCTAGTGGGCACCTTGTATCAGTCCAAACAACCCCTTATGGTGATAAGTTGACAACCTTTATTGAAAGCTTTCCTAGTGGTAGCTATGGAGAGCAGACTTCAGGCTAAGTCTTGAAGGAATGTAAAGCAGCTTGTTGTACCGGTCTATAATCTCTTGAATGATCAAATGAAAGGACAAACACACCAGGTATATATTTAAAATATATGTATTTAGGTTAACACACACCCCTCTAGTCTCTTTATGAGACTGGAGTTCGAAGTACTTAAGTTACAAGATAGCAATCATCAGTAATAGCACAAATACACATTTGGGCCCTAGGGGCGTACCAAACCATATACCAAAAAAGTGGTATAAGAACCACGACTGAACTAGACACAAGGCCTAGAGCCTGTAGAATCGCTAGAACCCCAAAGAACCACCCAAGGTAGTGACACAGGGGACCCACGGGGACTATATGCAGTGTGTAAACACAACCGCAGGTTCCTGTTATCTTCTATGGGCAATGTCGCGGTTGGAAATGTAAAGATTAGGGACCCTTCTAATCGAGTCAGGACAAAACCCTTTTGGACTTAAGAAGTTCTAGGGCGAGCACCCACGGGAGCACCGGAGTACTCAAGTTACCTCACCCAGGGAAGCCGGGTGCAATGGTGTCTTTTGGTGTCAGGTCGCGTCGTCGATATCAATGGAAGCTGCTGCCGTGAAGAGAAGTGTCCGAAGAGATCCAAGCCTGGATCTGGGATGAAAGGAACCTGAAAGCAGAGGGGACAGAGTCTGGGTCACTAGCCAGTGACCGAGGGCAGGATGGACCAATGCCCACAGATGTCGGGTACTTCAGGTGAGTTGATGGGTGTCTTGACTCTTCAGCCACGAGGTCCAGGTGGTGTCGACGAAGTCCACGAGCCGGATTCGAGCTGTACCACAAAGTCTGTCGAGTGCTGCGGTGTCGGCGACCAGATTGGACCCAACAAGCCTTGGCAACGGCAAGTCACAGGAATTCAGAGAAAGGATTGCGGTGCAGACCAGCAAGGTCTGAAGGACTCACCCAGTGAGGGTAAGTCAGGGCACATCTGGTGCAACCAGGAAAGCCCAAGCAGAAAAGAAGTTGCCTTTGTGGGGACCTGCTAGCCAACGGGCTAGTGATCGCGAAGGAGCCTCGAGCGGTCACACTTGAAACTGTCCCACGGGTCATCACTCGTGGAGTGGAGGCCAGCAACCTTTGGTGCAGGAAGTGCTTAAGGCTGGGGCTTCTTGGAGCCCAAAGCACAACTTCGAGGAGGACCAGGAAGATGCTGTTGCTGCAAAAGATCACAGTTTCCAGGGGTCACGGTTCCACATCACCCACAGTAGCCACAGGCCTCAGCTTTGCTGTGGACTCAGGGTAGCCTTGGGGACGTCTGGATATCCACCTCTGGTGATGCAAAGACTTCAGCGTCCGGCGGGAGCTTCAGCGATGCAGACCGGTCAGTTGCTTCTTTGGGGCCTGCCAAGCAGGGGAGTCACTCCTTGACCCCAAGGGAGATTTATTCAGTCTTCTAGTCAGGATAGAAAGTCGAAGGTCCAGGATATATGTTGCAGAGTTTTGTCCAGGGTAATCTAAAGTCCTAGGGACTGGATTCCTATACTTATAGTAAGTTTAAGGGATGGACATACTCTAGGGACCCACCTATGGGAGGGCTTGGAAAGAGGGGTAGTTACACCCATTTCCTTTGTCCAGTTTCATGCCAGAGCAGGGGCAGGTAACCCCTGCAACCGGTTTGAACTGGACTATGCACAGGGACACCAAGTGTGCCCTCAGTGCAGGACTATAAAGCCCAGAGAGTGCTCCTGCCCAGCTCCAATACACATCTGCCTGTCTGGGGAGGTGGTTACACCTCCCTGTGACAGGAAACCTATTGTCCAGGCACCCCCTGCCGGAGTTTCGGTCAGCAGCAGGAGGCAAGACCCGTGTCTGCGGCACAGGCATCCATTTTGTGATGCCAGGGCTCAGGAAAGTCCTACCGGGTTTGACCAGTGTGAACATGTCTCTCCCTCTAGAAGGGTGGAATGCTAATCCGCCGCCAGAATTGGCGGGGGGGGGGTAGTATTCCAAAGCGTTTGACACCAAACACTACATGTTTTGATGCAGCCATTGCAAAGTTAGCATTTACCGCGAGGTTATAATGCACTTAAGAGTATCTGGTATGGCTGTATCACAGAACAGCCATAAGGAAGGATTTCCGAAAGCTGCAGAGGGGCTCAGCTCATGCTTGGGCACCCTCTCACACAAAACTAAGCACTCTGCCTTCAGGATTGTTAAGGCCTGCCATAGGAGTGGCTTATAGGTTTATATGTGTCTGTATATATATGTGGATATTGGTAGCCTATACCACTGTAAGGGGTGCAAGCACACCCTTACCCAGGCTGCAGTAGCAGACCTGTGGTGTCATTTTGGAGTGCTTCCCAGGGGTGGCATAATATATGATGCAGCCCCTGGTAGGCCTCTAAGGTACCTATGCCCTAGGTACATAGTATACCATATACTAGGGGCTTATAAGGCACCTCAGAATCCAATTAGATATGTACCTAATGTACATGCAAACTATTTTAGAGAGGAAGCAGCTAGGCTGGGGTCCTGATTAGCAGGGCCACAGCCAGACTAAGGTCGAAAAACAGTGAAACACCAGCAAAAAGTGGGGGTACCCATGTGAAACAGATCCTACTCTCCTACAGTGACTGATATTGCTTCGATGTAATTAAGATTGCACCTTATTCATTTGCTGTCCCCTGTATATTGATGGGTTTGCATACCTCTGTTAGGACAGTATTTGCTTATAACGTCACTTCCTGAGGTATGTGGTCACTGTGGTGATTATCACCCATTCTGAAAGTGGCGACTTTACTGAACATGGTTACGGTTGGTAATGTAAAATCTACATGAGAAGAGATTTTTGATTAATGAAACGTGGCGGCCGGTGGATTATCCCCCGGTAGGCAGCCGTTCAGAGCTCTTAATTTTAGGTGTTCTAGTTCCTGGAGCAGGTGTTTTGAACATCTTGTTGGATTATCAATTTTGGCCAGCCCCTGATTCAGTTTTCCCCATGAAGCAATAAGGTCTTGCGCAGGGTCGGCATCTAGTCCGGACCCTAAACGGTGTAGATTAAAATCATCCACCAGGATGAAGTGATCTGTGTCCTGTTCATCCATGACCCTTTTTAGGTCTCTATCAAGAAATAAGGGGAAAGTAGAGGTTTAAGGTTAGGTTCACCCTCCACCAATATAATTATCAAAAAAACTACCTGAACGAGTCAAGTAGACAGGAACCTAACCGGGAAAGACAAAAGGTGTAGGAAACAATTTGATCCTTAAGGACACCGTTTTAGAAAGAAAGGGAAGGATTATCTCTTTCTATAGTCCCCTCACTCACCAGGGTTTCCCCGACGGTGACATGCTTCATCATAGGGCTCCTCCCAGTCCTCTACGGACTGAGGCGTGCTACGACTTGCGGTGTTACGTAGGAGTACTAGAAACTTGTGGACTATGTGTAGTGAAAGTGAAGTAGTGGTGGAGTGGGATAATTAAAATAATCAGCTAGTGGGCTACAAAATAAACTTTATTGGTGCTCTAAGCTGAAAAAATTAAAAACGGGGTAATATGACAAGGGACCCTAACTGTAACTGCCAAACCTCACGGACCGAATGCGGTCCGTGAGGTTTGGCTTCGAGTAGGTGTCATAGTATGCGGGGTTCAACGTACAAATGTACGAGATCGCCGCATCCCCTCCAGTGACCATGAGGCACAGTGTTGCTTTTTCTTAAACCATTGTGCTGACGTACATTACGTATGTATTTTTAAAAAACGCATGCCTTACTATTGTGGCATCACACTTATTGCACCTTAATGAGGTTGACTAGGAGTGGCAAGTTTCTCGACACTGGGCTGGTCCCTGTGTAGTCCTGACGAAGAGCTGGGGAAGCTCGAAACTAGTTGACCTGAATATATGCTAGGCACACCTTTCCATTACAGTTAGGGTCCCTTGTCATATTACCCCGTTTTTAATTTTTTCAGCTTAGAGCACCAATAAAGTTTATTTTGTAGCCCACCAGCTGATTATTTTAATTATCCCACTCCACCACTACTTCACTTTCACTACACATAGTCCACAAGTTTCTAGTGCTCCTACGTAACACCGCAAGTCGTAGCACGCCTCAGTCCGTAGAGGACTGGGAGGACCCCTATGATGAAGCATGTCACCGTGGGGAAACCCTGGTGAGTGAGGGGACTATAGAAAGAGATAATCCTTCCCTTTCTTTCTAAAACGGTGTCCTTAAGGATCAAATTGTTTCCTACACCTTTTGTCTTTCCCGGTTAGGTTCCTGTCTACTTGACTCGTTCAGGTACCTTTTTAGGTCTCGCCTACGCAGCGCGCACGTGCTGCGTACGAAAAATACCTTTTGTAATCGCTTCAGTTTTTGCCCTAAAAACATGAACTCGTTGCATTAGTTTCAATGGCAACTTGTGCACGTTTGGCAATTCCCTGGCGGGAGCAAGCTTTGACACCATATGTTTGTAATTAACTTGCAAACAGATGGTGCCCCTGCTCGCTCCCGCAAGGGGAACAGGCACAGTCCCACTCCTCTCTCCCCTCCCCCTACTACCTCATGTCAAACTTTTGATAAAAAACTTTTTTACTTGGAGCGAGAGGCACACGCATGCTTGTTTTTTGCTTGCCAGAAACTAACTGCCTCTATTTGTGTTCATTGTGGATTGTTTACGGTCTGTAAAGCCCTCTGTCACTCTCAGATCCTTGTCCCCGTTATGTAAAACAGCATGGAAATAAATAAACAGGGACTATTAATCACCGCTGACTATAACACGGCTGACAAAGAAAGGAAGAGCACAGAGCTAACTTGACCTGTTAAACTGTAACTGGCCCGGTGCAGAGGACGCTGCAGGAGAGTTGTTCTGACATGAAAAGACAGGGCAGAACCATGATGCACCGAAGGAGGGCACAGAAGAAACCACGATCCAACACTTACAGGCCTAAGGGACATCCTGACACACTCTACCTGACAGGACAAATAGATGAGACTTGTGTCCGGACAAGCGCTGGTGCTGGAGTAACAAGAATCCATCTGCGGCCTGAGTAAGGCAGTCCGGGAGAGCTGATGCTTAAGAGCAAAGGTAACGCAAGGGACCGATGCTTCGTGGTCCAGTGAGCCTTCTGCCCAATCAGAGATCAGAAGCCTAGAAGAAAGAAAAGGAAAAGCTCAAAGATTCCAAAAACAAAATCAGTTATGCTTTTTATGAACTGCTTCGCACCAGATTTTCGCTCTCTAAGTGCTAGCAGGTGCTCCTAGTACCAAATGTAGTGGATCAGCCGGGATTCGAACTTGTGAAGGGAAGGTCACTCACACCTGATGTTAGTGGAGAGCGTTTAACACACTGAACCGTCATGTTGGCTTGTTGCTAAGTAAAGAATGTCGGATCGATTTATGCTAACACATTTTTATTGAACCCATCAAGGCAAAAAGAAGAAAAACAAATGTTGCTGTGTGCTCCCAAGATTCAGGTTACAACTTTGGCTTTTCAGATTTTGTGTAAATACCCCCCAACAATTTATCAGTCTCCACACATGCTTTATCAGGTGCTTCCTCCTTCGCCTGTCACCTTTGTGAGTTACTTTAAGGTAAGATTCCGACATCATATACATTTCAATTGTTACCTCATTATATAAGCAACCCTGTTACCCCGTGCAGTCTACTATATTTCTACTACCATTACTTTCATCAAGTTGACAACAGACTTTCATTTGGTTACTGAAAATGCAATGCAAAGATCAAAAGAGAACCATGTGTGGCCCTATAGTGTCGCCCAAGCTTGCAGTTGCCTATCTTTGGTCCACTGATAAAGCAGAATGTGTTTTCGTCTGTAGGCGCTACGTTTGCGGATAGTAGGTGAGGGAAAAGCTCATACTTCATGCATTTATTTGACCTCTTTCAATGTGCTCTGGTGTCCAACTTTAATCAGTCTTGGTTTACAACTCCCCTGGCAGACAATGGGTCCCACTCAATAAATCTAGAGTAAGGAGACAAAATGGATGAGACGAGCAGGGGGTGTTACAATGGGAGTGAAGACCGAACGGGGTTTCCATCAGCACCACATCAAGGAAGCACTGCTGTATGCTAAATATGTCGAAAACACTCAATCCCATTCCTGAACCATGTCAACCAATATTGCACCATAGTGTTATATTCCCATTAAAGATACATTTGAAAACAGAGGACTTTGCTATGCAGCACGTTTTTATTAACTTAATGTTTTTCAACCTGCAGGAGGATGGGAGCACACTGCCTTACCTCCCAGCACAGTTCGTAAATGCTTACTTGAATATTAGCTGTAGTGTTTCACCAAAGTTGATGCAGGTTAGTGCTGTAAATCTCTAGACACGTGTTTTTGGATATTATCCTTCATTAGAAGAGATAACAAGCATTGGCATAGCCAATAGGTCTCGCCTTTGGGACCTTATAAGTGTTTAGTTATCCAGCACAATATCTTTTGTGCAACATCATCAACTGTTGCATGGCTAAACACTGATAAAGTCCCAAAGGCGAGACCTATTGGCTATGCCAATGCTTGTTATTTCTTTGATTAGTTCTTTGCCTGCACTTACATTTTGTTTGGGGTGCACGTAGAAGTTAATTATTATAACTTCTTGGTGCTCCTTGTTAACCTTCAGTGTTATCATCACAGCCTGAACGGCTCTTGGAGCTGCAATTTTGATCTCTATGGGCAGGATGTCTCCTGTTGTGGTTATTGAGGCTAATATCATTCGACCCTCCGAGCGGTGACCAAACTCAGATCCCTCTATATCTGGAACAAAGTGGGAGGTGTACCGCTCAAGCTCAAAGGCTTTGTCTTCCCAGGTTTCCTGGAGCAGTATCATGTCAAATGTTTTCAGGTAATTAACTACGTCTAAATCCTCAGTTTTACTTGGTAGGCCATTGATGTTCCAGATGCACATACGGGTTTTACCTTGCTGTACTGGTGGTGTCAGTTGTGCTGCTCTGTTGTTATTGTTTGCTTTATTTGTGCCCAGTTCTGCATTGTAGATTTTGAAGCAGTGTTTGATTGCCCAAGGCCTGTGTTCAAGTTGAATGCCTTTGAGCGAGTTTTGTGTGCGCCAGGGCTTGCTCCTTTTAATACCGAGTTGGTGGTTTTGGGTGGTCTGTTGGTGTAGAAATTTAAAAAGGGGGTTGGATATGGTGGTTTAGATTTGGCTTTTAGCTTTATCCCCCAATGTTTTAACTTGTTTTCTTCTTTCATGATTTCGTCGGCTATCTCACAAGAGTTCCATCTTGTTTTGGTTGCCTCTGGGGATAGGGGATTATTAGTTTGTTTAAATTCTATGGATAGCAGATCTGCAGGGCTTATGTTTTCTAGGCTCATAATGGACTGCAAGAGCCGCAGTAAGTTCCCTCTATGTAGTATATCTGCTCTTCCCAGGGATTCATACTCAGGGGTGAATATGATGGTGCCCGTTCCTTCTACGTTTCGTGCCTCCATTTCCTGGTTAGGTATTTCTTTGTGCAGAGGAGACCTTAATTGAGCCAAATTGCTCATGCCGACTCCTTGGTTGATGGTAGTGCAGGAGATTAGCAAAGGATCACTTGGTGACCTTGTTTTTCATAGCCCGCAGGTTGTGTTCTCGTTACCTCCTGTTGGGTGTTGAGATGACTCCCTGTAATCAATCTGTGGGTCATTTCGCAGGTGCGGCCTTGGACTTTGTTCCGCTTTGGAAATCTTCCTAGGTTCTTACTTCGGCGTGGCTAGTTCCTTTCTTATTTGATTTGACCCCGGCTTAGAGTGCTTTTTGTTGATAATCTTGTAGATGGCCCCGCTGTCAAAACGAGGTTGGTATTGGATCTTGCGGTAGGGTAATCTGGTCTGTCAACCAGAATGGATGTAGGAACATGCCCCATATTCTTATTTTAATTTCGGATTCAGGTGCTGATGGATTTGCCTGCAGCTGATTATTGGCACCAAGACCCAGTGCTGCTAGCTTCCTGTTTCTTCCCTTCCTTTTTTGTTTGGGTGTGCTTTCGGGGGTGGGTGGTGTTTATTGGCTGCGTTCTCTTTTATTATTACTATGGCTTTGCTGCCGGCAGGAGAGTGGTATAAATTAATTGGGATCATCCCCATTTCTTGATGCTCGGGTGCTGTTGTTTTTGTCCTGGGTTGTCCGTCGCTAGGATAGGTTGGCGATGGGGCGTTAGTTTTTAAATCATGTAGTAGGTCTCCGATCATTGATGGTAACGTTAGTAATTTAGCAATTATTGGGTCACAGGTACATTCTGGTTGTGAGGTTTGACTTCTGTGGACCGCTTCTTGCCCCTGCTTTATTAGGCCATTGAGCCCTGATAGCTTTCTATCGAGCCCTGAGGTGAAATCAGCCAGTGTTTGAAGGACTGTAAGCTGTAGAGCCAGTTTGTGCGATTGGTAATGAAGAGCTGTTGCCGAGTGTTGCCGAGTGTTGCCGAGTGTTGCCTTGTGCTTGGTATTGAGTCCTATATGGATTCTGTATGTGAGAGAGCGGTGGAGTTGCTTCTCTCTACCCGCGGCGTCTTTATGACTGCTGCGGGGGAGTGATTTGGAAGGGGTTTCAGTTGTATGAGGGAACGAGTTTCACCCATTCCTGTGAGGCTAGGAAAGTCATGTCTGCATTCATCGAGTGGGAATCTTCATAAGGAAGCAGCGTCCGGCCCACTGGCGGTGTGTACAGTTGGATCGTTAAGAGCTGCCAGGGCGTTAGCTTGTGTGATTTGTGTCTGAAGTGGGGAGCTGTTATTTGGCTGCAATATGGGGGCCCATGCCCTTTGTTTGGCCCACTGACTTATTTCCGGGGAGAGAGCTTGGGAGTCCTTCAAGTCCATTCAATTAGTGGTTTCTGCCTGCTCCTAGGTTTTCACAATGTCTGTGTTTTGCTGACGCCTGGCGTCCAATTTAAGGAATTTTTCTGCCTTTTGGTGTCTTGATGGACTGCCTTGAGCATTGCTGGGTATCACCTTGACTGGAACGCTGCCGTCTCTGCTGACTCTGACCTCTGCCGTATTATTAGCCTCGCTGTTTATCCAGGTTTCTGTGCCTTGTTTGGTGGTTTCCAAGTCTCCTTCTGTAGCCATCGTTTTTTCATAACTTTTGTCCTTTGTTTGTGGTGGTGGATCAGTTGGGTTAATGATGGCCTGTGAAATTTGGGAAGTTTGTTAAAGTTTCCTTGGTTGCAGGGGGGTTTGCAGCCCCATTATGTTCTCATTTTTAGAGTAAATTGCTGTCCCAGGGTCTTTCAGAAAGGAGAAAAATGTATACATTTTTGGTTGGTAGGTACATAGTTTTTTCCTTTGGGTTGCCCCCTCAATGTTTATGAGTTCTTTTGGTTCTTGGCCTCTCGGTGGAAGTATCAGGTCGGCTGTAATTTGTTGATGTGTTATTGCGGGGCTGGGGGTTTTGCTGACATTTGCACCATAGAAGGTAGAACTTGTGGGGGCGCAGCTGTTGGCCTTAGCTGTGTCGCTTTTGTGGCTTACTTTCTCACTGGCCGGTCCTGAATCAAGGCTGCTCGTGCCCTCACACTTGGCTTTCCTTTTTGTAGGCTTGGGTTTTGATCTTGTGGGGGACCTCTTTACTCTGTCTGACCTCATGTCCTCTCTATTGACCTCCATGTGGCCTGGTTTGCACAACACTTGGTGTTTGATGCTTGATGCTTGTTGCTCGGTGCTTGGTGCTTAATACTCACTCCCTCTTGGGTGTGTTCATTTTGCCTTTTTCTTTTTGGCCCCTAAGCCTGCCTTGTACTCTTGAGCCCCCTTTTTTTACCAATGCTCTCTGCAGTCTTCTGCTCTTATCTATTGTTGTGAGGTTGTTAGGAGGTTGTTTAGAGGTTAATAGGCTGGGTTTGTGGCTGTCAAGCACTAGCGTACTGGCAACTAATGACTGGCGACAGTTGGCCAAACGAGGCACTCAAATGGTGCTCAAGTGGGCCCATTGGCCATGACCCGCGGCCGCACCCGGCTACCGTGCTCTTATCCACTGCTTCTAGTTCAGATTCTGTGGGAGAGTTGCTTTACTGTTGTCCCTAATTACTGCCTATATATTCTTGGACGTCGCTACAACCACAGAGAGCAGCTTCCTACTGGCATGATTAAACTGCCTTAGATTGGCAGGGACACACATCGGTTAGGGCGGTTTAGGAGCACCAGGCTCCAAGCTCACACACCAACCTTGAGCTGTTGATCTGTTAGTGTAAACTTCTGCTGTTAGGTTTGAGCAGGAACTCTAATTGCTGCCAGAGTTGCCAGGGTGGGGTCTGGTAAGACTGAGTAGAGCTGAGTAGGCTGGTGGGATAGGGTAGGGTTGGGGGAAGGTGAGAGGGGTAGGTGAACAGGGAGTAGTGTACTTGGATGAGCCGCAAGCCGCAACCAACTTAGTATGGCCGCGTCTGCGGACTCACCAGGCTCGCACTCAGCTACTGGCGACTGTGTTCTCTGCACATGCACTTACCCCCCCAGCCGTTTCAACCTCTCACTGCTCCGTGGCTTCCAGGCGCTCTTGATGTTGCCTCCCCTGCCGACCTGCAAGGGGGTTTTTTGGCCACTATATTTTGCTGGGTTATTACTGAGTTGCCCTCCGATGCAGCAACACAGCGGCAGCCGCAGCGACCGCTCCTCGGCTCACTCGGTTCACTCGCTCTGCGTGTCACGTGACCAGAAGACACCACCGATGCTGTGGAAGATCTTCAATGGCTCCATAGGAACACCATCACTCATGCCTTCCTCACCAGGAAGCTAGACTTCAGCAACACCCTCTATGCCAGAATCACCATGCCTCTTACAAGAAGACTTCAAACCATCCATAACTCAGTAGCCAGACTCAACCTCACATACAGATAGCATATCACACCACACCTCAAAGAGCTCCACAGGCTTCCGACATTCAAACACGCTCAGTTCAGACTGCTCATGCACACATTCAAGTCACTACATAACTTAAGCCCCACCTACCCGAACAGTTATTTATTTGTTTGACGGTTTCATACAGTGCGACAAGACCCTCGTGGGTATCAGCGCGCTTTACACATGTTCAAGATATGGCAGATGGATTGTCAGTGTGCATGCGTTTGTAGAGGTCCTGAGGCGGAAGCCGGGACTGTTGAGTGAGTGAGAAGATGAGTTTTAATAATTTTAAATTGCTTTTAAAGATTAATTTTAAAAGTGCCATTGGATGGTATCGTACTGCTTTGTAGCGTAACGCTGTAATTTGGGGGCACGCTCACCTTATTTGGGCTTGAACGCTGCTTCTCCTGTTCCCGCGCTGTGAGCCTCCCTGCCCCATCTCAGCCAACCGGGAGCTGTCGGGGACTCGAGCGAGGGCCACCATCTTTGGTGAGGAGGAGGCGAGCGGCACAGTGCTCGGCCCCTCCCACCCCTACTCCTTAAAATCACCGACTTCCTGCGCGTGCACTGATTGTCAGTGTGCATGCGTTTGTAGAGGTCCTGAGGCAGAAGCCGGGACTGTTGAGTGAGTGAGGAGACGAGTTTTAATCATTTTAAATTGCTTTTAAAGATTAATTTTAAAAGTGTCATTGCATGGTATTGTACTGCTTTGTAGCGTAACGCTGTAATTTGGGGGCACGCTCACCTTATTTGGGCTTGAACGCTGCTTCTCCTGTTCCCGCGCTGCGAGCCTCCCTGCCCCATCTCAGCCAACCGGGAGCTGTCGGGGACTCGAGCGAGGGCCACCATCTTTGGTGAGGAGGAGGCGAGCGGCACAGTGCTCGGCCCCTCCCACCCCTACTCCTTAAAATCACCGACTTCCTGCGCGTGCACTGATTGTCAGTGTGCATGCGTTTGTAGAGGTCCTGAGGCAGAAGCCGGGACTGTTGAGTGAGTGAGGAGACGAGTTTTAATCATTTTAAATTGCTTTTAAAGATTAATTTTAAAAGTGTCATTGCATGGTATTGTACTGCTTTGTAGCGTAACGCTGTAATTTGGGGGCACGCTCACCTTATTTGGGCTTGAACGCTGCTTCTCCTGTTCCCGCGCTGCGAGCCTCCCTGCCCCATCTCAGCCAACCGGGAGCTGTCGGGGACTCGAGCGAGGGCCACCATCTTTGGTGAGGAGGAGGCGAGCGGCACAGTGCTCGGCCCCTCCCACCCCTACTCCTTAAAATCACCAACTTCCTGCGCGTGCACTGATTGTCAGTGTGCATGCGTTTGTAGAGGTCCTGAGGCGGAAGCCGGGACTGTTGAGTGAGTGAGGAGACGAGTTTTAATAATTTTAAATTGCTTTTAAAGATTAATTTTAAAAGTGTCATTGCATGGTATCGTACTGCTTTGTAGCGTAACGCTGTAATTTGGGGGCACGCTCACCTTATTTGGGCTTGAACGCTGCTTCTCCTGTTCCCGCACTGCGAGCCTCCCTGCCCCATCTCAGCCAACCGGGAGCTGTCGGGGACTCGAGCGAGGGCCACCATCTTTGGTGAGGACGAGGCGAGCGGCACAGTGCTCGGCCCCTCCCACCCCTACTCCTTAAAATCTCCGACTTCCTGCGCGTGCACTGATTGTCAGTGTGCATGCGTTTGTAGAGGTCCTGAGGCGGAAGCCGGGACTGTTGAGTGAGTGAGGAGACGAGTTTTAATAATTTTAAATTGCATTTAAAGATTCATTTTAAAAGTGCCATTGGATGGTATCGTACTGCTTTGTAGCGTAACGCTGTAATTTGGGGGCACGCTCACCTTATTTGGGCTTGAACGCTGCTTCTCCTGTTCCCGCGCTGCGAGCCTCCCTGCCCCATCTCAGCCAACCGGGAGCTGTCGGGGACTCGAGCGAGGGCCACCATCTTTGGTGAGGAGGAGGCGAGCGGCACAGTGCTCGGCCACTCCCACCTCTACGGTTATAAATGAACCACACTCACAGGAAGCGCAGCGGACGAGCGCAGCGGGTGCGTCGACGGCGCGTCGAAGACGCGCCTAAGACAAGCCCGTCTGCGCCTGTCCGCGCCGGTACGGGTCTAGGGGCTATTAGCTCGGCCCCGCAACCCAGTGACAGTTCAGGCATACCGCGACTAATGTATACAAAAGACAAGCTAATGTCACTTAACACTAAAATCCGACAGGGCCATTCTCAATGTGCTAAAGTGGAGCCCTTTAACATCATGGGCCCACTCAGCTGCCGGATATGTAGATGGGATAACAAACCTAAAGACGACCCGACTCCAAGAAATCCTTCCAACCTTGACATATCCTGTATTTACTTGAATACACGATCTCTTCCCAAACACTCTATTGAACTTTGGGACACTTTATATCAAATACAAGCGGACTTAGTGTTCCTCACGGAGACTTGGCTTGATACCCACAGCACTCCCGACATCGCAATGGCGCTCCCCATAGGCTACAAAATCCTAAACCTCAACAGACCCAAAAAGAAGGGTGGCGGTGTAGCCATGCTATTCAAAGAAAAGTTCACTTGCACCCAAGAAGTGCCCACACAGGATAGCAATCATGAAGTAATGATTTATTCAGTCTCTTTAGGAACTTATCCACTGATGGGAGGAGCTATCATCTATAACCCTCCAGGAAGTACAGTAGAATTTAGCACGCAGTTTCTCTCTCAGATACTCCCTGCTTGCCTAAAACATAAAAATCTCCTAGTATTAGGAGACTTCAATGTACACTTCGAGTCACATACCAATTCACTCACTAAGCATCTTGCAGATAATATGGGAATCCTGCAACTAAAACAAATAGTCAACCAGGTTACACATAGAGCAGGACATAGATTGGACCTGATATTTACAAACATTGAGACCACAATTATTAACAACATTGTGCCTCTCACCTGGACTGATCATCTCAGGATAGATTTTAACATCAGCCTACCTATAAAAAATATGAGACCAATGATACAGACACCAGTTACAACTAGAAATTGGAAAAAATTCTCATTGGAGAAATTCCAACAGCACTTCCATTTTCACACTAATCCGGGCTTCGCAATAGAAGAAGAAATCAACGGTCTGCATAAAAGTATAGGAGACGCACTTGAACACTGTTCAACGAACGTTACTAAAACTAAACCCAGACGTACAGTGTCGGAAAAATGGTATGGCCCAGATCTTAAAACTTTCAAAAGAAAATGCACTATGTTGGAACATAAATGGAGGTTAAGTAAAACCACGAAGGACAGATCCATCTATAAGAAGGAATTGAAAGCCTATAACACAGCCATACGGAAAGCAAAAAAAGACTTTTTCTCTCAGCAAATACTTGAACACAAACATTCCTCTAAACAACTCTTTAAAATTGTTAGAGAGCTCTGCAATCCCCCTAGTCTCACAACAAACCTGGTACCTTCACAGGAAGGATGTAATAAAATCAGCAATTTTTTCTTTGATAAAAGCGATAAAATGTATTCATCCTTCTCAAGTCATGACTTGGATTCGACAGAGCATCATACGGATGCTGAGCCTTGCTTCTTGGCCAGCTGCTCTGCCTTTGGCCCTTTTTCAGAGGAAGACGTAGCCAAAGTCATGTCAGAAATTAAATCGGGCTCTCCATTGGACCCGTGTCCATACCACATATTCCTTCAATTAATTCCTTTAATTGGTCCAATAGTGACGCAAGTTCTAAACCAGTCTCTAGACCAGGCGGTATTTCCTACTATTTGGAAAACTGCGGTAGTGACTCCCTTATTAACAAAAGCAGGTGCGGACATAAACAATCCAGCTAACTACCGACCCATCTCGCTACTGCCATACCTTTCAAAAGTGTTGGTGGAAACTGGTGAACAGGCAATTGTCAAACTTTTTGGAAACTAATAATCTGCTTGATGCCTCGCAGACAGGATTTAGGTCCAATAATAGCACTGAGACAACCCTTTTGGCAGTACTGGATGATATCAGAATCCAGGTTGATGCGGGTAAAACGGTGGCCCTGATATTGTTAGACTTATCAGCGGCTTTTGATACCGTATCCCACAACCTCCTATTAAGAATGTTAGCTGCAAAAGGAATACAGGGAAAAGCCCTGACTTGGCTAAATTCTTTTCTATTCGACAGATCGCAATCTGTCCGATTAGGCAGCTATACTTCTACCCCTCGAAAGATCAAGTTTGGGGTACCGCAGGGGGCATCATTAAGCCCAACGTTATTCAATGTTTATGTTTCATCGTTAGCCACCCTTGGGAAGAAGTGGGGCGTTAACATCTGTTCATATGCAGATGATACGCAACTAATGATTGCACTAGATGGCGATGATGGCTCTAAAAACAGACTGCTCAATTGCCTTTCTGCTCTGGGATGACACCTGGTGGCCCAACAGCCTTGGCACACCTCCCAAAACCAACTCTGATGGCAAAGAATCTGGGAGTCCATATCGACAATGTATTGTCAATGAAAGACCATGTAACATACACCTGTGGTAAAGGCTTCGCGATTCTGAAAATGCTACGAAGAGTATTTCCCTGGATTCCCCTGGAATGCAGAAAGATCCTAGTCCAGTCACTATTAATCAGTAGACTTGATTATGGAAATTCCCTGTTCGTTGGCATGGCAGACTATCTATTCTCAAAGCTTCAGATTGTTCAGAACGCGGCAGCAAAAGCCGTATGCAACACAAAGAAATACGACTCTGCTACTAGCTGCCTAAAAACTCTGCACTGGCTGCCTATGAGAGAAAGGGCCTCTTTCAAAATTCTGTGCATCACTCATAGAGTATTACACGATACCGGCCCGACCATCCTGAAAAATAGAGTCAATTTTTATGCACCAAACAGAAATCTTAGATCTCAATTCACCGCAAGAGCAGCAGCCACCCGTATAAAGAAGGTTAGGGCGGGTGGCCGTGCCTTCTCACATCTGGCTGCAAACATGTGGAACAAACTACCAATTGACTTAAGACTGACCGACGATTACCTCATCTTCAGAAAGAAACTTAAAACCATGTTGTTCCCCAATACTCATTAAACTAGTATTGACCCCTATAAACTCGCTGTATATTGTTCAATCTTAGCGCCATGATAACCTTCGGGATGAATGCTAGCGCTTTAGAAATACTTTTTACCATTACCATTACCATGGCAGATCCCATATGAGGTTGGGGTCTTCACAATGATAAGACAGATACATATAACAGTATTATAATAAACGAGCAGTAATCCTGAGACCTGAAAAGCTCAGAGGGGCAAGTTTCAGGATCTAAGGAATACATTTGTTCATGAGTACTAGTTTAAGTTATTTCTTGAAGTATGCCTTTGAAGGATTCATTGGTTTCAGGGGGAAGGAGTTCCCAATTCTCGGAGCGATGCCAGAGAAGGTCCATATTGTAGGCTTTCCTTTTAGGGAACCTCTGTGGTTTTAGCAGTAGAGTGCTGGCATCTCTTGAAGATCTGGAGCCGCCCGAGAGCTCGGGCTTCAGAGCAAGGTAGCTTGGGGTATTAATGGGCAGGGCTTTGTGAGTCATGCATGCAATTTTCTGTGGAATTCTTGCTTCGTAGGGAAGCCAGTTGAGAGCTTTTATGTCAGGGGTGATGTGGTCGCTTCTTTTTGATCCAATGATGAGCCGTGCAGGAGAGTTGTGGATTTGGGCAGGCCGCCTAGTGTATCCATATTCCAACTTGAGAATCACCAGGGCTTGGATAGCAGAGTTAAAGTCCTTGTGGGTTTTCATTTTCTTAAGATGTTCATTTAGAGGTTTTCTCCTTTGATGGCAGTGCTAATGTGGTTCTGCATGTTAAGGTTCTTGTCGGGAGTTATACCCTGTGATCTTGCTTCATCCATTCGTTAATGATAGGTGACTGGGTGGGGCGATTAGGAGGAATTCAGTTTTGAGAGTGTTTTATTTGAGGTGGTTTCATGTCAGCCAATTTTGAGTTTTTTGCAGGGTTAAGTTGAGGGCTTTGATGTCTTCAGGGGAGGAGAATTTCAGGTATAGTTGGGTTTCATCGGTATACATAGGCTATCTGGTTTTAGGTTTAAACCTATATTAACTGAAAAAACCCCACCGAAAGGAAAATAGCCATCACCAGTGTAAACATATAAACACTGAAAAAACACCTTCACAACCAAAAACTAAGTGACAGTCAAAGAAAGGAAAAGATGAGTGAAAGAGTAATTTATATTTCTTCCTGAAGGGGCTAATACGATGTAACTTTGCTACATAAGGCAGCAGCAAGAAATACTGGGCTAACAATAGTCTGTTTGAGTTTTGTTGTTTACCAGGTTTTCAGTGTAATTGGTGTAGATGTGAAACATCTCCATGAAAGTAGGATGGGCGACACCTTTAGTCACTTTGGCACTGCAACGTGCTCCATGTTAGAATTCTTGCCACTTGGAAATTTAATTTTACAGTCTATGGGAAATAGCTTGCAATGATGCATAGAAATGTCCCTTCACCAACCATGGAATTTGAAGTTAATGAAGCCTCACTGGGGTACTTTTCAGAAGTTCTAGATCCCTTCCGAATTTTCTCCAGACTTTGAAAAGTACTGATTTATTTTTGACCGCTTCAATAACTGAGGGCATATGCGCCTAATTCAATGCATATGTTGGAGAACATGTCCTAGAGAATCACAATCTTCAGGTGCTCCACATTGGCATGGAAAGCTATGTTATTGGGCAGAGTTAGTAAATTGTGTACTGGCTATTTTAGTGTTGCCCGTCTTAAGTGCCAATGTTGAGAGGGCCTTTTTACTGATAAACGTTTACATAGGAAGGAGAGAGCTAGCACACATGATCAAAGGCTCACTAAAGAAGTATTGTATGGTGTACTACAATAAGTTTGATCTGTAAAAATGTTTTTGGACCTCATATACCCTCTGCACCCGCTGTTTATACACATGCACTATCAGTGTTGAAAGCAAGCATTAATTAAAAGAAAAACATTCCATAAACACCGGAAAAACACTGTTTCTGTTGTTTTTAATGTCGCGAAAATGTGTAACCACTGATAACCACTGTTTTTTAAGGTATTGAAAACACTGAAAAAACCCCACCAGAATTTACCAAAAATAGAAACCGAAAACAGGAAAGCCTAGGTATACATGTGATAATGGATGTTGGAAGAGCTCAGAATTACTGTCAATGGCTCCATGCACGCGATAACGACTTGTTGTACAGTTCGCGATGCTGAACACGCAGAATTTGCAATCTGCCAAACAATATCTCGCGAGCAACATAAAACCTTCTTGAAAAAGATGATTTTGTGCATTTTGCTAAAAAAACCTCCTCAAGTTGTCATTTGGCTGTAGTTTGGAGCATGGAGTCACTTTTATTTTTATCAAACATTTTTAAAAGAGGAAGTAAGTTCCACAGAGACTCAAACTTCTTGTTCCTGTCCTTTGTATTCACTTTCTTGTTATTATTGTGGTGGGTGGCCTGACCATGTTTGTGGCGGCCATTTTGTGAAGACAGGCATTGTGCTTTTGCAATAGGCCTGCATTGTCTGTCTTGTATTCTTTTTCTTGTTTTTGTGAGTGGCCTGGCCATGTGGTGGCAGCCATTTTGTGGGACCAGCCACTGTGCTTTTGCCATAGGCCTCCAAGCTTGTGGCGTAGTCTGCCAGTAGGCCCAGGGGTACTACTCATCAATCATCATGGGTGCATGAAAGTTAAACAACTGTTTTGTGTTGTCTGTTGAATTTTAACATCATGTACGTCATGGATGGCTTTGGATTGAATTGCAAAAGGTGGTTTTAGGGGTGGAATTTCAGTTTTTGGATTTGTGTTAAATAAATAGGGCTTTTTAGCTAGTAGGTAACCCTAGGAGTTCAGCTCGCGTACTTTTGGCAACCCTGCACAGCGCGACAATGCGGACTTACAGTTTTTGTCTTCTTCGCGTGCTCAATATGCGTGTTCGTGCACGCGATAACGACTTTTTGTACAGTTCGCGATGCCGAACACGCAGAATTTGTAATCTGGCAAACAATATCTCGCAAGCAACATAAAATCTTCTAAAAAATGATGATTTTGTGCATTTTGCTAAATAAACTCCTCAGGTTGTCATTTGGCTGTAGTTTGAAGCATGGAGTCACTTTTATTTTTTTAAAACATTTTTAAAAGAGGAAGTGAGTTCCACAGAGACTCCAGCTTCCTGTTCCTTTCCTTTGTATTCACTTTCTTGTTATTATTGTGGTGGGTGGCCTGACCATGTGGGTGGCGGCCATTTTGTGAAGCCAGGCATTGTGCTTTTGCCATAGGCCTGCATTGTCTGTCTTGTATTCCTTTTCTTATTTTTGTGAGTGGCCTGGCCATGTGGTGGTGGCCATTTTGTGGGACCAGCCACTGTACTTTTGCCATAGGCCTCCAAGCTTGTGGCCTAGTCTGCCAGTAGGCCCAGGGGTACTACTCATCAATCATCATGGGTGCATGAAAGTTAAACAACTGTTTTTGTGTTGTCTGTTGAATTTTAACATCTTATATGGCATGGATGGCTTTTGATGGAATTGCAAAATGTGGGTTTTACTTTTCTCCTGGGTTATATTTCACTTTTTGGGTGTGTTAAATAAATGCCTTTTTTAATGTGTATGTGTTCGTTGTTGTTGCTCCCTGGTGCTGCATCCATCCCATGTGATGCACACATTTTTATTTAGGGCAAACAGGCTCCACTACATTTATGTTTTTGTTCTTTGCTATTCTTATTATTCCTGAGTGTACACAGTACAGTACACAACCCTGGCCTTGTTGTCAAAGTCTCATAAATGGCTACACTGTTGTTGTTCACTGACTTAATACAATTTAATAATTGTGACCACCCACCACACACTAAGAAGTTATATATTATATTAGTTTGATTGTACTATCTTTTGACTGATGTTCTTCTGGCTTCTTTGCTTTTAGGTGCACAAACGACTGAGGAGGAGGTGTGTCATCATCGCCCGTTGTGGTGCCAGACCGACGTCCTGCTGCTGTACACGACGTGATGTGTGAGTGACCTGACCAGCCATCTCTGCAACTGAGTGCTGCTGACATCTGAAGAAGATGCCCCCAAAGAAAGCAGGTAGCAGGTCCTCCAGTACCAAGAAAGTTGCCATTGAGAAGAAGGAACAGAAGAAGAAGAAAGTGTCACTTAAATCTGGTGTGCTGACCAAAACCTTTTTTGGGACACCAAAAATTACGCCTCCAGCAACGGTGTCTGGGGGCCAAGCTAGGGACAGCACCTCTGCATGAGTGGGCCAAACCCACCAACCCAGGCCCAAGCAGATGAGTGTGGAAGAGGTAGCCAGCCAAATGGTGGAAAGCAGTGATGCTGAGCCTGACCTAAACTTATCGCTTTCTCAAAGTAGTACACAATCAACGCAGGAGGGAACACAGCAGATAAGTGGTCAACAGCCGCAGCCACCGCCCGCAATAGTAGCTGTTGTTCCTCCCGAAGTAGGGGCAGTTCCAGAAATTGAGCCTCATGCAGAGGAAGAAGAGGAAGCCACTCCTTCAGAAGTTCCATTGTCTTCCAAATACCCAGCAAGGAAAAGGAGGGTTAGTCCATCAAGTTCTTCACCAAGCCCCCTTCTGATGATCGAGATGCCACTTGGAAGCCACAAACTGAGTCTGAGAGGGAGACACATCCCAAGATCAGGCTAGGGAAAAGGAATGTTCCAGAAAGCCTTACACTTATGGAGGTTGATGTAGTACAGCAGGATGCTGATGATGATGAGCCAGTCATCATGAACACTCCCGGCCCAGAGGAGATGGAGACCAACATTATTACCCTATCCAAAATGGCTGTGAGGGATGTAGCACACATACCTCCAACACAGGTAACACAAACACGACCTCCAGCTTCCATATTTACATTAGCAAAGGGCCGGCAGCGTCCTACATCCAGCACAAGCACCACCTCAGCAGAAGTAGGTAGTGGTACTGCACAGAGTCAAATTCAATGCACACCCTCCAGTTCGACCGGCATTGGAAGTGGCACCTCCAGCAGGAGACAAAAGTTAAGCTCCCCAGTGTGGGACTTCTTTACGTTTAGCGGAAAGGAGAAGAACATGCCGAAGCGGGTCTCAATAAAGAAATTAACCGGAAGGTCAGCTGGCAGTTGAGTGCGTCTTGGAAGCTTTGAGCCTTTGTGAAAAAAATGTTAACACGGTTGCTCGACCGTGCAGGACAGCACCACTTCAACGTAAGAAGGGCGGAGGTGGAAACTTATTCCTCAAACCTCAAGGCACAGCCAGTTGGAGAAACTATGCCCGCATTGTGACATTTGGAACCTACTAAAGGAAAGACATGCAAAAAAACACGCAGACTCATGATAAAGACCACTGGGGGCGAAGCACTTTTGCACAAGGGACTACCAGTCCCTGAATTCTTTGAATGACGGGGCTGGGTGCAGCCCACTATGGGCTAACTAACGTCACACCATAAAAGCGAGTCCCACATTGTGAGACGTGAAAAGCAAAGCAGTCCATGAAGAAGAGGCAATGGAGCCTTGAAACGCGTGTCGGACTTTTGATATAATTGCCGTGATGCCGAAGCGGGTCTCAGTAAAGAAATTAACCGGAAGGTCAGCTGGCAGTTGAGTGCGTCCTGGAAGCTTTGAGCCTTTGTGAAAAAAAAAAAAAAAATATATATATATATATATATATATATATATATATATATATATATATATATATATATATATATATTACCTACTGGCGGTCGCCAGTAGGTAGTTATAGTTAGGACCCCTTTTCCATAGGAAAACCTCAACATTCTATTTTGAATAACTTTGTCGCCGGTCGATGAATCCTCGCGAATTTCTCAAAATAGGTGGGGCGCTCCGCTCCGCTCCTACCCTGAAAGTCTCGGGGGGATTCGTCAAGCGGGGGCTGAGATAAAAGGGGGGTCCCAAAACGCATTTTTCCCATGCATTTTTCCATAGGACCTTTAGAACGAGCTACAGCCCGAACGGCTGAACAGAATTACTAGAAATTTGGCAGAGAGGTAGTCCCTAGGTCAAGGAAGTGCCTTTTGTAGGTTTGGTGTAAATCTGTTCAGTAGATTCTGAGAAAATAGCCTTTAAATCAATATATATATCTGAGCCCGCTTACGGTACGCTTACCGTACGCTGACCGTAAGCGTACGGTGGCGTGCGCGAGCGCAATTCTGATTGGCTCTTAGATCTTAGTAAACATTCGAATCGGCCGAAACCAGGAAGCGGCGGCCGCCATTTTGTCTCTCGCACTGAGTGTTGTTTATCAAACAAGATGGCCAAAAACATGTTACGGGGCTGTTTTGACAACTCCCTCCCACATAGTCATGTTGAGGGAGTCCCCAAACATCCCCCAAGAGCAAAAACGGTTTTATTTTTTTTTCGGCAATTTCGCCGAGTACGCTTACCGTACGCTTACCGTAAGCGTACGGTAAAAAAAAAAAAAAAAAACACTATCCACACTTACCCCACCCCCTGTGCTTTTGGTGGCCGTAGGCCACCAAATGTACAGGGCTTATTAATAGGTAAAAAAAACTAAATTTTGGCAACATGAAATTATAAAATCGAAATAAAAAAAACACTATCCACATTGACCCCACCCCCTGTGCTTTTGGTGGCCGAAGGCCACCAAATGTACAGGGCTTATTAAAGTTGATAAAAACCGTGCACGGAACGAACTGTGGGCGCGCACGCCTCGAATGGCGTAAAGTAACTTAGCATTTAAAAAACCGTACAAATTCACTGAAAAAACCATAGGTTTCACACACGTTATAGTTAGGAATTAGCATTTAAAAAACCTTGCAAATTCACTGAAAAAACCATAGGTTTCACACATGTTATAGTTAGAGGAAATTTTACTGATAAAAAACCAGTGAAATTGCCCCGTTATAGTTAGTGCTGGCAACTATAACTCACGCGACCGCAATCTTCTGCTGATGACATATGTGTCTTTATGAAAAAAAAATATTTGTAATATATGTATAGCTAAAAATGTATGGAAGAAGACATGGGCAAATAAGTGTCTAAATACAGTATTAGCATCAGCAGAGGATTGCGGTCGCGTGAGTTATAGTTGCCAGCACTAACTATAACGGGGCAATTTCACTGGTTTTTTATCAGTAAAATTTCCGCTAACTATAACATGTGTGAAACCTATGGTTTTTTCAGTGAATATATATATATATATATATATATATATATATATATCATAGAAAACATGCGTTCAAACTGCAACGCGATACAGGCCACACCAGCAGTGCTTAGAAAATTTCCTTTTATTAAAAAGACCAACAGGCATGACGCGTTTCGAGTCCAACAACTCTTCCTCATATGCCATTAGCTGAAATATCAGTGGGTTCGTTTGGATTTAAAAAACGTAACTTTTAAAGACATTGAAAAGGGACCAACATTGAAAAGGGACCAACGTCCATTGCTTCCAGTTTAAAGGGACAGTTCTTTGAAAGTTTCTTATTTGTAATTTTCTCCGAATTACACAGGTATAACAAAGGTGAGTACACGTTTTCTTTTAAGGTCATCATTTGACCCCCAAGTGGTGTCATTATCGTAGTTTTCCTTTGTTATGCAATTTCGTTTGCCTTTCATCATATCATAAGGGACCACATTTCCCACAGTGCTTCATTACTGTCCTTTATAATTATTCTGGTTTTCAAAGTCGATTTTGGCAAAATCGCACTTAATCCATGGTGTACCGAGTGCAACACCTGCTTTCAAACGGATAATTCCATACCTCAGTCACGATGAATCAGTAGAATCTCGCTACCACTGAACCTTCGTACAGCTTTGCATTCGCCTTTCAAAGTCATTAATTCACGCACCGAGTGCTAAGGACAGATTCCTCTGCAAATCCTGGCTGTTGAAAGGGTCCATTCCCCAAGTTCAGGCGGGCCTCACCAAGCGGCCCTTCCATGGTAAACTTTCGTTCCTGTTCACTTTCGCAGCCGGAGGGCACTCCCAAAGAAAGCTCCAAACTTCAAACGATTTCCCTGACAGATGGAGCGCCTCTTCCTCGCGGATCGGGGCCCGTTTTGAGGTGTGTCAGACACCTCTATAGTATCATAGAAAACATGCGTTCAAACTGCAACGCGATACAGGCCACACCAGCAGTGCTTAGAAAATTTCCTTTTATTAAAAAGACCAACAGGCATGACGCGTTTCGAGTCCAACAACTCTTCCTCATATGCCATTAGCTGAAATATCAGTGGGTTCGTTTGGATTTAAAAAACGTATCTTTTAAAGACATTGAAAAGGGACCAACGTCCATTGCTTCCAGTTTAAAGGGACAGTTCTTTGAAAGTTTCTTATTTGTAATTTTCTCCGAATTACACAGGTATAACAAAGGTGAGTACACGTTTTCTTTTAAGGTCATCATTTGACCCCCAAGTGGTGTCATTATCGTAGTTTTCCTTTGTTATGCAATTTCGTTTGCCTTTCATCATATCATAAGGGACCACATTTCCCACAGTGCTTCATTACTGTCCTTTATAATTATTCTGGTTTTCAAAGTCGATTTTGGCAAAATCGCACTTAATCCATGGTGTACCGAGTGCAACACCTGCTTTCAAACGGATAATTCCATACCTCAGTCACGATGAATCAGTAGAATCTCGCTACCACTGAACCTTCGTACAGCTTTGCATTCGCCTTTCAAAGTCATTAATTCACGCACCGAGTGCTAAGGACAGATTCCTCTGCAAATCCTGGCTGTTGAAAGGGTCCATTCCCCAAGTTCAGGCGGGCCTCACCAAGCGGCCCTTCCATGGTAAACTTTCGTTCCTGTTCACTTTCGCAGCCGGAGGGCACTCCCAAAGAAAGCTCCAAACTTCAAACGATTTCCCTGACAGATGGAGCGCCTCTTCCTCGCGGATCGGGGCCCGTTTTGAGGTGTGTCAGACACCTCTATAGTATCATAGAAAACATGCGTTCAAACTGCAACGCGATACAGGCCACACCAGCAGTGCTTAGAAAATTTCCTTTTATTATATATATATATATTGCATTGAAG